>NW_016804587.1:64442-71902 GCF_001698545.2 Rhinopithecus bieti | reverse complement strand
AAAAAAAAAAAAAAAAAAAAAAAAAAAAAAAAAAAAAAAAAAAAGACAACATATTGTATAAATGTGACTAATAGGAATTTCAAAAGAAATTACAGAAACAAAGTTACCAAGGGCAAAAAAATTACTCATAACTAGACAGGCAGGAATGAATCATCAGACTCTTTAGATTGAACGGATCACCACATGCCAAGCAGGTCATTAACTCAACCAGTATTTACTAAGTGCCTATTAAGGGCAGGCCTATTTCTAGGTGCTTGTAATACAGCCGTGAACAAAACAGACAAAAATATTTCTGGCTTTATGTAGCTGATATTCTAGATAAGGGAATCAGACAATAAATTTAAAAAATGTGTAATATGTAGTACATCAGATGGCGATGACTATTATGGAGAAAATAAAGCAATAACAAATAGGAAGTGCTGGGGAATTTGCTGTTTTTAAATAAAAGAAGTAGGGAAAACGTCCATAATAAGGTGATATGCCATCAGAGACTTGAAGAAATTAAGAGACTGAGTTATGCAAATATCTCTATAAGAACATTCTGCGTGGTAGAAACAGCAAATGTGAAAACCTTGAGATGGGATCATGTTTAGTATACACAATCAATAGCATACAGGCCAAAATCTCTGGAACACAGAGCAACGGAAGATGAGGTGAGAGATGAAAGGCTTTGCAAGCCACTGTAAGAATTTTAAACTTTTCTGTTCAATAAATGGGAAGTCTGGAGGGTTTTGAGGGTAGTCCCAGTAATGTGATCTCATTTGCACTTTTAAAGAATCCCTCTGGGCTTTCTAATGAGAATGCTGTCATTAGAGCAGAACAGAAGCAGAGGCTCCTCTGTAAGAGAAAGGGCTGAATTAATTCCAAGTGAAAATATGGACCCTTCTACTTAAGCAACAACATATGTCAAATCCTTCATAGAACCATGCTCACAACTACTGCAAAAAGTCAGTAGCACTAAGGACTAACTTCACAAGTATTTTATGATCCCATCTATCAATGTCTCTTTGTAGATTGCAGATGTAAAACCATCTTACAGGCATTTTCAATATGACATCAATGGCCCCTTTTACACTTTAAAAAGCATTGAGCAATAAAATTATATTTATTTATAAGACAGAGCTAACAACTCAAATTCTAGAGTCAATAGGTTATATTACGTATTATGACAGTGGCATATGTAATTAATTTTGGCTTTTTAAAAAGAAGCTGTACAGTGTTCAGAGACAGATAGGTTCTTTCCTAATTAAAATAAACACTCTGACACCGAAGTAATAAATTCACATTTATTTTCTAAGCAGAAGTTACTCCTAAAACAAAGACCTAAGTATCTTTCTTCCTTTTGGCAAAATTTTATAATCAGTAAACTCTTAGATCAATTCTCATAATTCTTAGAAGATTAGACAAAAACATGAATTTAATAAAGTGAATAAAGATAAATAACATCAATTAATCCCATATGAGTTTATTGTATCCTCATATTCACTGATGTTTCCCCCACAGCCACATCTATGGTTTTGTTGTTGTTGTTGTTGTTGTTGTTTTGTTTTGTTTTGTTTGAGACGGAGTCTCACTCTGTCACCCAGACTGGAGTGCAGTGGCCCAATCTCAGCTCACTGCAGCCTCCACCTCCTGGGTTCCAGCAATTCTCCTGCCTCAGCCTCCCAGGTAGCTGGGATTACAGTCACATGCCACCACGCCCAGCTAATTTTTATATTTTTAGTAGAAATGGAGTTTTACCATGTTGGCCAGGCTGGTCTGGAATTCTTGACCTCAGGTGATCCACCCACCTCGACCTCCCAAAGTGCTAGGATTACAGGCGTGAGCCACCACGCCTGGCCTGTTTTTTGTTTTTTTGAGATGGAGTCTCACTCTGTCAACCAGGCTGGAGTGCAGTGGCACAGTCTCAGCTCACTGCAACCTCCACCTTCCAGGTTCAAGCAATTCTTCTGCCTCAGCCTCCCAAGTAGCTGGGATTACAGGTGTGTGCCACCAATCCTGGCTAATTTTTGTATATTTAGTAGAGACGGGGTTTCACCATATTGGCCAGACTGGTCTCGAACTCCTGACTTAATGATCCACCTGCCTCGGTCTCCCAAAGTGCTGGGATTACAGGCGTGAGCCACGGCACCCAGCCATCTATGTTTTTTTAATCAAGGTGAAATTCGCATAACATAAAATTATCTGTATTAAAGTATACAATTTAGTGGCATTTAGTATATTCACAATTCTGTATGACCATTACTTTTATCTAGTTCTAACAATTGTTTAAGAACCCTAAATAGACTCTGTTCACAGTAAGCAGCCATTTCTTTCAGCCCCTGACAACCATCAGCCTGCTTTCTGTCTCTGTCTCTACAGATTTGCCTATTCTGGAAATTTCCTATAAATAAAAACATACAATTTGGGACCTCTTGTGTCTAGCTTTTTCCTTTAGCACAATATTTTGAAGATTCATAGGGTAGCATGTATCAGTACTTCATTTCTTTTCATCACTATAGAACATGATATTGTATGAAATTCATTATTTGTTTTTTCATTTACCAGTGGATGGATATTTGCATTGTTTTTCCCCTTTGGCTATTGGGAACAGTGCTGCTATAATTATTCATGTAGAGGGATTAGTTTGAAGATACATCTGTTTTGTCAATCCCTCAAATGCAAATTGAGAGCCCAATTTGATGTTGCTGGCATCATAATGAAGTGATTGTGACACATTCCTAAGAAAACAACCAAGTATGCTGTTTTCTTGTATAACTTCCACACAAGCTCATATTTCATCTTTTGAAGGTAATAGCCAATTTCTTTGAGGTGGTTGAGGTGTAAGTGACAAATCTGATCAGCTTATTAACTTAATTGACTTGTTGATTTCTATTCATTCATTACTATATTTATTCATTTAATTGTTTATTCAATCAACACATAATATTTGAGATAATGTGTTGGAAATGTTGAATTAAAACAAGTGAACATGGCATTTGACTTCAAAGGATTTATCATTACAAAAATAAGTACGTTCAATTAAGTTTTATCCATGCCAGGGCACAGTAGAAGACTAAAGAGACAGCACAGTCAATTTTCTTTGGCAAATTAAGATTGGTCAAAAAATTCAAATTCTTCACAGGTGAAATAGCACGTAAAGTCAAACTTGAAAGATAAGAAATTATTCTAAGGCTAGTTTGTGGGTTACAGGACATTTTAGATATAGTGAACATCATACCCAAAGGCATGAAAGCCCCATGGGGACGGAGCTGAATATATTACATCAGTAGTTTTCACCACATAGGCGACTGCCTTATAATCAGCATGCTGACTGACTAATACTAGTTGTATGACTATATATAATATTCCTCTGAATGTATGTAACCAACATGCCAGTATAAAGGGGAAGTATTGGATTTGAAAGGAATCTAGTTTAGAAGGCAAGATATCGTTTGGTTGGCAAGTACTATAACCTTCATATCACAGGCACATTTGTAGACATGGGTAGGTATACTCTAGTCCTGTTTTCATGTTTTTATTTATTTTTTTTGTTATCAGTTGTGTGCATAGCACATATTATTCCTATCTGAAAATGAGAAAATCTGAATATACCAGTCCATATAAAGATGGAAAATACTTATGATAATGTTTTGGAAAAAAGGAAAAAAATCTCAAAATTAATAAATGACTTCAATTATTTCCTAGAGTGAGTAGTAACTATATTAGTAATTGTATGCTTTGTCATCTGTAAAATTATTCTCATAAGTACAAGAATCATAGCAATCATATTTCAACTCTTACATCTCAACTAACTAGAATAGTCTTTTCAAATAAAAACAGACACAATCCATTCCCTTAATTTTCTCAGTTTTGTGAAATTTGTATTATCATTATTTATTTCCCTGTATAAATAACATTATCAGTATATGCATTTTTCTTATTTATCTTATGCTTAATGATTACCTTTGACACACTCACTACACATGCTTGAAAAAAGAAATTTTTCTCTCCATAAATTATCATTTTGGCATTAAATATTTTGTGAGTCAATATACATGCTGATACTAGAGCAATTTGTTTCTTTTCTTTCTTTTTTGTTTTTTTGAGACAGAGTCTTGCTCTGTCAGCCCAGGCTGGAGTGCAGTGGCGCGAATCTCGCTTATCGCAAGCTCGCCTCCCGGGTTCATCATGCCATTCTCCTGCCCAGCCCTCCTGATACTGGATTACAGGCACCTGCCACCACGCCTGGCTACATATTTTTGCATTTTTTTTAGTAAGACAGATTTCACGTGTTGCCAGGATGGTCTCATCTTCTGACCTCGTGATCAACCTGCCTTGGCTCCAAGTATGGGATACAGGCGTGAGCCCACCGCGCCGGTCCCTTAGGCAATTTTTTAATGTTTTGTTGTAATTCAAACATCAAATGTTTCTGAAAAAATAATTTGCAAGAAATGATTAAACTTTCAAAGACCACCTTTGTCATAAGTCTCCAAAGAAAGTATCTAGACTGAGCATTGATATCAAAATGAAAGAAAGGGTATATATTTTATCTATTTGCACACAACACACCCTACACCCTCAATATTTGTCACTATACCCTTTTTAACCAAAACCTCTAATTTTGGCCAGGATGCATTTTGTAGAGCTCGTGAAAGCAATTGATGTGGGTATCGACAGTTTAGTTTTAGGTTATTAACCCCCAGTTTAAGACATATGACGTAAAAATGGAACCAGAGTTGTTTTTTTGTGTTTGTATTTTATCATAAAGATTTTATTCCTCATGCTAGCTCAATTTGATTGTGTAATATTGCACATTTTTCACACTCTCTAGCTCTGAAGTTTACTAGAATTGTACCAATTTAACCACAAATGAAAATATATATGATACTGAATAACGTGTATTCTTTGGTTTCATTCCTCCAGAACTCATTTCTCAATCAGTCATATGTTCATCACAAACTGATTCTAAATATACATCAAAAGGATTATAAAACAAAGATTTTCACTAAAACATGGACTACAGCCAAAGCTGTCAAAGTTAAATTCATCATGTAGCATTACTACATTTTACTGAGAAATAATGAAAATAATCTGTACTTTTAAGTAAGTAAAATAATGAAACTATGAATTAGCAATTTATAAAATAGTGATATATTTTAATTTATTTTAAAGCTATAAATTGGTTCTGAAGACAAACTACAGCAACCTCTGTCATGCTTAATGGATAATGTATAATAAATACAAATAAATCAGAGATAGCAAGGGGCTGTATTAATAACTATTGATTGTATTAGAAAATATGTACTACTCTTTGTTAATTAATTTGGAAATATAGAAAATATGACTTATTTTCTAGGAAACCACAGGATATCAAAATACAAAATAGAAAACTTATAAGCTGTGAATCAACCTATACTCATGAAAAAAATAAAAATTATGACATGGGAACAATAGACACTGGACTTTTAGAGGGAAGAGGGAGAGGTCGTGGGTTGAAAAACCACCTTTTGATTACTGTGCTCAGTATCTGGGTGCAATGCAACCATGTAATGAGCGTGTACACATACCCTCGTATCTAAAATAGAAGTTCAAAAAAATTAAAATTAAAAGTATGTCAAATAGGGCTGGGTGCGGTGGCTCATGCCTGTAATCCCAGAATTTTGGGAGGTTGAGGCAGTTGGATCACAAGGTCAAGAGATCAAGACCATCCTGGCCAACATGGTGAAACCCCGTCTCTACTAAAAATACAAAAATTAGCTGGACGTGGCAGCATGCACCTGTGGTCCCAGCTACTTGGGAGGCTGAGGCAGGAGAATCACTTGAACCCGGGAGGCAGAGGTTGCAGTGAGTCGAGATTGTGCCACTGCACTCCAGCCTGGCAACAGAGTGAGACTTCGTCTCAAAAGTAAAAAAAAAAATATTTAAAAAATTATATCAAATAATTAGCTCTAAATAATCTGAAAAGCCAGACAACTTTACACTGAAATATCTCCATACTTTCAAGAAATTATGAACTCTAAACCAAACTCTTTTACAACAGAAAAAGTATCAAAACATTCTAATCACTTTGTCAAGCAAGAAATTCCTGTATATTAAAAAACAAATATAACACAAAAATTGCAATGAGATTTGAGTATAGATATGAAAATTCTAGAAAATAAAACACAATGGTATATCATCCAAATATAAGTTGGTTAGAAAAGGTTTTACACTTAACCTGCAAAGTTATTTAACATCAATAAATGTAATAGCATACGTCATCAAGCAAAACAATGGTAATCTGGAAAGATACTAAAATTCAGTTGATACATTTTATTATCAATTTGATGAATTACCGCTGTTGATGAAAAACAAGTTCCTAATAACCTGGGAATATCATTTCTAAAAAAGTTAAAACACAACTGCACTGTCATTAAAACACGGAAAATAAGGCTAATATAGCCTTAATTAAAGAAGACAGAGCAGCAACTGAAATAAAATACAAAACAATTACAAAAGAAATGGTTATTTTCAAAAACTGAAAAGAACAGAAACAAAAAAGTTTTAATATACTTCTGAGGCAGAAAATAAACCACAACAGCTAATCAAAATATAAAAGAAAAATTCCACTTGGTAACACCTGAAGGAAGGCAAAATAATATACAAATTTAACATGATTTTCTAATGTTTACCATTTTAAAATACTAATAGCCATGGTCGAATGATCTAGAAGGAACATATTTCTCCATGAAAAGTTATGCAGATGTTAAAAGCTTTTGGTATGTATCTGGTAATATTTGCACGTATACTTATAGTGTTCTTACACAAAGTTTGGCTGCAGGAATGTTCATCAGAATATGTAATTTAAAAAATTATTGAAAAATATATGTATTTATAGGGCGCATGTGATATTTTTTACCAACATAGAATGTGTAATGATCAAATCAATGTATTTGGGGTTCACATCACATCCAATATTTATCATTTCTCTGTGTTGGGAACAATATCATAATGTATAAATAATCTAGTTGTTCAATAATTGATAATATTTTAGTAACCACAGTGTGCCTGTGTAATGCAATGGTATGCAAGCATTGAAATAGTGGGTGTGGATGTTTATTTAAGAGTAATGAAAATCTCCTGAAATTGGTTGTATTAATGGTTACTTACCTCTGTAAACATACTAAAAGCCATTGAATTGTACTCCATTAATGAGTGAGTTGTATGGTATGTGAATTATATACCAATAAGGCTATTACCCCCAAAAAACACCACATATAGAAAAATTAGGATATACAAGTAAAATTAATGGTGTTTAAAGAACTTAATTGATCAAAAGCAGTATACAAAACATTATGTACAATATAGTGTACTGTTTATAAAATGTATAAGAAAAAATGAATGATAAGAAAAGTATTTTGAGCCGGGCGCGGTGGCTCAAGCCTGTAATCCCAGCACTTTGGGAGGCCGAGACGGGCGGATCACAAGGTCAGGAGATC
>NW_016804587.1:58057-62820 GCF_001698545.2 Rhinopithecus bieti | reverse complement strand
AAAACACTATTAATAATTATTTTTATTCTGAAACCATATATCAGAATAAATAAAATTGAATTGAATAATTTAAAGCGAAAACAAACTTAAAAATCTATATTTAAAATTTAAAGAAATTATGTAATTGTAATATGAGACTGTGGTGTTAGGTTTTTCTTACGTTGCTATAAAGGAATATCTGAAACTGGGTAATTTATAAAGAAAACAGGTTTAATTGACTCACGGTTCTGCAGGTTGTACAAGCATGGTGCTATCAATAGCAACTGCTCCGCTTGAGTCGGCCTCAGGGAGCTTTCATGCATGGTGAAAGGTGAAGCGGGAGGAGGTATATCACATGGCCAGAGCTGGAGCAAGAGAGAACGGGGGATGTACCACATACTTTTAAACAACTAGATCTTGTGTAAACTCACTCATCACCAAGGAAATGTTGGTAGGCCATTCATGAGGGATTATGCCCCCATGATTCACACACCTCCCACTAGGCCCCAACTCCAACACTGAGGATTGTATCTCAACGTGAGATTTAGAGGATACACCCAAACTTTATCAACTGTAATACAGATTAGAAAGTTATAGTTCTGTTAAAGTGTCTTATTGGTTTGGGAAATTGATGTGACAAGTAAGAAAGTTAGGATAGAACATGATTGTGTGAAAATTTAACGGTGATTTCCTTCTAATACCATTATATAAACAACATTTTTTATATAATTTTATTTTTAAATTTTCTAAAATGCATGTATTTCTTTTCTGTTTAAAATAAACTTTACTGAGCTATGATTTGTATAGCATAAAATGCAGTCATTTTAAGTGTACAATTTGATTTATACTGACAAATGTATGCACATCAATAACTATAAAGAAAAAGATAATGAGTATTTCTTTTTTTCTCATAAAATTACCTCATGCTCTTTGCAGTGAATTCCTCACACATCTGAACAAAGGAAAATACTGGTCTCTTTTATCTTATTAACAATTTTACCTTTCTAAAACTGTATATAAAGGACATCATACTACATGCATTTTTCATTTCAACTTCTTTTTCTAAGTATTTTAAAAATACATCTATGTTTTGTATATCAATAGTTCATTTATGTTTTTTTCTGGGTAACATCCTCTGTGTACTACTTTATAAGCTGCCATAACAAATTACCACAAACTGTACAGCTAAAAATAACAGAATTTTATCATCTGAAAGTTCTTGGAGAATAAAAGTCCAAAATCAATGAGTATGGCAAGTCCATATTGCCTCCAAAAGCTCTATCAAAATATTCTTTCTTGCCTCTTCTAGTCTCTGGGAGTTACCATCAATCCTTGCTCTTCTTCAGGTTGTGGCAGCATAAATCTAATCTCAGCCTCTGTCTTTACATAGTCATTTTCCCTTTGAGTATATTGGTGTCGAAGTTTCCTTCTTCTTATAGGGACACCAGTCACTGGATTAGAATTTACCTTAGTCCTTCATGACCACATCTTAACTTGACTACATATGCAGAGACCCTATATCCAACTAAGATCCTATTCACAGCTTCTGGGTGGACATAACTTTGAAGGGGATACTATTAAATTCAGTACACATCATATGGATGCACCATAATTTATTTCTTCATTGATCAGTTATTTCCATTTTCTAGCTTTTACAGTAAATATGCTACTTGTGTAAACACTCTTGAGGAATAACGTGTTTTTTTTTTTTTTCTTTTCCAACATTTACTTTAGGTTTGGGAGTACTTTAGGTTTGCTGTATAGATCATTTTATCATCCAGATAATAATCCTAGTACCCAATAGGTGAATTTTCAATCCTCACCCTCCTCACACCCTCCACCTTCAAGTAGGCTATGGTATTTACTGTTGCATGTTTTGTGTTCCTGTGTACTCAGTGTGTACCTCCTACCTATAAGTGAGAATATGTGGTATTTGGTTTCTTTTTCTGCATTAATTAACTTAGGATAATGACCTCCAGCTCCATCCATGTTGCTGCAAAAGACACAATTTTCTTCTTTATTATGGCTGCATAGTATCCCATGGTGTACATGTACCACATTTTCTTTATTCAGCCCACCATTAATGGGCATCTAGGTTGATTTCCCATTGTGAAGAGTGCTGTGAAGAACATATCAGTGCATGTGTCTTTATGTTAGAACTATTTATATTCCATTGGGTATATACCCAGGAACAGGATTGCTGGGTCAAATTGTTTTCCCTACAACATCACCAGAATCTGTTATTTTTTGACTTTTTGATAATAGCCATTCTGATTGTTGTTAGATGATATCTCTTTGTGGTTTTGATTTGCATTTCTCCTATGATTAGTGATATTGAGCATTTTTCATATGCTTGTTAGTCACATATATGTCTTCTTTTGAGAAGTGTCTGTTCATGTCCTTTGCCCATTTTTTAAATGGGGTCGTTTGTTTTTTGCCTGTTAATTTGTTCCAGTGTCTGATTCTGAATATTAGACCTTTGTTGGATGCATAGTTTGCAAATATTTTCTGTCATTCTGTAGATTATCTGTTTTATTTTTTATTTTTATTTTTTTCTGTTGACAGTTTATTTTACTGTGCAGAAGCTTTTTAGTTTCATTAGGTCCCACTTGTCAATTTTATTTTGTTGCAGTAGCTTTTGGAGAATTTTTTATGAAACCTTTGCCAGGACCTATGTCCAGGATGGTATTTCTTAGGTTTTCTTCTAGAGATTTTATGGTTTTTGGTTTTACGTTTAAGCCTATAATCCATCTTGAGTTGATTTTGGGATGTAGGGAAATGAAGTAATTCACTATCAATCCTCTGCATATGGTTAGCCAGTTATCACAGCACCATTTAGTGAACAGAGAATCCTTTCCCCATTGTTTCTTATTGTCTGCTTTGTTGGACATCTCAATATTCTTCTGCGGAAATAGAATGGGCCTATGATGTCCAATACTATGTTCAATAGGAGCTGTAAAAGTGGGTATCCTTGTTTAATTCTGGTTCTTAAAGGGAATGCTTCTAGGTTTTACCTGTACAGTATTATATTGGCAATGGTTTTGTCATAGATGGCTGTTAGTATTTTGTGCTATCTTCCTTTGATGCCTAGTATGTCAAGGGTTTTTTAACATAAAGGATGTTCAGTTTTATTGAAAGTCTTTTCTACATCTATAGAGATAATCATGTGGTTTTTGGTTTTAGTTCTGTTTATGTGATGCATCACATTTATTGATTTGCATATATTGACCCAACTTTGCATCCCAGGAGTGATGCCTACTTGATCATGGTGGATTAACTTTTTGATGTGTTGCTGGATTAACTTTGTTTGTATTTTGTTGAAGAATTTTGCATCTAAGTTTATTGGGAAAGTTGACCTAAAGTTTCCTTTTTTGCAGTGTGTTTGACTGGTTTGGGTTTCAGAACAATGTGCGCTTTATGGGATGAGATAGGGAGGAGTGCCTTCTCTTCAACTTTTTGGAACAGTTTCAGTAGAATTCATACCAGCTCTTCTTTATATGTCTGGTAGTACTACTTGGCTGTGAATTCAACTGATCTTGTGCTTCTTCCGGTTGATCGGCTTTTTATTAGTGATTCAATTTTGGAACTCCTTAGAGATGTGCTTACGGTTTTAATTTACATTTGGTTAAATCTTGGGACGTTTTGTGTTTCCAGGAGTTTATTTTATTCTTCTAGGTTTTCTAATTTGTGTGAGTAGATGTGATTGTAATTGTCTCTGAAGGTTTTTTGTATTTCTGTGTAGTCAGTAGTAATGTGCTCTTCTCATTTCTGAATGTTTCTATTTAAATCTTCTTATTTTTTCCCATTATTCTAACTAGAAGTGTGTCAATCTTATTTATTCTTTCAAGAAACCAAGTTTTGGTTTTTTGCATCTTTTGCATTATTTTTCCCATCTTAATTTCCTTCAGATCTTCTCTGAATTTGGTTATTTCTTTTCTTCTGGCAGATTTGGTGTTGGTTGCCTCTTATTTTTCTAGTTCTTCTAGGTGTTACGCTAGGTTGTTAATTTTAGATCTTTCTAACTTTCTGATGTAGGCATTTAGTGTCATAATCTGTCCTCTTAACACTATTTTTGCTACACCCCAGAGATTCCGGTATGTTGTATCTTTGTTTTCAGTAGTTTCAAAGAATTTCTTGATTTCTGCCTTAATTTCATTCTTTACCCAAAGTAATTCAGCAGCAGGTTGTTTAATTTTAATGTAATTTTATAATTTTCTGAAATCTTATTGATATTGATTTCTATTTATATTGCACTGTGGTCTGAGAGTGTGGTTGGTGTGACATCAGTTTTTACGAATTTGTTGAGAACTGTGTGGTCAATTTCAGGGTATGTGCCATGTGCAGATGAGAAGAACGTATATTCTGTTGTTTTTGGGTGGAAGGTTTGGTAGAGGTTAGGTCTATTTAGTCAAGTATCAAATTTGGGTCCTGAACGTCTTTGTTAGTTTTCTGCTTTGATAATTTTTCTAATTCCTTTACTGGAATGTTGAAGTCTCCCAGTTTTACTGTGTGGTTATCTAAGTCTATTTGTGTGTCCCTAAGAACTTGTTTGATGAATCTGGATGCTCCTGTATTGGGTCCATATATAGATAGAATAGTCACATATTTTTGAATTGAACATTTTATCATTATGTAATGCTCTTCTCTGTCCTTTTTGATGATTGTTGGTTTAAAGTCTGTTTTGTCTGAAATAAGAGTAGCAGCCGTTGCTCATTTTTCCTTTCTGTTTGATGATAATTATCCACCCCTTTACTTTGAGCTTATGGTGTTATGCCCAGACCCTG
>NW_016804587.1:46714-56498 GCF_001698545.2 Rhinopithecus bieti | reverse complement strand
CTCTCTCTCTCTCTTTCTTTCTTTCTTTCTTTCTTTCTTTCTTTTCTTCCTTCCTTCCTTCTTTCTCTTTTTTCTTTCTTTCTTCCTTTCCTTTCTTTCTTTCCTTCTGTCCTTCTCTCTTTCTCTCTTTCTCTGTATCTTCTCTCTAGTTCCCACTAATATTTTTTTCTTTTGCTCTGAACTTGGAGAATCAAGGACTATGTGTCTTGGGAATGGTCATCCTATATAGTATCTCACAGGGGTTATCTGAGTTTCCTGGATATGAAAGTTGACCTCTATACTAGTGTTGATGAAAGTCTTGTGTACAATATCGTTAAATATGTTTTCCAAGTTGTTTGCTCTCTCTCACTTTCTTTCAAGGACACCAATTGAAGCAGAAGATATAAAAAAAAAACAAAACAAGTTTTTCTGTACTAGGCTGACTCACTCCAAGACCCAGGGAAGGGCAGGGCTCTGTCAAGGCTTTGATAGCACTGTCTGCAGAGCCAGGGCCAAGAAGGGGTGGGCCCCAGAGTGTCTCCCTCCAAACCTGGAGCAAGGTTGGGAAAAACAAGTTTTTCTCTTTCAGCTTCCACTTTCCCCCTTACTATTCTCACAATTATCTTTGCAAGTTTTGTAAGTTCCTGTTTTTCCCTTCTGTGCAGCACAGTGAAGGTCACAAGATATGTCTGAGTTGCAACACCTGGCTTGAGTTGTAAAACCTGTCACTGTTTGATAAACTGCTTTGTTCTGCTTCTGTAAGCTTGCTTACCCACCTTACAGGTTTCACGTCCTTTTCAGATTCATATATAAAAGTCGAGCCCTGTCTTTGTTCAGGGCTCAGCCTTGGATGTTAGTTCGCTAAGCCAGTGGTCACCTAAATAAAATCCTCCTGTTCCACACATTGGTCTGTCCAGTCCCTCAATTCCCACAACACAATGACCAGTGAGTCATAGGTTTGGTGTCTTTACATAATCCCATATTTTCAGAGATTTTAATCATTCTTTTATTCTTTTTTCTTTATGATTGTCTGACTGAGTTGATTCAAAGAACTGATGTTTTGAACACTGAGATTCTTTCCTCTGCTCATTCTTTTCTATTGTTGATATTTCTGATTGTATTGTAAAATTCTTATAGTGACATTTTCAGCTGTATCAGATAATTTTCTTCTATGACTAAAATTTGTTCTTATGTCTAAGAACCCTTTGCCTACCTCAAAGTCAGCAACATCTTCTTATAATTTTTTCCAGAAGCTTTTAATTTGAGTTGTTATATTTAGATCTGTGATGCATTTCAAGCTCATTTTATACATGCAGTGAGATAAATGTAAATATGTATTTTCTTATCTACAGATATCCTGTTTTCTCAGCACTATTTGTTGACATATTATTCATTCCATACTTAGCTACCTTAGCATCTTAGTCAGAAAATCAGTTGATCGTATACAGCAGTTAAATATTGAGCCTTCAATTTGCTAATGTAAGTATTACAACTTTGGGCTACTTTTCAAAACTGGTTTTCTGCATTGTAGGTGTTTTGCTTCTTATAAGTTTCAAATCCACTTAACCTTTTTTTTTGTTTAAATCCTCATGACTGATGTGGGATTACAATAAATCTTTTAACATTTTATGAATATGGGCATCCTAACAATATTGAACCTTCAAATTCATGAATACAATATCCCTTCCCACCAATTTATGGCTTTTAACTTTTCTCAGCAACGTTTATGTGTTACAGGGTATAATTCTTGCATGTATTTTGTTAAATTCATATCCAATTGTTTCATATTATGTTATTTTGAGTGATACTTTAAATCTTTTCCAATTGTTTGTTACCAGTAAGCAAAAAATCTATTTTTTCTATATTTTCATACTGTATCCTGAATATGTGCAAAATCATTTACTAGCATTAGTAGATTTTCTGTGCATATTTTAGTATATTCTACATCTATGATCATATAATCTTCATATAAGGAGAGCTTTAATTCTTGCTTCTCAGGCTGAGGCCTTTCATATTTTTTCAACCTTGTCTTACTTGTTATAGCTTTCATTACAATTTTGACTTCAAATGGTGTGCACAGATAACCTTTTCTTGTTCCCCAGTTTAGAGTTCAGTTTTCACCAATAAATATGATATAAGTTGAAGGTTTTCTTAGATATTATTTATCAGATAAAGGAAATGCACTTCTAGTTTTCTGATTTTTCTCCACTTCTCTGTTCATAGTGAATCACATTGATTGATTTTCAAATATTAAACTGATATTAAATTCCAGGTAAAAAAATCCACTTGGTTATCATGTAGTATACATTTTATATATTGATGGATTTTGTATCCTAATATTTTATGCTTTTTTGCATCCATATTCATAACAGACATTTTCTGTAGTTTTCTATTATAATTTACATATCAGATTTTGACGTCAGGACAATGCTGGATTTCTACCGAGAGTTGGGAAGTACTCTCTCTTCTGCATTTCCTGATAAAATTATTTACTTTTAAAATATCAATTAATCATATTTAAGCTTTGACTTCTTTAGATAAATAATGTAACTAAAATTGTAATATAAGATATGTAGCTTTTAACTGTCATTCATTCTTTGAAATATTTGGGTTATATAACAATTATTACTGTTATTATTATTGTACTATTACCAACTTCTTCCAATGGTAAAAAAAAAAACCCACATTTTATTTTATTTATCTTCTTTCAGCTTCACTATGGTATAATTAGCAAAAAAAAACCTATATATATTTGAAGCATATATGATATTTTATATATGTATAAATTGAGGAATGACAGGATCAAGCTAATAAATGTATCCATCACCATATATACTTATTTTTTGGTGTTGAAGATATATAAGATCTACTCTATAAAGAATTTTAAAGTATACATTACATAACTATTAACTACAGTCGCCATGCTGTACAATAGTGCTCTGGAACTTATTCAGCATTCTAACTAAGTCTTTGTACTCTTCGACCAAAATCTCCCCAGTCAAACTCCTTGTTTAACTGGCAGTTTATATTTATAGCTATAATGTATAAAACTGTTATGAATATTCTTGCTCATGTCATGGTGAAGATAAGAACTCATTTCTCTTGTAGTGAAATTGCTGGCTCACCAGATGTATGTATTCTTAGATATAGTAGAAACAGTCAAAATGATTTCTGAAAACTGACAACAATTTATATTTCCACTGGCAAAATATGGGATTGTAAGTTCCTTTACATCCTTGTCAACATTTGGTATTATTTGTCTTTTAATTTTAGTCATCAGTAGGTCTGTAGTAGTGTCTCATTGTGATTCTATTTTCATTTGCTTAATGATTAATTGTGTTGATCATCATCCTATGTGCTTATTGGTATGTACATATCAATTTCTGAAAGTCTTGTTTAGGTTCTTTTACTATGTTATATTTATTTATTTATAGACAGAGACTAGACTCACTGTCACCCAGTCTAGAGTGCAGTGCCATGATCATAGTTTACTGCAGTCTTGAATTCCTGGGATAAAGTAATCCTCCTGCTTCAGCCTCTGGAGTACACACCACCAAGCCTGGCTAATTTTATTTTAATTTTTTAAAGAAAAGTTATCACTATGTTGCCCAGGATGGTCTCAAACTTCTGGACTCAAGCAATTCTCTCACCTCAGCCTCCCAAAGTGCTGGGTTTACAAGCCTGAGCCACGGTATCCAGCCTACCTTTTGTTTTAAATTTAATTGCCTATCTTGTTTTAATGACTTCCAGGATTTCTTTATCTATTCTAAATAAAGTGTTTTGTTAAATGCATATTTTAATAATCTTCTTCTGTGTGTGGGTTTGTGGTCCAAAGAATAAAAGTTGTAACTTTCAACATGGTCTGATATATTGCTATAGTTTATATTAGCTACAGTAACTTTCTTTAGAGATTGCATGGTATGTCTTTTCCATCCTTTCTCTTCCAGACTTTCTGTGTTGTTGTAGTTAATATCTGTCCTTTTTTAAACAGCATATAGTTGTATTTTTTAATTGTTCTGACAGTTTGCTTTTCAATTAGAGTGTTTAGTACATGTACATTTAAAGCAATTACTAACATAGGTAGGTTCAAGTCAACCATTTTGCAACTTGTTTCATTATTTCTCATTCATTTTGGTAAATTTATTTATTTTCAATTAATCATACACTCTTATACAATTAGTTCTCTTATCTTGTTTTACTTATACATTCCTTTATTTTTTTTATTAACATCTTTAGGTTACAGAATGCATGCCTAGCTATTATAATCAACCCTTTTTTAGTACTGTTAATATTTTATAAAACTGCAAAATTTTGCAAAGCATATATAACTGTTTACACTGTTTCCATGCCTTTTGTGATATCTGTCATATATTTATATACATATTTATTATAAATCTACCAAGATTTGGTTGTTTTCATGTTAAAATATTATCACAAAATTATTTTATAATTATTTATATGTTAAAGCTTCTAATACTCTTCTTTTTTACTNTCTGCCTTTTTTTCATTTGATCTCTTTCAATGGGTGTCATTGCATATCAGATGGGTCTTTTGAAGGCAGTATACAGTTATGTTTGGCTGCTTTATCCAACTTGTCACTCTGTGCCTTTTAGGTGGAGCATGTAGCCATTTACATTGGATGTTAATATTGATA
Source organism: Rhinopithecus bieti (assembly GCF_001698545.2). Classification (NCBI taxonomy): domain Eukaryota; kingdom Metazoa; phylum Chordata; class Mammalia; order Primates; family Cercopithecidae; genus Rhinopithecus; species Rhinopithecus bieti. The sequence goes on along the minus strand of NW_016804587.1, from coordinate 51,865 downwards.
CCTGCAGATTTAATTGTTATTGTGTTGTTAGCTAGTTTTTTGATGATTTGATTGTGTTGTTCATTTACATTGTCAATGGTTCTTGCAATAGCTAATTAGGGCCTTTTGTTTCCAAATTTAGTACTCCCTCAAGGAACTCTTATATGGCAGTTCTGGTGGTAGCAAATTCTCTCATGATTTGCTTGGTCTAATAAATATTTAATCTTTCTTTCACTTATGAAGTGTAGTTTGGCTAGATATGAAATTCTTGGTTGAAATTTCTTTCCTTTAAGAATGCTGAATATATGCCCCCAATCTCTCTTCTGGCTTGTAGGGTTTCTGCTGAATGGTCCATTGTTGGCCTGATACTTTGTTTCTCTTTTTTCTTTTCTTTTCTTTCTTTTCTCTTCTCTTCCCTTCTGTTCTCTCTCTCTTCCTTCCTTCCTTCCTTCCTTAATTCCTTCCTCCATCCCTCTCTTTCCTTCCTTCCTTCCTTTCCTTCCTTCTTTCTTTCTTTCTTTCTTCTTCTCTCTCTCTCTTTCTTTCTTTCTTTCTTTCTTTCTTTCTTTTCTTCCTTCCTTCCTTCTTTCTCTTTTTTCTTTCTTTCTTCCTTTCCTTTCTTTCTTTCCTTCTGTCCTTCTCTCTTTCTCTCTTTCTCTGTATCTTCTCTCTAGTTCCCACTAATATTTTTTTCTTTTGCTCTGAACTTGGAGAATCAAGGACTATGTGTCTTGGGAATGGTCATCCTATATAGTATCTCACAGGGGTTATCTGAGTTTCCTGGATATGAAAGTTGACCTCTATACTAGTGTTGATGAAAGTCTTGTGTACAATATCGTTAAATATGTTTTCCAAGTTGTTTGCTCTCTCTCACTTTCTTTCAAGGACACCAATTGAAGCAGAAGATATAAAAAAAAAACAAAACAAGTTTTCTGTACTAGGCTGACTCACTCCAAGACCCAGGGAAGGGCAGGGCTCTGTCAAGGCTTTGATAGCACTGTCTGCAGAGCCAGGGCCAAGAAGGGGTGGGCCCCAGAGTGTCTCCCTCCAAACCTGGAGCAAGGTTGGGAAAAACAAGTTTTTCTCTTTCAGCTTCCACTTTCCCCCTTACTATTCTCACAATTATCTCTGCAAGTTTTGTAAGTTCCTGTTTTTCCCTTCTGTGCAGCACAGTGAAGGTCACAAGATATGTCTGAGTTGCAACACCTGGCTTGAGTTGTAAAACCTGTCACTGTTTGATAAACTGCCTTTGTTCTGCTTCTGTAAGCTTGCTTACCCACCTTACAGGTTTCACGTCCTTTTCAGATTCATATATAAAAGTCGAGCCCTGTCTTTGTTCAGGGCTCAGCCTTGGATGTTAGTTCGCTAAGCCAGTGGTCACCTAAATAAAATCCTCCTGTTCCACACATTGGTCTGTCCAGTCCCTCAATTCCCACAACACAATGACCAGTGAGTCATAGGTTTGGTGTCTTTACATAATCCCATATTTTTCAGAGATTTTAATCATTCTTTTTATTCTTTTTTCTTTATGATTGTCTGACTGAGTTGATTCAAAGAACTGATGTTTTGAACACTGAGATTCTTTCCTCTGCTCATTCTTTTCTATTGTTGATATTTCTGATTGTATTGTAAAATTCTTATAGTGACATTTTCAGCTGTATCAGATAATTTTTCTTCTATGACTAAAATTTGTTCTTATGTCTAAGAACCCTTTGCCTACCTCAAAGTCAGCAACATCTTCTTATAATTTTTTCCAGAAGCTTTTAATTTGAGTTGTTATATTTAGATCTGTGATGCATTTCAAGCTCATTTTTATACATGCAGTGAGATAAATGTAAATATGTATTTTCTTATCTACAGATATCCTGTTTTTCTCAGCACTATTTGTTGACATATTATTCATTCCATACTTAGCTACCTTAGCATCTTAGTCAGAAAATCAGTTGATCGTATACAGCAGTTAAATATTGAGCCTTCAATTTGCTAATGTAAGTATTACAACTTTGGGCTACTTTTTCAAAACTGGTTTTCTGCATTGTAGGTGTTTTGCTTCTTATAAGTTTCAAATCCACTTAACCTTTTTTTTTTGTTTAAATCCTCATGACTGATGTGGGATTACAATAAATCTTTTTAACATTTTATGAATATGGGCATCCTAACAATATTGAACCTTCAAATTCATGAATACAATATCCCTTCCCACCAATTTATGGCTTTTTAACTTTTCTCAGCAACGTTTATGTGTTACAGGGTATAATTCTTGCATGTATTTTGTTAAATTCATATCCAATTGTTTCATATTATGTTATTTTGAGTGATACTTTAAATCTTTTTCCAATTGTTTGTTACCAGTAAGCAAAAAATCTATTTTTTCTATATTTTCATACTGTATCCTGAATATGTGCAAAAATCATTTACTAGCATTAGTAGATTTTCTGTGCATATTTTAGTATATTCTACATCTATGATCATATAATCTTCATATAAGGAGAGCTTTAATTCTTGCTTCTCAGGCTGAGGCCTTTCATATTTTTTCAACCTTGTCTTACTTGTTATAGCTTTCATTACAATTTTGACTTCAAATGGTGTGCACAGATAACCTTTTCTTGTTCCCCAGTTTAGAGTTCAGTTTTCACCAATAAATATGATATAAGTTGAAGGTTTTCTTAGATATTATTTATCAGATAAAGGAAATGCACTTCTAGTTTTCTGATTTTTCTCCACTTCTCTGTTCATAGTGAATCACATTGATTGATTTTCAAATATTAAACTGATATTAAATTCCAGGTAAAAAAATCCACTTGGTTATCATGTAGTATACATTTTATATATTGATGGATTTTGTATCCTAATATTTTATGCTTTTTTGCATCCATATTCATAACAGACATTTTTCTGTAGTTTTCTATTATAATTTACATATCAGATTTTGACGTCAGGACAATGCTGGATTTCTACCGAGAGTTGGGAAGTACTCTCTCTTCTGCATTTCCTGATAAAATTATTTACTTTTTAAAATATCAATTAATCATATTTAAGCTTTGACTTCTTTAGATAAATAATGTAACTAAAATTGTAATATAAGATATGTAGCTTTTAACTGTCATTCATTCTTTGAAATATTTGGGTTATATAACAATTATTACTGTTATTATTATTGTACTATTACCAACTTCTTCCAATGGTAAAAAAAAAAACCCACATTTTATTTTATTTATCTTCTTTCAGCTTCACTATGGTATAATTAGCAAAAAAAAACCTATATATATTTGAAGCATATATGATATTTTTATATATGTATAAATTGAGGAATGACAGGATCAAGCTAATAAATGTATCCATCACCATATATACTTATTTTTTGGTGTTGAAGATATATAAGATCTACTCTATAAAGAATTTTAAAGTATACATTACATAACTATTAACTACAGTCGCCATGCTGTACAATAGTGCTCTGGAACTTATTCAGCATTCTAACTAAGTCTTTGTACTCTTCGACCAAAATCTCCCCAGTCAAACTCCTTGTTTAACTGGCAGTTTATATTTATAGCTATAATGTATAAAACTGTTATGAATATTCTTGCTCATGTCATGGTGAAGATAAGAACTCATTTCTCTTGTAGTGAAATTGCTGGCTCACCAGATGTATGTATTCTTAGATATAGTAGAAACAGTCAAAATGATTTCTGAAAAACTGACAACAATTTATATTTCCACTGGCAAAATATGGGATTGTAAGTTCCTTTACATCCTTGTCAACATTTGGTATTATTTGTCTTTTTAATTTTAGTCATCAGTAGGTCTGTAGTAGTGTCTCATTGTGATTCTATTTTCATTTGCTTAATGATTAATTGTGTTGATCATCATCCTATGTGCTTATTGGTATGTACATATCAATTTCTGAAAGTCTTGTTTAGGTTCTTTTACTATGTTATATTTATTTATTTATAGACAGAGACTAGACTCACTGTCACCCAGTCTAGAGTGCAGTGCCATGATCATAGTTTACTGCAGTCTTGAATTCCTGGGATAAAGTAATCCTCCTGCTTCAGCCTCTGGAGTACACACCACCAAGCCTGGCTAATTTTTATTTTAATTTTTTAAAGAAAAGTTATCACTATGTTGCCCAGGATGGTCTCAAACTTCTGGACTCAAGCAATTCTCTCACCTCAGCCTCCCAAAGTGCTGGGTTTACAAGCCTGAGCCACGGTATCCAGCCTACCTTTTTGTTTTAAATTTAATTGCCTATCTTGTTTTTAATGACTTCCAGGATTTCTTTATCTATTCTAAATAAAGTGTTTTGTTAAATGCATATTTTAATAATCTTCTTCTGTGTGTGGGTTTGTGGTCCAAAGAATAAAAGTTGTAACTTTCAACATGGTCTGATATATTGCTATAGTTTATATTAGCTACAGTAACTTTCTTTAGAGATTGCATGGTATGTCTTTTCCATCCTTTCTCTTCCAGACTTTCTGTGTTGTTGTAGTTAATATCTGTCCTTTTTTAAACAGCATATAGTTGTATTTTTTAATTGTTCTGACAGTTTGCTTTTCAATTAGAGTGTTTAGTACATGTACATTTAAAGCAATTACTAACATAGGTAGGTTCAAGTCAACCATTTTGCAACTTGTTTCATTATTTCTCATTCATTTTTGGTAAATTTATTTATTTTCAATTAATCATACACTCTTATACAATTAGTTCTCTTATCTTGTTTTACTTATACATTCCTTTATTTTTTTTATTAACATCTTTAGGTTACAGAATGCATGCCTAGCTATTATAATCAACCCTTTTTTAGTACTGTTAATATTTTTATAAAACTGCAAAAATTTTGCAAAGCATATATAACTGTTTACACTGTTTCCATGCCTTTTGTGATATCTGTCATATATTTATATACATATTTATTATAAATCTACCAAGATTTGGTTGTTTTCATGTTAAAAATATTATCACAAAATTATTTTATAATTATTTATATGTTAAAGCTTCTAATACTCTTCTTTTTTACTGTGATTCTGTTTTTCATGTAGTATCATTGATTTTAGCTTAAGAAATTCACTTAGCAGTTCTTCTGCTGATAAATTATCTCACCAATTTTTTGTTTGAAAATGATTTATTTAACTTTCAGTTTGAATGATATTTTTATTAGGGATACTATCATAG
>NW_016804587.1:37900-46622 GCF_001698545.2 Rhinopithecus bieti | reverse complement strand
TTTTATTTTTTTTTGAGACGGAGTTTCGCTCTGTCGCCCAGGCTGGAGTGCAGTGGCCGGATCTCAGCTCACTGCAAGCTCCGCCTCCCGGGTTTATGCCATTCTCCTGCCACAGCCTCCCGAGTGGCTGGGACTACAGGCGCCTGCCACCTCGCCCGGCTAGTTTTTTGTATTTTTTTAGTAGAGATGGGGTTTCACCGTGTTAGCCAGGATGGTCTCGATCTCCTGACCTCGTGATCCACCCGTCTCGGCCTCCCAAAGTGCTGGGATTACAGGCTTGAGCCACCGTGCCCGGCCCGGTTCTCTTTGTTTTTATTTTGATTGGGGTTCACTTGGATTCTTGAATTTGTGAATTGAAGTCTATAAATTTTTGGTATTACATATTCAAATATTACATCTGCTCTATTTTCTCTCTCTTCTCTTTCTGTAACTCTAACAACATATATGATAGATACTTTAATGTGCTCACATTTTCCTTACACTGTGTCCAGTAAAAAAATTCCTTATTGCCCTGTGCTTCACATTGACTATTTTCCATTGACATCTTTTCCATTTTACTAATTTGTCTTCTGCCATGTCCTGTCTGCTGTTAAACATATTTTATATGGCCTAAGTTGAGACATTGTGTTTTTAATCTCTAGAATATTTATTTGGTTATTTCTCATAGAATCCAATTATTTAAGTTCTCATACTTTCCATTATTTTATTGACTATTTTCATTGTTTTATTTCATGCAAAAATAACTTTAATTTTAAAGCCTGTGTGGTAACACAACTATGTTAATGTACTGTAGTTGTGATATGGCTTGAAGGTGTCCCACTCCAATTCTCATCTTCAATTGTAGCTCCCATAATCCTCATTTATCATGGGGGAAACCAAGCAAGAGGTAATTGAATCATGGGGTGGGTTTTTCCAGTGCTGTTCTCATGATAGTGACTGTTTCATGAGATATGATGGTTTTATAAAGGGCAGTTCCCTTGCATATGCTCTCTTGCTTTCTACCATGTAAAACATGCCTTTGCTCCTCCTTTGCCTTCTGCCATGATTGTGAGGCCTCCCCAGCCATGTGAATCTGTGAGTCCTTTAAACCTACTTTTCTTCATAAATTTCCCAGTCTTGTTATTTCTTCATAGCAGTATGAGAATGAGCTAATAGAGTAAATTGGTAACAGTAGAATGGGGTACTGCTATTAAGATACCAAAACTTATGGAAGCAGCTTTGGAACTGGGCAACATGCAGAGGTTGAAAGAGGTTGAAAGGGCTCAGAAGAAGACAGAAAAATGTGGGAAAGTTTGGGACTTCCTAGAGACCTGTTGGATGGCTTTGACCAAAATGCTGATAGTGAAATGAACAATAAAGTCCAGGCTGAGGTGGTCTCAGATGTAGATGATCTCGTTGGGAACATCTAGCTAGATTTCAGAGGATGTATGGAAATGCTTGGATATCCAGGCAGAAGTTTTCAGCAGAGGTGGAAAGTAATGTGAAAGTACCCAGGAGGGAGGCTGTACCCTGCAAAGTCCCAGGGGCAGAGCTGCCCAAGGCTGTGGGAGCCCACCTCTTGCATCAGTGTGACTTGGATGTGGGACTTTCAGTCAAAGGAGGTCATTTTGGAGCTTTAATATTTGACTGCCCCACTGAATTCTGGACTTTCATGTGGCCTGTAGCCTTTTCGTTTTGCCAGTTTTTCCCATTTGGGTGTATTTACCCAATGACTTTACCTCCATTGTATCTAGGAAGTAACCAACTTGCTTTTGATTTTACAGGCTTACAGGCAGAAGAGACTTGCCTTGTCTCAGATGAGACATTGGACTGTGGACTTTTGAATTAATGCTGAAAGCAGTTAAGATTTTGGGGGACTTTGGGAAGGCATGATTATGTTTTGAAATGTGAGAAAACGAGATTTGAGAGTGGCGAGGGGCAGGATGATATGATTTGGCTGTGTCCTCAACCAAGTACCATCACGAATTTTAGTTCCCACAATCCCTACGTGCCATGGGATGGAACTGATAGGACGCAACTGAATCACAGGAATGGGTTTTTTCTCGTGCTGTTCTTATAACAGTGAATAAGTCTCATGAGACCTGAAGGTTTTATAAAGGGCACTTCCTCTGCACACACTCTCTTGCCTATTGCCTTCTAAGGCTTGCCTTTGCTCCTCTTTTGCTTTCCACTGTGCTTTTGAGGCCTCCCCAACCATGTGGAACTATGAGTCCATTAAACTTCTGTTTTTTTTTAAATTAAATTTCTGTGTCTCAGGTATTTCCTCATAACAGTATAACAAACTAATACAACTTGTTTACATTGTCCTTTTTATTGGGTTCAAGACATCTAATGTTTGCATTTTACCTTCCCAGCAAGAAAATAGATCGACACAGCTGTTCTAGAAAATAATGTGGCAAAAATAAGTAATATTGTAATAAGAATATTTAAAATATCTATATCATTTATATTTATTACATGCATTACCAGGAATATAATTAATGAAAATTAGTAGAAATTATTACAAAAATATTGAGTACATGTATCTTCCACTGCAGCACTGTTTATGTTATTATTAAAGTAGAAAGCAAATGGAAATGCTTGCAAGAAATGAAATAATAAATACACTATATTCCATTCTTGTAATCAATTACTGTCTGGTCAAAAATTAATTTTCAACATTATTAAAGAAGAAGACAAGCTTGCTGTCACATATTAATATAAAGCCATCAGGAATACACTGTATGACTAATATATGCATTTATCTACCAACTGTATGATGAGATGGATCACTTCACTTTTTAAAATAAAATAAAATTGATTTCAACAGCTTTCTTTTATTTTGAAAGTAGCAAAGATCTCCTCAAGCTTAACAGGTACTAATTTTTTTCCCCTGACATTTATGATTCGTAACATTTTTATGCTAAATGATGTCTCAATCTCATTTGGATCTCAATTTCCATGGATAATTTCTTTTATCTGTACAGAACATAAACTAGAAATAAACATTTAATTTATCATGAATTTGTTTTGATTTAAAATATTCAACTATTTTTATTTCATTGCATTATACTTGTCAATGCATTTTACAATGACACTATTAGTATTGTATCAAAATATCTTTTAAAAAGCAAGAAAAATGTTCCATTGATGGGAAACTATGAAGAAAATCTGTTAACTTTGAAAATATTTACGCTAGTTGGTAGTTTTAGTCAAATTAACCTAAGAATCTAAAATTCATGATTTATATAGACGGCAACTAGACAATTTAATCAGAAATAATTAATGTAGTAGCAACATGGAACCACAGCATTCCCCATCAGATTAGTCAGGGTATCGGTTTTTTTCTGAAAGCAGCAGATACGAGGAAAAAATCTTCATTATTTACACAAGCACGCAGAAAGTGAGCATAGAGCAAATACACCACATACATACACGCAACACACATGCCTTTTATGGAGATTAATCAGGCATGAAAAGCTGTAACGTGTGTATCTTATCCCTTTGCCACGATCATACTGTCATACACAAAGATACATGCAGAAAAACACACCATAAAATTTCTCCCCTGGTACTTTTGCATACATAGTTGTTACCATCCGCAGCTAAAGGAACTTCTTAAGCATTTCAATATGCTACAATCAGAGGTATAAAGTTTGAATGTATTCTGTAGTCATATTTTTAATTCTGAAGTAAACTGCATATCTACACATTTTCTCACACAAATTCTAGAAAGAGGTCCTAGAATTCAGCAGGGCTTTGAAAAAACCTACCATAGATTATTTTTTCAGATAATTGAGCATTAAAGTATTCTCTGGGGTTTATAGCACAAATTTTTTTTTTGTAGTGAAACAACTTTAAAAAACAGTAAATTAGTAAACATATATTGTAACTAAGTATTTTACAAGCACAAATTTTAAAATAAATAAGGAAATATTTCTAAAGGTTTGCCTATGTTTAACCATTGCCAAATGAAATGACATTTCTCATGGAAAGATAGAATGAGCAAAATTAGAGCTCAAGAAAAATTTGTTGATTGAATGATCTTAAAACAGAAAAACAGTTGCATTCTGACACCAGATGCCCAGAAACTTAAACAATGACATCAAAATTCTATCAGCTGATGTGATATGTTTGTAAAAACAGTGTAAACTAAAGTAAGGAAATATATGAAACCAGGATTTATTATTGCTGTCTACATACGAGGCAATATAAAATGTGCTTCATGTGACTTGTCTCATTCAATTTCACAGTAACCCTACAGTTAAGATACATTATTATCCAAATTTTATAGTAAAAAAATGAAGGCTTATAAAGGTTCAGTTTCTTTTCAAGGTCAAAAGCTAAAAGTGACAAAGTTGGAATTTGAACCCAGGTTATCTCTGATTTAAAAGTTTTTTTCTACTGTGGAAATCTCCTTCTGTAGTACAGTAAGATATAACAAAATTATCTTTGTTACTGTTTCTTTTGCTAACCATAAACCTAAAGGGATAGAGGAATATAAACATTCTCAACGTACATCCAATACCTTTAAAATACATTTTTTTCACACATACATATACACACATACACACATTATTCTTTTTAACTCTTAAACTTCCTTTCTGTCAGTCTCATCTTTTGAAAATTAAATAGGTAGATAAATTAGACAAAGAGAGCACGAAAGAGATACACACAGAGAGAGAAACTCTTTCTGAGTTTGGCATTCTAGTAGGAAGAGATTATATTAGATTAAATTCTACTTCATTCTTTAATCCCTGCAAGCATCACTTCCACAGGACTCTTGATGCATGGGTATTCAGCATTAGAACGAACACTTTCTGGGACTTTATGCAGCCACCTGTTCCAATACTACACGCTATTAGAAAGTTATTCCCTAAATTGAATAAAATTTTTCTACCCTATGACTTTCATCCCTTAATGTTAGTTATACCCTCTGGGCCTACAGAAAAAAGTCTATTCTCTCTTCTACATAACAGCTCTTCAAATATTTCAACACAATTGGCATGGTTCTCCTGAGTTTTCTCATCCCCAGGCTAAACACCCACAGAAGATTATACTGTAGCATTAACATCTCTACCTTGCATTTCTCTACACACCCACATGTCTTCTCCTTTGTTACTTTTCTCTAAAACAGTGGGAACAATGAAAAATTATGACATATATGAACTGAATTACATAATCTCAGTCACCTCCTACTTCACTCCCCCACATAGCTTCTTTGTAGACCTTCCACGTAGTGAAGTGCTGTAGCATTTAGAGGAAAGAAATCATTCGGGAATCATTTGTAAACCAACAAGGTTTATTTTAACCCTAAAAGTCATAGAGATAGAAAAGACAAGCACATTCTAGAATTGATCATTATTCCCATCGAAGCTATTCATGGTAGTGAAGACTAAATATATGAAAATATTTGATATTTTAAAAATTGTAATGAATTTCCAAAATTTACAGGAGCAGATACAGTAAGAGGAATCAGCCACGTTGCTACAAGTATATTTTAGAATCAGATTTCCATTTGAATTTCAATTATGCCATTTACTAGCTGTGTGTTCCTTAGACTTTACAAGTAGTATCTGAGTCACAATGCCTTTACAAAGAGAAAATAATTCTTAACTCAGATGTTTACTATAAAGATATAAACAAACCTATGTATAGCAGATTGGAACAAGTTTAGTTTATTTGAAAGCATAGAAATGAAAATATTGAAATAAGCAAATGAATGGTTTACTCCATCCCAAGGTTTAGGTCAAATATGAAACAAAAAGGTTATTCAGCAAAGGAAGAACTTCATAATGTTAAAACGAGGAGCTTGCTAGAACCCTGACAGTCAATCAAGGATTTTTAGTGCACTCAATAAGGTAAATTTAATCCACACATTAACTTCTGTTCCCAATTGAAATCCTACTAAAATGACATTAAAGTATTTAAAGGCAGAAATCTGTAAGGTCAAAGAAAAGAGAAGAAATGACAGCTGACAAGAAATGAAACACAATTTTAGAAGCTGGAGAGCAGATAGACAAGTGGAAATTGACTTAGCCGTCCAGGGAAAGTTAAGTATCTGCAGGGGGAAAGGCCAAAGAGAAAAATCAATCTGTGCCGTAGCACCCCAGAGAGAAAGACTCCGTTTGCAGACATCCATCGCCTCTAAAACAGAGATGTAGATGGCAATAAAAATAAAATTAGCTCTTTTCTGCTCCTTTCACACTTTGCTTGGTAATCTACTCAGCTAAATATTCACGTTTATCATTTACAAATTCTACTTTCCACAAAAATAGAACATAATTAAGACAGGTTCTCAGTCATTTTATAAAATCTATAATCTTTCTTCCAGTTTCCACTAGCATGTTTCTCTTTCCCATCTCAGATATCACCAGAAGCATTTTTAACATTCATATATCTAACAACAGTCTGTTTATGATGTTGTATATGTATTATCTAACATGGTAGAAACTTTCCCTACAGCTCTTCTCTTGTCTTTCTAAGCCATCATCATAATCACCTCTAACATACTTGTGATGATTCATTTTATGTGTTAACTTGATTAGACCATTTGACTAAACATTATCCTGGATTGTCAGTGAAAGTGTTTCTGGAATGAGATAAATATTTGAATCACTTTGGCGGTTACCAGAGATTGGAAGAGCTGGGTAGAAGGAGACAGGGGAGATTTTGTTCAGGGGTACAAAGTTTCAGTTAGACAGGAGAAACAAGCTTTAGCAATCTATTGCACAGAATGATGATTATCATAAATAATAATTCGTCATATATTTTAAAATTGCTGAGTATATTTTAAATATTTAAATAATAAAAGTATATGAGGTGATCGATTTTCTAATTAGCTTGATTTAATGATTCCACAATTTAAACACGTATCTAAACACCATAGTGAACCCCATAAATATATACAATGATTATTTGTCGATTTAAAATAAAATACATCTATTTAAATTAAAAAAATAACATTTGAATCTGTAGACTAAGTAAAGAAGATTGTCCCCTCTAATGTGAGTAGGCCTCATCCAATCAAGTGAAGGCCTGAATAAAACAACATGACTGATGAAGAGGGAACTCATTCTGCCAGATTGATTAAGCTGAAACATTGGTCTTTTCAGCTTTTGGACAGAAACTGAAATATCATTATTCTTGGGTCTCAGCCTGCCAGCTTTCAGATTTGAACTTTCACCAGAGGCTCTCCTGGTTCTTAGGTCTTCAGACACATAATAGAACTACACTTCGTCTCTCTTGGATCTTAAGCTTGCAGGCTACAGATCTTGGGATTTTTCAGTCTCCATAATCATCATGTGAGCAAATTTATTTTATATATATGAAAGCTGTAAGGAAGTATTACTAATTCAGTGGCTTCAAACAACAGAAATTTATTGTCTCACAGTACTGTAATCTAGATGTCTGAAACCAAAGTGTCAGCAGGGTTCCTTTTGTTTTTTTTTTTTTAGACAGGGTATAAGTACAAATTTTCTATGCTACTGTACTAGCTCCTGGTAATGACTAGCAAGAAATCTTTGGTGCCCCTTGTCTAACAAATGTATCACTTCAACTCTGCCTCCCTCTCCACATGGAATTCTCCCTGTATCACTGTGTCTTCATATATCTATCTTTTTAAAAAGACACCAGTCATATTGAATCAGGAACCCAATCTACTTTAGTATAACTTCATCCTATCTAATAACTAATAACATCTGCGGCAACTTATTTCAAATAAGGCCATATTCTGAGATACTAAGGGTAAGGACTTCAACATATATTTTTGGGGAGACACAATTAAACTCATAGTGCTATTGAAATAAGATTAGCATTAACTTTAACTAGGTTGTTGTAAATTAAGATTTTAGTTGCAACCCACAAGGCAGACACTGAAACAATTAAAAATATAGAGTAAAACCAATAAAAATGAACCAAAATAATGTACTAACAATATTTAACACAAAAAAGACAGCAGTGGAAGAGCTGAGAGAAAAAATATGACTTATATAACACAAATAGGAAAATGACAGTAGTAAAAATCATCCTTGTCAGCAAATATATTATATGTAAATTTTCTAGACATCCCCAATTAAAAGTCAGAGATTGGAAGACTGTATAGGAAAAACATGATCCAATTATGTATTATCTACAACATACTCACTTTAGATTCAAAGAAATAAGTTGAACATGAAAAAACATTAAACTTCCATGAAATAATAAAAAAAGCTTGAGTGACTATACTATCAGATTGTGATGGTTAATACTGAGCATCAACTTGATTGGATTGAAGGATGCAAATTTCTGATCCTGGGTGTGTTTTGAGGGTGTTGACAAAGGAGATTAACATTTGAGTCTGTGGACTGGGAAGGCAGACCCACCCCTAATCTGATGGGCACAATCTAATCAGCTGCCAGCAAATATAAAGCAAGCAGAAAAACATGAACAGGTGAGACTGGCCTAGCGTCCCAGCTGCCAGCAAATATTTCTTTCTCCCATCTTTCTCCGATGCTAGATGCTTGCTGCGCTCAAACACTGGACTCCAGGTTCTTCGGTTTTGAGAGTCAGGCTGGCTCTCCTTGCTCCACAAGCTGGCAGACAGCCTATTGTGGGACCTTGAGTTTATTAAGTTAATACTTAATATATATTATATTAAGTTAATACTTAATATATATTATATTAAGTATATGTATCCTATTAGTTCTGTCCCTCTAGGGAACCCTGACTAATACAAAGACAAAATACACTTTAAGATAATAAT
>NW_016804587.1:13346-37538 GCF_001698545.2 Rhinopithecus bieti | reverse complement strand
ATATATATATTAAGTTAATACTTAATATATATTATATTAAGTATATGTATCCTATTAGTTCTGTCCCTCTAGGGAACCCTGACTAATACAAAGACAAAATACACTTTAAGATAATAATGGCTGTAATAGACAAGGAAAGTCATTGAATTATTATAAAAAGGTCAACCTATGAGGATCTATCAAGAAGGTACAACATTTGCAAATGTACACCTAATAGCAAACCCACAAAATAATATGAAGCAAAAACTGATAGAATGTCAGGAAGAAATACATATTTGAACAATAATAGTTGCAGACTTTGATAACCCCTTTCACTGATGAATAGTGAAACTACACAGAAGATAAATGAGGAAAGGAAGAACTTGAACAATGTTTTTATCCAAATAGACCTAATAGACATATAGACATATCTATAATAACATATAGATAACACATCTATATGTCTATTAGGTCTATTTGGATAAACAACAGAAAAATATACAATAGAAAAACATACATTATTCTCAAGGGCACATGAAACAATTTCCAACGTATACAACATGTTTGACTACAAAACAAGTCAAACATGTTTGACTTCAAAATCTATTGAAATATTCAAATCATGCAAAGTATTTTCTTTGGCCATAATAAATGGAACTGCAAATAAAATCTGAAGTCACAGAATAAAATCTGAAAAATTAACAAATATATAAAAAATAAACACAATACTCATAAACAATCTATGGGTCAAATAAGAAAATGCAGATAAATTAAAAATTCTTTGAGACAAATGACAGTGAAAACACATTATACCAAAACAAATGCAGTGCTCATAGGCAAACTTACAGTTATATACATCTACATTAAAAAGAAGCATGTTAAATCAGTAACCTATCATTCCTCATTAAGAATCTAGAAAAATAAGCTCAAATTATAGCCAAATCAGCACAAGAAAACAATAAAGAGTACAGCAGAAAAACATCAAATCAATAATAGATAAATAATAGAGCATATCAATAAAATCAAAGTTGGCTCCCTGAAAATATTGTTAAAATGGACAGATTTCTTCCTTCCTTCCTTCCTTCCTTCCTTCCTTCCTTCCTTCCTTCCTTCCTTCCTTCCTTCCTTCCTTCCTTCCTTCCTTCTTTCCTTTCCTTCTTTCCTTCTTTCCTTTCCTTCCTTTCCATCTTTCCTCCTTTCTCTCTCTCTCTCTCTCTCTCTCTCTCTTTCTTTCTTTTCTTTCTTTCTTGACAGGATCTTCCTCTGTGGCCCAGGCTGGAGTGAAGTACCATGATCTCAGTTCGCTGCAACCTCCTTCTCCCAGGTTCAAGAGATTCTCATGCCTCAGCCTCCTGAGTAGTTAGGACTACAGGCACACACCACTATGCCTGGCTAATTTTTTTTGTATTTTTAGTAGAGATGGGGTTTCATGATGTGGCTCAGCCTGGTCTCCAACTCCTGAGCTTAGGCAATCTGCCCACCTTGGCCTCCCAAAGTGTTACGATTTCAGGCGTGAGTCACTGCACTTTGCAAAATTGGCAGATATTTAGCTAGATTGGCTATAACAAAAAGGATTAGAATCAGTAAAACCAGAAATTGAAATGGGGACATTATTAATGACCTTATAGAAATGGAAAGAATTATAAGACACTATTACGAACTATTATACAGTCAATGCATTTGGAAAAACAGAGAAAGTAGAAAAATTCCTAGAAACATACAAAATACCAAAACTGACTCAAGAAAAAAATAGAAACCTGAATAGACATATAACATGTAAAAAGATTGAATATCAAAATCCTTCCAGCAAGGAAAAGTCTAGGACATGATGACTTTATTATCAAGATCTACCAACTATTTAAGAAATAATTAACGTTAAACATTATCAAACACTTTCAAAAAATAGACAATGAGAGAACACTTCTTAATTTATTCTAGGAGGTCAGTATTACTGTTACCAAAATAAGACCAAGATGACAAAAAACTACAGACCAATCTTCCTGGTGAATATAGATATACAAATTTTCAACAAAATGCAAGCAAAATGATTTCAGTGGCATATTAAAGTATTACATATCATGACCAAGTGATTTAATCTAGGAATACAAGAGTGGTTCAATATACAAAAATCAACCAAAGACATACATTTCATTAACAGAATGAAAAAAAAAACAAACCTGACACTTGATCATGTCATTTGATGCAGAAAAGCATTTAATGAGACCAAACCCCATCTCATGATAAAAATACTGGACAAACTAGAAATATAAACTTTCTCCATGTGTGCCTTAGTCTTTCCCTGCTTCCATAATAAAATACATTTTACTGGGTAATTTATTTAAAAAAAAAAAACAAAACTAGAAATGTATTTCTCACAATTCTGCAAGGAGGCTGGGAACTCCAACATCAAGGTACTGGCAAATTCAACATCTTGTCATAGCTCAATCTCTGCTTCCAAGATGGTGTCATGTTTTGCATCCTCTAAAGGGGATGTCCTCGCATAGATGGAAGGAAAGAAACCTATCTCTTCAAGCTGATTTATAAATGCTCTAATCCCATCCATGAGGACTCTGCCCTCATGACCTAATCACCCAGTAATGGCCATACCCTTAATAAGACCACATTGGTAATTAAGTATCAACATAAGTTTTGTAAGGAATACAAACATTCGAACCATAGCAACATGACAAAATTATGTCTGAAAACTCATAGCTAAACTCATATTTAATGGTAAAGGATTGAAAACGTTCCCCCCAAGATCTGTTTTAACAAGACAAAGATGTCTACTTCTGCTACTTCTCTATTCAATATTGTGCTAGAAGTTCTAGCCAGCTCAATTAGGTTGTTTAAAAAAAAGGTTTCTAAATTGGAAACAAAGTATTAAAATTACCTCTATTTTCATATGACATGATCTTATATATAGAAAGTAATATAAAATAAACAAATTACAAAGCAANAAAATACATTTTACTGGGTAATTTATTTAAAAAAAAAAAACAAAACTAGAAATGTATTTCTCACAATTCTGCAAGGAGGCTGGGAACTCCAACATCAAGGTACTGGCAAATTCAACATCTTGTCATAGCTCAATCTCTGCTTCCAAGATGGTGTCATGTTTTGCATCCTCTAAAGGGGATGTCCTCGCATAGATGGAAGGAAAGAAACCTATCTCTTCAAGCTGATTTATAAATGCTCTAATCCCATCCATGAGGACTCTGCCCTCATGACCTAATCACCCAGTAATGGCCATACCCTTAATAAGACCACATTGGTAATTAAGTATCAACATAAGTTTTGTAAGGAATACAAACATTCGAACCATAGCAACATGACAAAAATTATGTCTGAAAAACTCATAGCTAAACTCATATTTAATGGTAAAGGATTGAAAACGTTCCCCCCAAGATCTGTTTTTAACAAGACAAAGATGTCTACTTCTGCTACTTCTCTATTCAATATTGTGCTAGAAGTTCT
The DNA here is from genome assembly GCF_001698545.2 of Rhinopithecus bieti. Lineage (NCBI taxonomy): Eukaryota > Metazoa > Chordata > Mammalia > Primates > Cercopithecidae > Rhinopithecus > Rhinopithecus bieti. Next base: position 34,085 of record NW_016804587.1, on the reverse strand, counting down.
AGCCAGCTCAATTAGGTTGTTTAAAAAAAAGGTTTCTAAATTGGAAACAAAGTATTAAAATTACCTCTATTTTCATATGACATGATCTTATATATAGAAAGTAATATAAAATAAACAAATTACAAAGCAATTTCATTTAGAATGGTATTAAGAAGAAATGCTTATTAGTAACTTTAACCAAGGAGGGGCAAGATTTGTATTCTTAAAACTATAAACCATTGCCAAAAGACATTAAAGAAGAGCTACATAAATGGAAAATTATTACATGTAAATGAATTAAAATATTTATTATTGTTAAAATGGTAATAACCTATAATCTACAGATAATACTATGGTATTATTGTGTAATATAATATGCCATATTATATTATATATAATATTATATGATAACCTACAGAGTCAGTGTACTCCCTATCAAAATTGTAGCAGCGTTTTTAGCAGAAACAGAAAAGCTGATCCTAATATTCATCGGTTTTGCAAAGACACTGAATAGCCAAGACAGTCTTGGAAAAGAAGAAAAATGATAGAGATTCACACTTCCTGATTTCAAAAGTGACTACAAAGCCACAGGAATGATAATGATATGGTACTGGCATAAAAAAGGAGATATAGAAAAATGGAACAAAACTAAGAGTCCATAAATAAACCTTAATATTCATGGTATAATTACTTCTCTTTTTTTGAATGTAGTTTCTGTGTTATTTTCCTTTCAGCCTGGTTTCACTTACCACCTATATGCTGCCTCTCTCCCTAATTTTTATCTCTGGATTAGGCCTCTTTCTTTAACTCTAATATATTTAGTTATACTTTTGTATTCACTTTCATACCTGTATATCCTACTTCCTACCTGGATATAATATAAGCACTATAACTCAGTATATTTTAATTGAACAAATGATTTCTGCTACTCTATATACATCCTATAATCTCTATTGAACTTGATAGCGTCACCAAAATTTATGAATAAAAAACAACTGAGCATCATCCTTGACTCTATGCTCTGCTTTTTTTCTAACACCCATTTCACTAACATTATCTGCTTTTTCTTTCCAGCCCTTCTTTTTCATTCCCAGTGTCAACTTACTTGACTCTTGTGAGTGCCCTAACTGGTATCCATTTACCCATTTTTTCCTAACATGAGTCTTCACTCTTTGTCCATAATCCCCTTTCTGCAATGCAGACACGAGATGATATACTTAGTGTCAATCAGGATTTCAACAGAAAACAGGAAAAACAGGAGGTAAACTAAGTTAGAATGGTGAAGAGAATGAAATGAAGGGACTTTTCACAGAATCTGGGAAGACTGACAGAAACCAATAAGGGATATTGGGGCACTCAGGAACCAACAACATCTGGAAGCTGTTATCATCCCTAGACCTACTAGAACCAGGTGAGAGCTGGGGCCAGGGAAAAGAGGAAACCTAATAGGCACATTGTTATGTAGGTAGTTAACTGCTGTCAGAAACATAATGCAATTTCTCTATCTCTTCATCTCTCTAGATAACAGTTTATTAATCTTGTTTATTCTTTTCCAAGAGCTATTTCTTGGTTACATTGATTCTTTCGATGGTTTTTCTACCTCAATTTTATTCATTTCTTCTCCAATTTTAGTTACTTTTTTTTCTTCTGCTAGCCTTGGCATTGGTTTATTCTTATTTTTCCAGTTCTAGCAGGTACACATTTACATTGTTTATTTGAGATATTTCTAACTTCTTGAAGGTATTTTCACTAGAAACTTTCCCCTTAAAACTGCTTTAGCTGCATTCCAGGGATTTTAGTAAGTTGTATCCCTATTTTCATTAATTTCAAATACATTTTGATTTCTTCCTTAATTTAGATGTTCACCCAGGAGTTATTCAGGAGCAAGTTTTTAAAATTTCCATGTATTTGGGTAATTTGGGTAATTATGGGATCTTCTTGATATTGATTTCTATTTTATTGTACTGTTGTTCAAGAGTGTGTGTAGTAATAGTTTTTTCCTTTTTTTAAAAAAAACTTTCTTCAGCCTGACTTTATAATTGAGAGTGTGGTAGCTATTAGAATGTGTTTTGTGTATGGACAAGAATAATGCATATTCTGTGGTTGCTGGGTGGAGTATTCTGTAGATGTCTACTAAGCCCAGTTGGCCAAGTGTTGAAATTATGTACAGAATTTATTTGCTGGTTTTCTGCCTCAATGATCTATCTAACGCTGCCAGTCAGGTGTTAAAGTCTCCCATTATTATTGCTTGGCTGTCAGTCTTTTTGTGAAACTTGTTTCATGAATCTGGGTACTCCAATGTTGGCTGCATATTTATTTAGGATAGCTAAGTCTTCTTGTTGGATTGTACCATTCTTTATCATTATGTAGTGACCTTTTCCGTCCTTGTTAATTTTTATGTGTTTAAAGTTTGTTTTATATGATATAAGAATAGTGACTCTTGCTCTTTTTTGCTTTCCATTTGCTGCATGGTAGGTCTTTCTTCATTCCTTTACTTTGAGCCTGTGGGTATCATTACGTATGAGATGGGTGTTATTATGGCACAATCACTCTAATCATTACATTATGACATATAGAACTCTGTTTTAGCAGATTGAAGAGAGATATTTGAAACGAGAGGGATTATCCTGCTGTCTTTGGAGAAGCAAACGACCATATCGTGAACTGTTTATAGAGGGAGTCCTGTGGCAAGAACCTGAGAGTTAAGAGTGGTCCTTGGCTGACAACTACAAACCAAACAATCAAACATACAAACAACAACAAAGGGACAACAACAACAACAAAAAACCTTTGGAACTTCTGTTCCATAACTTCAAGACAAGGAATTCTGTGAACAACCTGAATGGGTTAGGAAGCAGTTCTGTTCCAGTCAAGCCTCCCAACGAGGACATGAGCAGAAACCCTGAGCAGAAAACACAGGTAAGCAATGGGTGAACTCATCACCCATGGGCATCGTGTGATAGTAAGTTTGAGGGTGTGTAAGCCACTAAGTCGATGGTGATGTGTTACACAACAATGAAAAACAACTTTTGTCATAGCATTATTATGAAGATTAAATGAATAAAATATCTAAATCTACGTAAGTGCCTGTCAAATGAAAAATGCATAGCATTCAGGAAACTGAAAATGAAAAGTTCTATACTTGCAAAAAAAACATAAAGAACATAAAAAACATTAAAAAACAAAAGAACAATATTGGGACGATTTCTTCAAAACTCAATCTTGAGTCCATATTATAGACTGCTTCTTTCAAGTTAAGTGTACTGTGGCTACCTCCAAACAGTTGCACTATAATTTATTCTGAATTAATCTGAAATATATAGTCTCCTCAGAAACTGCTTCAAATAGATTTTTTCTTCACTCAATACCCAGTTAATAACTTTTTTTTTGAGACGGAGTCTCGCTCTGTCACCCAGGCTGGAGTGCAGTGGCCAGATCTCAGCTCACTGCAAGCTCCGCCTTCCGGGTTCACGCCATTCTCCTGCCTCAGCCTCCCGAGTAGCTGGGACTACAGGCGCCGCCACCTCGCCCGGCTAGCTTTTTGTATTTTTAGTAGAGACGGGGTTTCACCGTGTTAGCCAGAGATGGTCTCGATCTCCTGACCTCATGATCCGCCCGTCTCAGCCTCCCAAAGTGCTGGGATTACAGGCTTGAGCCACCGCGCCCGGCCAACACTGTGCTTTTCTTAAGATCTCTTTAAGCATTTTACAGGGCTATGAAATAAATAAGATTTAAAATATTTAAATGAATCACATATATGCAACCGAGATGAATAACTTTTTATAAATTATAACCAATTTCTGTAAGATAATGCAAGTGGCACCATAGCTCTTCTAAAATGTATTAAAGTTTTATTTTGCCTCCCCATTATTCTTAGAATACAACACCTGTAGTGGTTTATGAAGTTGAGACTATTAAAACAAAATAATCAACATTTTAGCACTGATTTCAAGCTGCTACGTGAACAATGAATCCCCAAAGTTGCCAATTTTACAAGATGAAATAAAGATGTTTTATACAATAAAAGTTTATGCTCCTGGTGGCAGCCAATTTATTATTTTATTTAGAAAGATTAACATCCAGCTATTGTAAGCTAGGTATATTTTGAAATAAGTGTGTCACATAGATATTGATTTACATAGATTAAGACTATTGAAACATGTTATTCTCTTTTTTATTGTTACAAAATCAGGTTGGAGTGTTTTGCACTCATTTTCATTGTTGTGTTATATGAAATTGAAAGTTTGCTGTTTAGAAAAGAATTAGTTAGGACTCACTATATTTCTACATTCCCAATTACATTAGAAAATAATTATGTGATATATCCCACATAATAATTTTAATTCTACTTAATTTTCTAAGTTTAGAACATGTCTTACATCATATCTTGTGTAATATAACTTTTGTTGCCTAGTCTGCAGCTGCCAATGTTTGTGTTTAATCAGACTGTGCTGTGTTTTTTTTATAAGTACTTTTTATTCTGTGGTTGGCTCCATGCTGAAAGGAGAGTTAACGTGGCAGAAATCCTCATCCTGCTTGATTAATGATGTTTATATATTCAATGGCATACAATGTAGTAGGTATACATATATCTTACCATATTCAATAGAAGAACAAAAAAATCTTACATGACATTTATTTACCAGAATGGTAATAAATTCAGTTTTGTTTTTTGAGAGCCTACCTTTCTGAAATTTTCTGAGAATATGAAGTACTTGATGTACAAAACCCCTGAAAGAAATATCTAATTTTGAACATATTACGTAAACTGCTGAGGTGCATGTAGTCAAACTCTGCCTGGTGCGTTGATGGCCTGAGAATTCCATCCTCTTCATTAGTACAGGAGTTTTTTATCCACGAATTCCAAGATTCATGTCACCCTATTGTGTTGTGGCTGATCTGGTATCCAAGATGCAAGATAAAGTCCCCTTTCCTTTTAGCTCTCTTCTCCTCAAGCGGAAGGAAGGCATCTCTTTTGGAGCCACAAGCTGTGCAGACTGGGGTTGAGGGAAGGATGGTACAAGCACTCCCTTAGCTGCCCTGGCTGGTGTCTTCCCAGTCCGTTGACTGAGCCCACCTCAGCACTAGGACTTGCCTAGGAATTGCAGTCCTTGTGACCTAAACTACCTTTCAAGTGTATGTGGCACTGCAGCCTAAGGTGGTGAGGTGTGCAGCAAATCAAGTTCCAGCCACTGGGATGGGGGACTACCCTGTGGCTAGAGCCAGTTCAAATGCGCCCTCTGTCGATGGTCATCAACTAAGTACAGGCGGGTTCTTTTTTTTCATTATGACAGAGCAGCACTGAGTTCAATGCAAAGTCTCACTCCCCAAGCACAAATACTCACTCCCCAAGCACAAATACTCACTCCCCAAGCACAAATACTCACTCCCCAAGCACAAATACTCTGTGTCATGCAGTGGTTTCCAGGGGATGGGAGAGGGATGGCATGGATAATTAAAGATTATCTTTCCAGCCCTTTTCAGTGCCTCTTGTGGTAATATGTAGTTAAAATCAGGTACTGTGTGTGCTCACCTGATTTTTGGTGCTCATGAAGGTGCGTTTCTGTAGAGATAGTTGCTAAATTTGGTGTTCCTGCGGGGAGCGGGGGGTGATCAACGAAGCCTTCTATTCTGCCTTCTTGTTCCACCCCTTCTGATAAATTTCTGAATTGCACTGCTGTGTTATCTTGAAGATCAGTGAGTTTCCTTGAAACTACTATTTTGAATTTTTATTCAGAGAACTCACATACTGTTGTCTCATTATTGTCAGTTACTGGCCCTTTGCTTTCTCCGTATGGAACCATCATGTTTCCCTGTTTGCTGTTATTTCTTATGGATGTACGTATATATCTTTGCATTGAAGGATTAGTTCATTATTCTACTCTTATCTGTCTGGCTTATTTTAATTTCTATTAGATATGTTTGCTTAGAGGTTTTTTGCTGTTAGGTAACAGCCCCTTTTGGCTCTTAGGTGGCACCTTAAGCCCAGAATCACCTCAGCTCTAGTAAGCTATCTGAGTTCTTTCTTTCCAGAATGAAGGAGGTGCCCAAAAGAATGTGTTGGCAGTGTGAGGAGGCTGGCTAGAGGTTCTTGCCCAGGGAACCTGTGGGACATACCTACCACAGTGTGGCATTGCTGGGCAGGCACTCTGATTTGGTGTGTCCTTTGACCAGGTTACACAGTAGAGTTTTTTTTTTTTTTTTTTTTTTTTTTTTTTTTTGGCTGAGCGTGGTAGTCCTGCCTCTTCCTTTGTCTCTATCTATCTTCAGGGATAATTCTCCCTTCAGACACTCTGATGCTTCCTGGGGGTTAAAGCAAGTACAAGATAGTGGAGAAGCTAGTTTTCCACCTCAATCCCACTTTTCCAGTGTAGAAAGAGTGAGTTGGTGAAAATTTTCTGCCTGCTTGGTGCCAGGCAGAATGAGGGAAGGACATGACAGATGTGGAAGTATGATTTTCTTACCATCTACAAGGAGTGTTTTCACTTCTCTGTGCCCCAGTAACTGTCTCACCTTCATATTTGAGTTTTGGTGTATTCCTGGTGATATCCTAGGGGCTGCATTATTTGTTTGTTTGTTTCATTACTGGAGGGAGTTTAGCCAGCTTGCTACTATGCCACAATGTTTCTAGTCAAATTTTAGATGTGTCTGGAAATACAAGTAGAATTTTTTTTTCTCTTTTTTATAATCCTTTTATAATTCATAAATTTTCTTTTCTGACTGGATTTCCAATGTGAAAACATTTATTCAAAGGAAAATTCCATGACACATATTATTTGGTTGTTAAGTGATCCAATATTTCCATGAATGTTAATGTATTTTTCCCATCTTTGTTGAGAGAGTAAAATAAGTAGAAGGGCTTATAATCTCAATTAAAGCAAAAGAAATGGTTTTTACCTAATTGTATATGAAATACATACCCAGACTTTTTTATTACCCAGACTTTTAAAATTTTACAATAATTCTCGTCTTCATTATGTAGACTTTCTGGATTAATAAAAACAAAACCTTACTTTCTCACTCTGCCCTTTACAGACAGACCTACTGCCAATTACATTTTTCTCTCTAGGTTCAGCTCCCAAAACTATATGATATTGACAAATAATGATATAATATTCGGTAGTCTTTTAAAATTTTATAATAATTCCCATCTTTATTATGTAGACTTTCTGGATTAATAAAAAAAAAATTTACTTTCTCACTCTGCTCTTCACAGACAGACTTACTGCCAATTACATTCTTTTCTCTAGCTTCAGCTCCCAAAACTATTTGGTCTTGGAAAATAATGATAAAATATTAGATTGTCCATTCACGTATAATTCAATATTTCTATTATGTATTTCTATATTTGTGTGTATTTCCACATCTGTTGAATACTATAGAATGTTTCAAAAATTATCTCTAGGGAAAGAGTTGTAATGGAATTCATGGCAAAACTGAGATAGAATCTTCTATTACTTTTCTTCTAGTCCTTAAGAATAGAAATTTCAATATGTTTCTTAGCATAATTCTATGCGTATTTGCGCCCTTAAGAAGTTCTACGTTTGATTATCAGGCAACAATCAATGTACTGTTTTTTCATCTTCTAAACATTATCTCTACTCTATGTTGACTTCACTATACATTTGCTCTGTTACACATTTTTTGAAATCATTGACCAGCTAATTTTACTATAACAAATTAAACTTTATTATACAAATGAACTGAGAATAACTAGGTAGTAAAGGTAAAAGAGAAAGAAATACAAAGTGTTATTATATTACATGAACTTTATTCCAACTGTGACCAGTATTTGCTTGGTTAATTAAATGATGGTTGGAGCAAATCATTATTTTGGAAGTATATAAATTAAACATTCTTTAAAAAAGTAAAAAATATATAGATGTACATCAGTTTGCCAACCTTTTGATGTAGGCTGAGGCCTTCTTTCTTGAATGTGCAACCAAGTGTTATTCCTGATTGTATAAATCTCAGCCATAATGCAAAGAATACCATTTTCAGTTTCTGTTCCTTTAAATGGAACTTAGAGACTTGTATAGAAAGCTGAGTACAGAACACTTAGAGAGTTTTATATTTTTACCTAATATTTTATACTTTTCTTTCACCACATTTAATTTGACAGCAACTTGTTTTGACTTTCATAGTCTTCTCAAAGTACTGCTCTTGTTTTTAATAAAAATAACACTATTTTTAAATCATATTTTATCAATTTGCATATTTAATTAAACTAGGTAATTATAATAATAAACATAAATGGTATATGCAGTTTTTTAGTCTGAGCTACTATAACAAAATACTATAAACTGAGTAGCTTGCAAACAACAGAAATTCATTTCTCACTGTTCTATAGGAAGGGTAGTCAAGATGAACTAGGAAGCTATGAATTTCCTAGTTCATAGAGGGTGCCTTCTCACTGTGTCCTCACATGGTGGAAAGGGCTAGCTAGCTCCAAGGGGTCTCTTTTATGAGGGCACTAATCTCATTTTTGAGGGCTCTGCCCTCATGACCTAATCACCTCTGAAAATCACCACCTCATAATACTGTCACTTTGGGGGTTAGGATTTCAACATATAAAGTTTGTGGGGTACACAAACATTCATATCATAGCAAGCAGGCTCTGAAATGAATACAGTTAACTCTCGGAAAGCATCCAATTCAGTTGTTGGGGGTTATGTGCTTTGTTACACATGATGATGCACTGGTAGGTGCCAGGGTGTCATAGTCACTGTCCAGCGTATCGGAAGGGAGAAGGATACATGAAATCTGATGAGAAAGTTCAATGAGCTTAACAGCAATTGGGACAAACAAAAGTGAGAAAAATTTGTGGGGAGGAGGTAGATGGAAAGAAGAAGCTTCTTTGACAGATGAAAAATAGATACTTTTATATAAATATATACATAGACGTTTGTTACTTTATATTTCTAAGAGTATCCAATCAAGTGAAATCCTAAAATATCTGCTCTCAGGCAGGCTGTGATCCGAAGGGATTTTTTTCCTAAGAAGTAATGTCCCTGATATCAAATTAATTCCTAATTTGAGCTTGAATTAATTACCTTAAGCATTTTCACAAATAGTCCTAAATATATTTTTGCAGAGATGTTATTGAAGTTGTACTGTGTAACTAGAGACAAATATGGAAAATTGACAGCTTAACTTTCTCTTCTGCTTTTTCATTAATGTGTCGTCCAAAGTCCAATAATAGAAATAATGAAAGCAGTAACACTTGGTTCTACAAAAGGTATGACATATTGAATGAATGAAATATTTCCACAGCTTATGTTTGGGGTGTGAGCTATACTTTCATTTTGCTCACCTAATATCACAGTTCTTTGGGAATTCTTATCAGAATTAAAGACTCTTTTGAAATGTTTCCATCATTAAAATGTACCTTTAAAACGCCCCATTAGTCAATTTACAGTTGTTACACAAGATGGTGCACTGGTAGGTGTCCGTGTGTCATAGTCACTGTCCAGTATATCAGAAGGAAGAAAGATACATGTAATCTGAGGGGGAAGTTCAGTGAGCTGAACAGCAGTTGGGACAGCCAAAAGTGAGAAAAATATGTGGGGAGGAGGTAGGTGAAAAGGAGAAACTTCAGTTTCTACTATTTATTTCTATTTCTACTTACAGTTGACTAACCATACAATGTACTAATCACACAGTGTACTAAAAATACACCAATAGAAATTGTATTCAATTAGATGCTTTCCGGCCAGGAGTCCCTATTTTTAGCAAGCAGATGATTGTTTTGAAATTGAAGCTTGCTTTTATTACATCAAATGTTCATGCTTTAAAATAATTCAGTTCCTTAAAAATGTTATCAATCTTTCTAGAACACACAACCCCAGAGACATCCTCCCACTACCAAAAATTATAAATGGTCAATTTTCTTTTGAGGGACTGTGATACAAGATCATGCACATTCATAACTGAAACTCATTTTTACCCAGCTTATATACCAGCATGCTATCTATTTTAAGTGGCCAAAGTAGCAATGCCTACTTCTGCTCTGGCTAATACTAGTTTTCTATCTTTTAGCTATAGGATGCAGTCACTTTCGCTCTGGTCTCATTTACATGGTCATGAGAGAATTTTCAAAAGAACATAATTTATCTATCTATCTCTCTATCTATCTATCTATCTATCTATCTATCTATCAATCTATCTATGCATCCATCCATTCTGGAAGTATATACTGCCTTTGCAATGTCATTGGAAGTTTTCAGAGAATATAGTGTTGTATTTGTGAATTAGAAATACAGGGTCCAGCAATGAATTTAATGAGTTTTCATTCTCATTTATGTTTAATTTACTCTGGACCTCAGAAGAATTTTGGCAGATGCTGATATCAGCCCATTTCTAAATAACTGGTTTGTAAGCCTGTATATTGGACAGGGCATTCATTCTCATTAAAACACCTTTGTGTAAGATTTTAAAATTGAATGCCACTTTTCCCTAGCGAAGTACAATTTCTGTTCCTTTGTCAGTGTTATCACCACAGTTGCACAAGTCTTGAAATAGCAAGATGGTTTAAATCCCTGGTAATGTGCCAATAAGAGCATTAATGTTGCTGTTCTATGAGCCAAGAAAAATCGATGGCTATTTTCAGGTGTATCTGTGTGTGAGTGTGTGTGCGTGTGTGTGTATATATATATACACATATATATATACACAAACATATTTTTCCTTTCTGGTAAATATATGATGCATTACCTTAAATCATATTTAAAATCCTAGTATACTTCCTGCAATGTGTTTTTGTTTTAAGCCACTAGGTTAAAAGCAACATTTTCTTGAGGTACACACACAAAATATTGTTACAGAAAGAAAGTTTTAGGACAGTGTCATTACCTGTACCCCTGCAGTATTAGTACTAGTAATTTCAGACACCGCCTTATTTTCAGTTACCTTGGATTTAAAACATTATGCACTTATCGAACTGTAGGAAGTAATTGATAGGTTTGATTATGGTAACAATCATGACTAATTGAGAATCACAAAACTATACTTGTTCTTTGAATATGTTAACCTGACTTTTGTTTTACCTTATTATCAGGTCTACCTTTCTGTGAGCAAATGTGTATGCATAACTTTGAATAAGAGATATTAATATTTCAAAGTATATAATAGCTTTAAATAAATCTAATTGCTAAATACTAGTCTAAATTTTTATTGTGAAACACGGCTATAAATAGAAAGCACATAAATATGTACTATATAATAATTAAAAATAGGACACGTCCTAGTAGCACCTGAGTCAATAAATCAAATATTAATCTAATTCAGACACTCAACATATATCCCCTTCCATATCTCAAAATGTGTGGTTTATACTAGCTTATCCTTGAAATTTACATAAATGGCATTTATTTTCATGGGTGTATATTATTCGATTATGTGCATATACCCACTCCATTCTACTATTTGGAGACATTTAGATTCTTCTTTTTTTTTGAGACAGAGTCTCACTCTGTCGCCCAGGCTCGAGTGCAGTGGTGTGATCTCAGTTCACTGCAAGCTCCGCCTCCCAGGTTCATACCATTCTCCTACCTCAGCCTCCCGAGCGGCTGGGACTACAGGCGCCCGCCACCACGCCTGGCTAATTTTTTTTCTATTTTTTAGTAGAGTTGGGGTTTCACCATGTTAGCCAGGATAGTCTCCATCTCCTGACCTCGTGATCCACCAGCCTCGGCTCCCAAAGTGCTGGGATTACAGGCGTGAGCCACCAGCACCCGACCTTAGATTATTTTCAAGTTTGCAACTCTTATAAACAACACTGATATAAACATTTATGTAAATGTATTCTGATGTCTAAATTTTCAGATTATCCAAGGTCTTTATCCAAAGGTGGGATTTTGTTCATAGCCTATGTGTAGCTTCTATTTTAGTAGATAATGCTAAATCATGTTTTAAAGTGGTTGTAGCAATTCATCCTCCAACCAACAGGGTGAGATTTCCTTTTGATCTGCATTCTAGACAATTTCAATGTATTTCAACTTTTGCTAAGTCTGTAGGTATTTAGTGATGTAATTTTAATTTTAATTGTCTGAATATTAATGAGGTATAAGGCCTATCCCTGTGTTCATTACCATTTTGGATTTACTCGCTTGTGAAGTGCCCACTAAAATTCATATCCTTTTTTCTGTTGGGTTTTCTTTCTTTCTTTCTTTTACTGATTTGTATCTTTTGCAAAATAGTTTTATACAAAGTCTTTGTTGCTTATAGATTTTGGAAGTATTTCACTCATTCTGTGCTTTTAAACTATGTGTGGCATTTTGTTAAATGTAGTTGGTTTAATGTGGACTTCTTTTTCCCGTTTTGTATTGTATGTGTTCCTACGTTTTATTTAAGAAACTACCTAATGGTCATGAATATATCAACTTTCATTTTCTTTTAAAAGCCTTATAGTTTTGCCTTTGACATTCAGGTCTATAACTCAACCGGATTCATATTTGAATGTGGAGTGAAGTGGGCATATACATTCATGTTTTTCAAAATGAATATTTAACTATCTCAGCTTGAGTAAAGTTAACATCTTTGTTAATGGTTCTTCATTTAAAATTCAAATATGCATATATGCATAGGTCTTTTTCTGGGCTATCTGTTCTTTCCATTGATTTATTTCTGTAAACATGTTACATTTTCTTAATTAGTATAAGCTTTTATTAAATCTTCATGCCTACTAGAACAAGTTCTACTTCTTTTTCTCCTTCAAGATTGTCTTAGGTGTTAGCAGACATTTGAATTTGCAATATGTTATAATCAGGAATTTCAAAGTTAAAAAAATATTGGGGAGTTTTATTGTTATTCACACTGACTTAAAAAATTTAATTTAAAGATAAATGACATTTTACGTATTTTCTCTTCCAAAATAGCATTTCTAATCTCTGTTTATTTAGGCAATCTCACTTGGCAGAACATATCTTCCATCAGTTTAACATCAGAATTCAGCATCAGTTTACCAATTAATTTTCACCCAAAATAATTGCTCTGAATTTTATTGCAAATGGTAATAAAACCTTAGTTTTTTTTTTTTTTTTTTTTTTGAGACGGGAAGTCTCTACACTCTCACCCAGGCTGGAGTGCAGTGGCGCCAGCAAGCTCCGCCTCCCGGGTTTACACCATTCTCCTGCCTCGCTCCCGAGTAGCCGGGACTACCAGGTGCCTGCCACGCACGCCCGGGCTAATTTTTTGTACTTTTTAGTAGAGACGAGGTTTCACCGTGTTAACCAGGATGATCTTGATCTCGCTGACCTGATCTGCCCCCTCGAGCCTCCCAAAGTGCTGCGGATTATAGGCGTGGAGCCACTGCCGCGCCTGGGCCAGGTTTAACTTTTAAAATAATTGATGTCTTTACCAAATTTTTTCTGAATCTAAAAGCATGGCATAGTCTTACTATTTATATTTGCTTTCCTTTAGTTACTTAAAATAGTCGTCGTTTCAGTTTTTGGTTATAAATCTTACAAATCTTTATAGTATTAATTCTTAAAATATTAGTGTTTGTTGATAAAATTGATTTTTAAAAATAATATTTTTTTCTTATATAAAGAAATACAACTGCTTTTGTGTTTAACTATGTATCCAGTAACTTTGTTAAATCTACTATGTTACTATAAATGACATTACCACATATGCATGAGCCATAAATAATGCATAGTTTATAAATGTGTAATATGTAAAATATAAACTAATAAGATAACATATAGCATGTAAGCTACATTATAATTTTAGAAGATGCTTTCAAGTAATGACATTTTAATTTTTTATTTCCAATTATTCTGCCTTTTATTTCCTTTTTCTCCAGTAAAGTATCGAATATGAGTGGTGATAACAGGCAACTCAGTCTCCTTGACCTCAAGGGAAGCATTTGAATAGTTAACTATTGATAATTATATTTCCTATACATTTTTATAGATCTCATCCATTATATTTAAACATCCCCTCTTGATATCTCAATTGCCAATAATTTTATTATGAATAGGTTCATTCACTCATTCTTTCCTCAAAGTTCTCTATTTCAGTTAAAGGCACCATTATCTATCCATATATGCATGCCTGAAATCTAGGAACTATCTTTGCAACCTCTCTACCTTCAATCTTACATTATGTCTTAGAGATGTTATCTCTTAAATATATCTCAAATCCATTCACATTCACACCTCTTTACTTCCACCACCACCACCTAGTCCAAGCCATCAAAATGTCTTGCTTGCATCAATTTTCTGATTCATTTTATAATTGTGCTTATGTACAACAGATTCTTCACATTGCCCTCAATCTATCACACACATACCAACACAGATTAATCTTTTAAAGGCCAAGGCAGGCGGATCACGAGGTCAGGAGTTAGAGACCAGCCTGGTCAATATGGTGAAACCCCATCTCTACTAAAAATACAAAAATCAGCTGGGTCTGGTGGCGTGCACCTGTACTCCCAGCAATTTGGGAGGCTGAGGCAGAAGAGTTGTTTGAAACCGGGAGATGGAGGTTGCAGTGAGCCGAGATCATGCCACTGCACTTTAGCCTGGGCGACAGAACGAGACTCCATTTCCTGCCCCGCCCTGCCCCCCAAAAAAGTTGATTTAGATATTTGCCTGTTTATAAATCATGTAATTTGTTTCGTGGCTATTTTGTTTCTATTTAATTGTTTGACCTCTCTATATACATATATACTGTGAAGAAGTGTTTTAGCTTGATGCAATCTCATTTATCTATTTTTGCTTTTGTCATCTGTGCTTTTAAGGTCTTACACGAAATAATTTTGCCAAACTCAATGTCCAGGGGTATTTTACCAAAGTTTTCTTTTAGTAGTTTCATAGTTTCAAGTTTTAGATTTAAGTCTATAATGTATTGTGACTTGATGTTAGTATGTAGTGAGAAAGAGGGGGTCAGTTTCATGCTTTTTGCATGTGGCAATCTACTTTATCACCACCATTTATTGAAGAGGGTGTCTTTTCCTCAATGTATGTTCTTGTTGACTCTGTCAAAGCATAGTTGAGTGTAAATATGTGGCTTCATTCTGGGTTCTGTATTCTGTTTCATTAGTCTATGTGTCTATTTTAATACCAATACTTATGCTGTTTTGGTTATTATAGCCTTGTAATGTATTTTGAATAATATACGTTGAATATATATATATGCAATGTACATTGCATATATATATATACATATATATATGCAATGTATATTGCATATATATATATACATATATATATGCAATGTATATTGAATAATTTGATGCCTCCAGCTTTGTTTTCTTTTGCTCAGGATTGTATTGACTACTTGGTCTCCTTTTTAGTTTCATGTGAATTTTAGGATTGTTTTTTCTAACCCTGTGAAGAATGTTGTTGATACTGTGATATGGATTGCAGTGAATCTACAGATCATTTGAGCAGTATGGTGATTTAAATGGTATTAACTATTCTGATCCATGAGCATGAAATGCTTTTCCATTTGTTTGTGTCACCTTCTGTAAATGTCTGTTAGGTACTTTTGGTCAAAGTCCAGTTTAAATCCAATGCTTTCTTGCTGATTTTCTGCCAACATCATCTGTTTAATGCTGATAAAAGGGTGTTGAAGTCCACCACTATTATTGTATTGAAGTCTCTTTCTTTAGTTCTAGTAATATTTGCTTTATGAATCTGGGTACTCCAGTGTTGGGTATATTTATATTTAGAATTGTTAATTTTTTGCTAATATAGTCTCCCTTCTTAATTACATAATGACCTTCTTTGTCTCTTTTCCCTGTTTTTTACTTAAAGGCTGTTTTATATAAGTATAGCTATTCCTGCATGCTTTTAGTTTTATTTTCCCTGAAATATTTTTCCTAGCTCTTTTATTTCAGTTTATATGTGTGTCAATGGTAAGGTCAGTTTTTTGTAAGTAGTATATAGCCAGGCTTTATTCTTTTTATCCTTTCAGTCAATTTATATTCTTTAAGAGGATAATTTAATCTAATTAATTTCAAGGCCATTGTTAGACCTTATTTCTGTCATATTGTTAATTGTTTTCTGATTGTTTTATATATTCTTTATTCCCTTCTTTTTCTCTTATTGATTATCATTTTTTTCGATGATTATTGGTACCATTAGAGTCTTTTATCTTTCACCTTTTTGTGATTGTTTTACCTGTGAATTTTATAATTTGTGTGTTTCCATTATGGTAAAGGTGATCCTTTTGCTTCCAGGTTTAGGACTTCTTTCATAATTTTTGTAAGGCTAGTGTAGTGATAACAAATTCCCTAAAGATTAACTTGTCTCAGAAAGACTATTTTTTCTTCATTTATGGAGAACCACTTCACTGAATAGTATTGTCTGCTGACAGTATTTTTTCTTCCAGTATTTTTTTTTTCAGTTTTATTATTTTAAATTTTTATTTTACTTATTTATTGATTTTAAATTTTAGATTCACAGTGTACATGTGCAGTTTTGTTACTTGGATACGTTGCATGATGCTGCGGTTTTGGCTTTGAATAAACCCTTCACGCAAATAGTGAATGTAGTACCCAGTAGGTAGTTTGTCAACCCTTGTCTCCTCTCTTTCTTCCCCCTTTTTGAGTCCTCAGTATTTATGCCCATCTTTATGTTCATGTGTGCACAATGTTTAGCTTCCACTTATAGGTGAGAACATGCAGTCTTTGGTCTCTTGTTTCTGTGTTAATTTACTGAGGATAATAGCCTCCAACTGCATCCACGTTGTTGCAAAATACATGATTGTATGATTTTTATGACTGTGTAGTATTCCATGGCATATATACCACATTTTCTTTATCCAATCTACCATTTATGGGCATCTAGGTTAATTCCATGTCTTTGCTATTTTGTATAATGCTATAATAACTATGCAAATACGGATATCTTTTGTTGTTGTTTTTGAGATGGAGTCTAGCTCTATTGCCCAGGCTGGAGTGCAGTTGCACAATCTCTGTTCACTGCAACCTCGCCTCCCAGGTTCAAGTGATTCTCCTGCCTCAGCCTCCTGAGTAGCTGGGACTACAGGTGCATGCCACCACGACTGGCTAATTTTTTGTATTTTTAGTAGAGATAGAGTTTCAATGTGTTAGCCAGGATGGTCTCGATCTCCTGACCTTGTGATCCACCCACCTTGGTCTCCCAAAGTGCTGGGATTACAGGCATGAGCCATCACACCCAGCCTCTTTTTAGTAGAATGATTTATTTACCTTTGGGTATATACCTAGTAATTAGATTGCCAGTGAAATAATAATTCTATTTTTAAATTTTTGAGAAATCTCCAAACTTCCACAGGGACTGAACTAATTTTGAATATGTCATCATATTTTCTCCTAGTCTATACTGTTTCTGCTGTAAAATCTACTGTTAGTCTGATGGGGTTTTCTTTAGAGGTAACTAGATGTTTTTGTCTTGTTGCTTTTAGGATTTTCACTTTATCATTTATCTTAGAACGGTTTGATTTCAATGTGCCATGGAGAAAACCTTTTGTGTTGTATCTGCCTGGGTATTATTAAATTTTCTGTTTTGGAAAGTCTAAGTCTCTTGCTTGAATTGGGAAGTATTTATCTATAATGTAATTAAGTAGGTTTATAATTTTTTATTTTCTCTTTGTCCTCTGGAATATCTATCTATCTATCTATCTATTTTTTTGCTTTATGTAGACCCAAGCATCACAAAGTTTTGCTACTCATTTTAATTTTAAAAAATTTTTGTCTTACTAGATTTCAAAAGACTTGCCTTCAAGTTAAAATATTACTTTGCTTCTTTTTGATCTAGTCTATTGTTTAAGCTTTCAAATAAATTTTGTATCTACTTTAATAAATTGCTTAATTCCAGAATTTCTATTTTTTTATAGTATCTATTCCATTAGCAAATTTTTCAATCATAACTTATGTATCTGATTTCTTTGTATTGATTTTCAGAATTCTCTATCTCACTGAGTTCTTTGAAAATCAATATTTCCAATTTTTATGAAATTTCAAAATTTTCTTTTTGATTACTAGAGAATTATTATGCTTCTTTGTAGGTGTCATATTTTCTTGATTTAAAATTTCTGGCTTTAAAATTTCTCATGTCCTTACATTTATTTTGGTACATCTGCTCTAACAGTGACTTTTTCCTATTTTAGAATTTACTTTCATAAAGAAGACTTTTTTCCTGAAGATGTATCTATGGTGTTGGTTTTGTAGAGTACATTGGCCATGATTTTGGGTTTGTGCAGTAGTTTAGACGCCATATGATTTCTTTGCTTTTAAACGGCATTAATGGTATGTGTAATTGTCTTAGTTGGTTAGAGTATGATTATTATTGGAAGCTGTGGTAAATTTGTGCTGGGGACTAGGATGCCAGGTGTGCCTGTCTTCAGGCCTCAGGGGTGTCAGTGGTGGGTTGAATGTGCCTATTCTTATGGCCCAGGGTAGTTCATGTTGACCTCATAACATTGTTTGAATATTTGTCCCCACCAAAATCTCATGTCGAATTGTAATTTCCATTGCTGGATGTGAGGCCTGGTGGGAGGTGTTTGCATGATGGGAGCAGGTCCCTCGTGGCTTGATGTTGTTTTTGTGATAGTGAGTTCTCACAAAATCTGCTTATTTAAAAGTGTGTGGCACCCACCCCCTCAACTCTGTCTCTCATAGTTCCTTGCTCCTGCTTTCATCATGTGATGTGCTTGTTTCTCCTTCATCTTCTGCCATAATTGTAAGCTTCCTGAGGCCTCCCTAGAAGCAAAGTAGATGCCAGAATAATGCTTTCGGTGAAGGCTGCAGAACCATGAGCCAATTAAAACTCTATTCTGTAAATTATCCAGTCTCAGGTGTTATTTCATAGTAGTTCAAGAATGGAAAAATACAGAAAATTGGCACTGAGAGTGGGGTATTGCGTGGAAGTGACTTTTGAGATGGGTAACAGGCAGATGCTGGAAGAGTTTTGAGGGCTCAGAAAGATGAGGGAAGGTTTGCAACTTCTTAGAAACTTTTGGAAGGGTTATGACCAAATGGTGGTAGTGATATGGACAACGAAGACCAGGGTGAGTAGGTCTCAGATGGAAATGAGAAGCTTATTGGAAACTGGATAAAAGATCACACGTTACACATTAGCAAAGAGCTTGGCTACATTCTGTTCATGCCCTAGTGATCTGTGAAAGTTTGAACTTTAGAGTGATGATTTAGGGTATCTGGCAAAATAAAAAAGTTTCTAAGCAGCAAAGTGTTCAAGATGTGACTTTGCTGCTTCTAACAGTCTACATTTAGATGTGGGAGCAAAGAAATGACATAAGTTTGGAGCTTATATTTAAAATGGAAGCAGAGTGTAAAAGTATGGAAAATCTGCACTCTGTCTATGTAGCAGAGAAAGAAAATATTTTTTTCAGGAGAGGAATTCAAGCAAGCTGTGTAGCAACCACTTGTTACAGAAATTCACATAACTAAAAGGGAGCCAAGTGCTAATAGCCAAGAAAACGAGGTAAAAATAAAGGTCTCAAAGGAATTTCAAAGACCTTCAAGGCAGGCCCTTCCATCATAAGCCTGGAGACCTAGGAAGAAATAATGGTTTCATGAACCAGACCCAGTGCCCCACTTCCCTGGGCAGCCTCAGGACTCTGCTTCTGATATCTAGGATGCTCAGGCTCCAGCCTTGGCTTAAAGGGACTCAGATACTACTTCTCCTGATGTTCTGGAGAGTACAAGCTGCTGTAAGCCTTGACAACTTCCAAGTGGTGGTGTCTGTAGGCACACAGAGTGCAAGAGTGAATGACGTTTGACATTCTCTGTGTAGATTTCAGAGGATGTAGAGAAAAGCCTGCGTGCCCAGGCAGAAGCCTGCGCAAGAGCAGAGCCTGCATAGAGAATCTCTACCATGTTAGTGCCAAGAGGAAATGCAGGCCGGGCATGGTGGCTCATGCCTGTAATTCCAGCACTTTGGGAAGCCAAAGTGGGCGGATCACCTGATGTCGGGAGTTCGAGACCAGCCTGACCAACATGGAGAAACCCCATCTCTACTAAAAATACAAAAAATTAGCTGGTTATGGTGGCCCATGCCTATAATCCCAGCTACTCAGGAGACCGAGCCAGGAGAATTGCTTGAATCAGGGAGGTGGAGGTTGCAGTGAGCCAAGATGACGCCATTGCATTCCATCCTGGGCAACAAGAGCAAGACTCTATCTCAAAAAAAGGAAAATGTAGGGTGGATGCCCTCACAGAGAGTCCCCACTGTGGCATTGCGTAGTGGAACTGTGAAAAAGGGGCCACTGACCTCCAGACCCTAGAATGGTAGATCAATCAGCAGCTTGCCCCATGCCCTTGGGAAAGCCACAGTCATTCAACAACCTATGAGAGCAGCCTTGGTGGCTGAATTCTGTAAAGCTAGAGGGGGGGGGGCTGCCCAAGGCCTTGTGAGCCCACCCCTTGCACCAGTATGTCTTGGATGTGGGACATGGATTCACAGGAGATTCTTTTGGAGCTTTAAGATTTAATGACTACTCTGCTGAATTTTAAACTTGCCTGTGGACAGTAGCCCTGTATATTTGGCTAATTTATCTTTTTGGAACAGAAATTTTTACCCAATGCCTATACTTTCACTATATGATGGAAATAACTAACTGGCTTTTGATTTTACAGGTTAATAGGTGGAAGGGTTTTGCCTTTTCTCAGATGAGACTTTGGACTTTTGAATTAATGCTCGAATGCGTTAAGGCTTTAGGAAACTATTTGGAAGGCTTGATTGTTTTTTGCAATGTAAGAAAGACATGAGATTTGGGAAGGACCAGAGGTGGAATGATACTGTTAGAATA
>NW_016804587.1:6215-12290 GCF_001698545.2 Rhinopithecus bieti | reverse complement strand
AAAAAAAAAAAAAAAAAAAAAAAAGAAAACTTGCTGTCACCACTTAATTCTCAGAATGGGTGTGGAGCTCAGTGCTCCCATAGCCTGTAAAGAAGTTCTGTCCCATAAGAGTGTTGATGGTTTCTCTGGTGGCCAGGTTTGCATGGTTCCATGTTGGAGATGTGGGCTGCTGAACCGCTCTCACCCTTTCCTCACACTGGGAAGGTCACTCCCACCTTCCAACTGATCCTGGCCAAGCTGCCTGCCTCTCTTCCATCTTCTTCCTTGCTTTTGGTGTTTCCTGCCACTTTTATGTTGAATTAACATGTTCTCTCTTGGAGAATGTATTCCAAGAGTGCTTGTGTATAGTCGCTCTTGGTTCTTCTAAGTGGAGGAAGCAGGCACAAAATGCTTCCAGTCAGCCATTTTGAAGTCCCTGCATTATCATGTCTGCCAAGAATAAGAAACCTGAGTCTTGTCATGACGAAGCATTGGATAAACTTAGATCAAAAGACATCTTGCAATGTTTAAGATTTAAGACTTGAAACCTTAAATAATACTCTCAAGCTATTGAGAAACTATGCAAGACTGATGAACTATTTCAGATAAAATAAATCCAACAGGATGTAGCAATTAAAGATATTGCAAAATATGAGCTTATATTCTGGATCAAAAGGTAAAAAAGACATTATGTTAGGCAGTTGGTAAAATCTGAATGAGGTCTGCATATTTTTGAGAGTGTAGCATCATTTTTAATGTTTTAATTTGGATGATTGTAGTGGGGTGTGTTAGAGAGTGCTTTTATTGTGGGCAAATGCACTGTAAATACAACATATATACATCCTGAGAGAAGAGAGATAAGAAGAGAGAGAGGGAGGGAGAAAGAGACAGGGAGGAAGAGAAAGAGACAAGTGTAGGGAAAAAGAAAGAGTACAAATATGATAAAGTGTTAAAAAATTAGGGGAATTGAACCAATTTGGGCAAAGGGTATATAGGGGTTTCTGTACTGGTCTTGCAACATTTATTTAATTTTAAAATGAAATATTAAGAGAGAAAGTGGCTGTCTTGTAGACAGCATGGGGTGATTTTTGTAGTGAGTTTCAGCAATCTGGGGATTGATCAAAAAGGAAAACATATGATCACCAGAGGTAGTAACACACAACAAGCTTTTATTGGATGGCACTTCGAGTTTCATGAGAAGTGGAGTCTCTTAGAGAATAGCCACACAGAGGCTAAGGCGTAGGGGGCATTCTACAAAAGGGGAGGAGGGCAAGATAACATTTAAGGGGGAGAGGGATCAAAGAGCATACTTAGTATCTAGGTAATGTCTCTCAGCAGCACAGTGGAGATTCTATGAATTAGGGAGCTCTGAAGGGTTATGGCAGCTTGGAGTCTCCTAATTATAAGGCTCTACCTTGATGGGTAACAGCTGTTAGGTGAGTTTTTGCAGGATATGCAAAGTAGAAAGGTCCTAAATGGCTAAAAATCTGTGTGTTTGGGTTATTTTAAAATGATGGAATGCATAAAATTTGAGTTTGGCAGGAGTTGTCTTTTGAGCTAACAGGTCTCAGCTTGCTGTAGAGAAATAAACAACCTAGGGGTCAAAATATGGTGTCCATCTTTCGTTCAATTATATAACAGGTGCTTCCTTTATTACAATATTTGCCTTTAATTAGCTTGCTTAATTGTTCTGAATTTAATGTAATTATCAATCAGCATGGGTTTAAATCTAACAACTTGCTATTATTTATGGTAATCTTTAAAAATATTCTCCTTTTCTGCCATATTTTGGGTTAATCAAATATATTAAATATTCTATTTTNTTTTTCCTGAAGATGTATCTATGGTGTTGGTTTTGTAGAGTACATTGGCCATGATTTTGGGTTTGTGCAGTAGTTTAGACGCCATATGATTTCTTTGCTTTTAAACGGCATTAATGGTATGTGTAATTGTCTTAGTTGGTTAGAGTATGATTATTATTGGAAGCTGTGGTAAATTTGTGCTGGGGACTAGGATGCCAGGTGTGCCTGTCTTCAGGCCTCAGGGGTGTCAGTGGTGGGTTGAATGTGCCTATTCTTATGGCCCAGGGTAGTTCATGTTGACCTCATAACATTGTTTGAATATTTGTCCCCACCAAAATCTCATGTCGAATTGTAATTTCCATTGCTGGATGTGAGGCCTGGTGGGAGGTGTTTGCATGATGGGAGCAGGTCCCTCGTGGCTTGATGTTGTTTTGTGATAGTGAGTTCTCACAAAATCTGCTTATTTAAAAGTGTGTGGCACCCACCCCTCAACTCTGTCTCTCATAGTTCCTTGCTCCTGCTTTCATCATGTGATGTGCTTGTTTCTCCTTCATCTTCTGCCATAATTGTAAGCTTCCTGAGGCCTCCCTAGAAGCAAAGTAGATGCCAGAATAATGCTTTCGGTGAAGGCTGCAGAACCATGAGCCAATTAAAACTCTATTCTGTAAATTATCCAGTCTCAGGTGTTATTTCATAGTAGTTCAAGAATGGAAAATACAGAAAATTGGCACTGAGAGTGGGGTATTGCGTGGAAGTGACTTTTGAGATGGGTAACAGGCAGATGCTGGAAGAGTTTTGAGGGCTCAGAAAGATGAGGGAAGGTTTGCAACTTCTTAGAAACTTTTGGAAGGGTTATGACCAAATGGTGGTAGTGATATGGACAACGAAGACCAGGGTGAGTAGGTCTCAGATGGAAATGAGAAGCTTATTGGAAACTGGATAAAAGATCACACGTTACACATTAGCAAAGAGCTTGGCTACATTCTGTTCATGCCCTAGTGATCTGTGAAAGTTTGAACTTTAGAGTGATGATTTAGGGTATCTGGCAAAATAAAAAAGTTTCTAAGCAGCAAAGTGTTCAAGATGTGACTTTGCTGCTTCTAACAGTCTACATTTAGATGTGGGAGCAAAGAAATGACATAAGTTTGGAGCTTATATTTAAAATGGAAGCAGAGTGTAAAAGTATGGAAA
Organism: Rhinopithecus bieti; assembly: GCF_001698545.2. Lineage (NCBI taxonomy): Eukaryota > Metazoa > Chordata > Mammalia > Primates > Cercopithecidae > Rhinopithecus > Rhinopithecus bieti. The sequence goes on along the minus strand of NW_016804587.1, from coordinate 9,318 downwards.
ATCTGCACTCTGTCTATGTAGCAGAGAAAGAAAATATTTTTTTCAGGAGAGGAATTCAAGCAAGCTGTGTAGCAACCACTTGTTACAGAAATTCACATAACTAAAAGGGAGCCAAGTGCTAATAGCCAAGAAAACGAGGTAAAATAAAGGTCTCAAAGGAATTTCAAAGACCTTCAAGGCAGGCCCTTCCATCATAAGCCTGGAGACCTAGGAAGAAATAATGGTTTCATGAACCAGACCCAGTGCCCCACTTCCCTGGGCAGCCTCAGGACTCTGCTTCTGATATCTAGGATGCTCAGGCTCCAGCCTTGGCTTAAAGGGACTCAGATACTACTTCTCCTGATGTTCTGGAGAGTACAAGCTGCTGTAAGCCTTGACAACTTCCAAGTGGTGGTGTCTGTAGGCACACAGAGTGCAAGAGTGAATGACGTTTGACATTCTCTGTGTAGATTTCAGAGGATGTAGAGAAAAGCCTGCGTGCCCAGGCAGAAGCCTGCGCAAGAGCAGAGCCTGCATAGAGAATCTCTACCATGTTAGTGCCAAGAGGAAATGCAGGCCGGGCATGGTGGCTCATGCCTGTAATTCCAGCACTTTGGGAAGCCAAAGTGGGCGGATCACCTGATGTCGGGAGTTCGAGACCAGCCTGACCAACATGGAGAAACCCCATCTCTACTAAAATACAAAAAATTAGCTGGTTATGGTGGCCCATGCCTATAATCCCAGCTACTCAGGAGACCGAGCCAGGAGAATTGCTTGAATCAGGGAGGTGGAGGTTGCAGTGAGCCAAGATGACGCCATTGCATTCCATCCTGGGCAACAAGAGCAAGACTCTATCTCAAAAAAAGGAAAATGTAGGGTGGATGCCCTCACAGAGAGTCCCCACTGTGGCATTGCGTAGTGGAACTGTGAAAAGGGGCCACTGACCTCCAGACCCTAGAATGGTAGATCAATCAGCAGCTTGCCCCATGCCCTTGGGAAAGCCACAGTCATTCAACAACCTATGAGAGCAGCCTTGGTGGCTGAATTCTGTAAAGCTAGAGGGGGGGGGGCTGCCCAAGGCCTTGTGAGCCCACCCCTTGCACCAGTATGTCTTGGATGTGGGACATGGATTCACAGGAGATTCTTTTGGAGCTTTAAGATTTAATGACTACTCTGCTGAATTTTAAACTTGCCTGTGGACAGTAGCCCTGTATATTTGGCTAATTTATCTTTTGGAACAGAAATTTTACCCAATGCCTATACTTTCACTATATGATGGAAATAACTAACTGGCTTTTGATTTTACAGGTTAATAGGTGGAAGGGTTTTGCCTTTTCTCAGATGAGACTTTGGACTTTTGAATTAATGCTCGAATGCGTTAAGGCTTTAGGAAACTATTTGGAAGGCTTGATTGTTTTTTGCAATGTAAGAAAGACATGAGATTTGGGAAGGACCAGAGGTGGAATGATACTGTTAGAATATTTGTTCCCTTCCAAATCTCATGTTGAATTGTAATCCTCAATGCTAGAGGTGGGGCCTGGTGAGAGATGTTTTGATCATGGAGGTGGGTCCCTCATGGCTTGGTATTGTTTTTGTGATAATGAGTTCTTGTGAGATCTGGTCATTTAAAAGTGTGCGACACCTCCCCTCTCTATCTCTCACTTGCTTGCTCCTGTTTTCACCATGTGACGTGCCTGCTTCCCCTTTGCTTTCAGCCAAGATTGTAAGCATCCTGAGGCCTCCCTAAAGGTCGAGCATATGTCATCACCATGCTTTTCATAAAGCCTGCAGTATCGTGGGCCAATTACACCTTTATTTTAATAAAAAAGTACCCAGTCTCATGTATTTTTATAGCAAACAATAACAGCCTAATACACCCCAGTATGACAGTTATCAGCAAATAGATTTTTGTACCTACAGGTGGCTTGCTCATATGCTGAAGGTGGCAGCAGTGGACTGTGCGGGTGAACAGTTTCTTGAGTGTCTAGACAACCATCATGGCATCGGTGATGGCAGTAGCCTTCATAGAATGGTTCTTTGGGTCCCAAGATGTGTGCATTAATGTTGGCAGTGACTGCAATGGATTTAGTGTGTCCAGACTGCATATGGTTCTTTCAGGGACGTGCCAGCTGACAGCGTAGCATCCAGAAGTTTAGGGCCAACCTCACGCTCCTGGGAGGAGCACTCAGGTGCCCAAGTGGCAGACTAGGTTGTGCAATCCCCAAGACCCTTGACTGTGTTATTTGTCTTGGATGGGTAGCAGAGCCCGACTGGGTAGGCTTATGCTCAGTCCCCCTAATGTTGAGACCAGTTGGCAGTGGTGGGTGGGGTTGGAGTGGTCTTCAAGGCCAGGTGGAACGCTTATTTGAGGCATTGTGCCAGCCACACTGAGGCCCTTCCACTGGAGAGTTTGGGGCACATCTTGGTTGCCACAGCCTGCGCTGGGGGGTAGGGAACATATGTCACTCTCATGTCCCATTGTAGGTGGGGCTTGCCCCTAGCCCTTGTGTAAGTAGCTCACACCTAACTCACACCTCATCCCTGGCTGCAGGCTTTCCCTCCCAGCTGATGGCTAAGTGGCTACTCACCCCATGCTTTTGTCCCTTCTAGTCTGGTGGCATTTGCTTCCTAGCATTAACAACCACAGCTTAGGCTTCAATTGCCTCACAGCCACAGCTGTGGCAGCACTCCTAGCTTCTGCCCTAGTCTTAGCAGCATCAGCCTGAATTTTTCTAATTCCTCAGTTCCAGCATTGCTGGGTTCCAGGATAGGCTTAAGTCTGCCAAAGGCTAGGTTTTAAAATGGCACCTTCCTGGCTGGGCACTGAGGCTCACGCCTGTAATCTCAGCACTTTGGGAGGCTGAAGCATGTGGATCACCTGAGGTCAGGAGTTCGAGACCAGCCTGGCCAACGTGGTGAAACCCTGTTTCTACTAAAATTACAAAAATTAGCTGGGTGTGGTGGCGCATGCCTGTAAACCCAGCTACTTGGGAGGCTGAGACAGGAAAATCACTTGAACCCAAAAGGCAGAGGTTACAGTAAGTTGAGATGGTGCCACTGCACTCCAGCCTGGGTGACAGAGTGAGACTCCATCAAAAAAAAAAAAAAAAAAAAAAAAAAAAAC
>NW_016804587.1:0-4548 GCF_001698545.2 Rhinopithecus bieti | reverse complement strand
GCTATTATTTATGGTAATCTTTAAAAATATTCTCCTTTTCTGCCATATTTTGGGTTAATCAAATATATTAAATATTCTATTTTAATTACTCTATTGAATGTTTAACTAGAACTCATTTATTTCAAGTGTTTTTTCTACAGATTACAGTAGGTATACTTATATCACAGTCTACTTAGAGCTCATATTGTTAAAATTCGTACAAATGGAAGAACGTTAGAACAGAAAAAATCAATTTCCCCGATTTTTGGTGCTATTATTTTAATATATTTTACATTTGCACATGCAGTGAATTCCATAATATAAGGTTATTATTTTTGCTTTGAATAAATGGTTGTCTTTCAAAGGGAAAAAATCAAGGAATGCCTTTTCTGTTTCCTTACATATTTATCTTTCCTGGTGATTGTCACTGCTTCCTGTGTAACCTAGTTACTATCTGCTTTCATTTTAAAGACACACCATGAATCATGTAAAACACTTCATAGGGACTTTTTCTGAGCAGTCCTCTTTATCCAGTACCCTAATAATTTTTGTAAATATCTGTCTTCAACATTAGTTTCTAGAACTATGAGCATTTGTAATATATTTTTAAGAATTTTCTATAGAGATGATGCTGGGATCAGGGAGACTTCGGTGTGAAGACTGGTTCTGCCATTTTATTGCGATGTGATTTTCGTCAATTTACTTTATCCTGTCAAATCCCTATTGCCTCATCTGATATATGGGAATAACCACATATATCTCTTAGAGTTCTGTGACAATTCCAAATGCATAAATATGTCTAAGACAGTGCCTGACATAGAATAGTGATCAATAAATAGTAGTAATGATAATAGTATTGGGAGTGGCATCACTAGTACTCATAACGCTGACAAATATCTTTACAGTTCTTAACCACAAACTATAAAAATATTAAATCTCTTGTTTCTCATAATATGCAAATTAAATTTAATAACTTTAAAATTTCTGCCTCTCAATGTAGCTTCTCTTCAAAAAGCAGAAATTATCAACAATTCCCTTAATCACCTTAAACTGTGTATTAAGTTGTTCTCACACTGCTATGAAGAACTTACCAAGACTGGATAATTTATAAAGAAAAGAGGTTTATTTGAGTGCAAGTTCCACATGCCTGGGCAGGCCTCAGGAAACTTACAATCATGGAGGAAGGGGAAGCAAACACGTTATTCTTCACAAGGCAGCAGGAGTGAGAAGTGCTGAGCAAAGGGGGAAAACCCCTTACTAAAATCATCAGATCTTGTGAGAACTCATTCACTACCATGGGAACAGCATGAAGGTAACTGTTCCTATGATTTTGTTAACTCCTACTGGGTTCCTCCCATGACACGTGGGGATTATGAAAACTACAATATGATATTTGCATGAGAATGCAGCCAACCCATATGAAACTGCATAAACACTTCTATGCTTGGAATTTGGCCATGTCTGTTTCTTCAATTTTAAAATATCTTTGGCATCTAGGCTTGGTTCATACTTCAGATTCATTCAGAAGACATTAGATAAAAATATGAGGGGTATAAAGTAAATACTTTGTGATTTAAAATATTCCATATGTACAAAAACCATTTGGTGATATTGGTGAAGATAAAGAATTGCTTGAGGCAAATTAATAATACTATGATCTGTTTAAAAATAATTAAGGTAGATGATTTTGCTTGATAACTAACAACCTTCAAAAAACATGAAGTATTTTACCAAATTTAATATTGATTTTGAATCTAAATATATTTGGCTGTGACCTTAACATCTCTGGTTATGTATTCCTTCATTAGAAAAGATAGTTTTAACTTTATACTTAAGAAAATATATAGTTTGAATGTATATAACTTTATATTTATTTTGTAGAATTCTCCTGAAAATTATAGAAATATTAGCTGAAATAATAACCAATCTATGTTATCTTAGAAGTCTAATATATTTCTTTTGGTGTATGATTTACAAGACAGTTTCTGGATAGAGAACATATATTTTCTCCTTTGCCATATTTCATATAATAACTTATGAAGTTTGAGCTGAAATTGTTTTGCTCTTTTTATTAGGATATATTTATCATGAAAATATAAATCTGTCAGTCTATTACTTTGAACTATTTCATAGTCATTCTTTTCACAATTCCATATTCATGATCTGAAATACACATTATGTACCACACTACGAATTTCATGTGACACCCTTTGAACCCCCTACTAAATTTTCATTAAAGAATGCAGAGCCAGATAGCATGAGACAAAGTATGCCTGAATAAATCTTGAACGCATTTTGGAAGTGGGGGGACAGTAAAACAATGACCTGGAGTAGAACTTTATAAATTAATTCTCCAGTATTTATAGTTATGCATTATATTAATGTGAATCTTACAATTATTACTGCAGTATTGATTTCTAGTCAATAAACATGACTTAGGGAGAAGGACACCTTTATAAAAATAGCTTAGTTAAAAATCTCTGGGTCAATGGTAGTCATTTATGTGAAAGTGCAATAAATACAATTTTTAAAAAAATTTACACACATATCTTAAGGTATAACTTGAGTTGTTTCTTCTGTGATTGTTTTGAGTTTTCAGGAATTTTCAAGAGAAATATAGATAATGGATATTTTCTGTTGAGAGCAGAGGATGTTATAACTCATTTCTTGAATTACTTGATGCCTAACACAGTGTCTTAAATTTCATAGGTTCAGGAAACTATTCCCTGATAAACTGAGACTCAGGTAACCTCCAGTGTCGGTGGCTTTTGCCTTTGCAAATTTAATCCTTAACTCAGAACTGAACTTTGCCTGAGGTCTATGCTCTATTTTCACATTATGCATAGTCATAAACACATTGTTTTTCTCAGGCCATGGGCATATCATTTAGTACTTTCTGACTGCAGAGTCATAGCTGATATCTTCATTGACTGACAACTAGTACTAGTGTTAGCATTAAATTAATTAGTTGTAGAAAACTCAAAAATTCTAAAGATGTATCTTCAAGTTCAAGTGAAATTCTCTTCATTGTATACATCTTGGTAACTCTGTCAACTGTACACATTCACTATGGTAATTCACTATTGGAAACTAAATAGGGTACTTTTGCAAAACCTGACAATAATTTAGTACTGGGCAATGCATTTTACTCTACCATTTGCAACAATATAGACGGACTTGAAAGGCATTATACTGAGTAAAATAACTCAGCCACAAAAGAACAAATACTGAATGATTCCTTTTATATGAGGCGTCTAAAATAGCTAAAGTTACAAAAGTAAACAATAGAATAATGGTTACCGGCAGCTGGGGGTAGGGGGATGGGGAGAGTTCTTCAATGTGTATAAAGTTACAGTAATACAAGATGAATAAGTTCCAGAAATCTGCTGTACTACATAGTGCTTATAATTAACATAAGGTATTGTGTACTTAAAAATTTGTCAGAAGGGTAGATCTCACCTTAAGTGCTCTTGCAACGAAAACGAAAATAAAGAAAGGTACACAAGGAAACTTTTGGAGGTTATGCATATGTTTATTAGCTTGCTTGTGGTGATGACAACTCAAGTGTATACATATGTCAAAACTTACCAAATTGAATACATTAAATATGTGGAGTTTTTTGTATACCAGCTGTATCACAATAAACCTGGGAAAAAATAAATCAGACATTTCAGTAGTTGATCTACTAAATTTCAAAGACTGTACTATAATAATTAACATAAACATGTAAATATTTTAGCTGATATTTTAAATGTTTCACAAAACATTCCATGCTCATGGATAGGAAAAATCAATATTGTTAACATGCCAATACTGCCTAAAGCAATTTATAGATTAAATGCTATTTCTATTGTTTTCTTCAATTTTAACTTTGGGGTAAATGAGCAGGATGGGCAGATTTGCTACATGGGTGAACACGTGCCATTATGGTTTGCTGCACAGATCATCTCATCAAATAGATATTAAGCCCAGCATCCATTAGCTATTGTTCATGATGCTCTCCCCCACCCAAATGCCAACCCTCTGACAGACTCCAGTTTGTGTTGTTCCCCTTGCCACCCTGTGTCCATGTGTTGTCATTATTCAGCTCTCACTTATAAGTAAGAACATGTGGTGTTTGGTTTTCTGTTCCAGCATTAGTTTGCAGAGGATAATGGCTTCCACCTACATCCATGTCCCTGCAAAGGACATGATCTCAACCTTTTTTATGGCTGCATCATTTTCCATAGTGTACATGTACCACATGTTCTTTAGCCAGTCTATTATTGATGGGCACTTAGGTTAATTCCATGTCTTTGCCGTTGTGAATAGTGCTGCAATGAATCTACATGTGCAGGTATCTTTATAACAGAATAATTTATATTTTGGGGGGTATATCCCCAATAATGGGATTGCTGGGTCAAACAGTATTTCTGCCCCTAGGTCACCGAGGAATCACCACACTGTCGTTTACAATGGTTTAACGAATTTACAATCCCACTCACAGTGTTAAAGTGTTTCTTTTTTATTTTTTTATTATTTATTTTATTTTTTTTAATTTTTTTTTTGAGACGGAATCTCGCTCTGTCA
>NW_016804586.1:145871-147845 GCF_001698545.2 Rhinopithecus bieti | reverse complement strand
GTCCACTATTCTAACAAAGTCAGAGTTTACTTTAGAAGTGAAGAAAAACTGCCACCCACAGTGTATATCTCATGTTAAGTGATTCTTAACATATACACAAACATAGACACGAAACCAAAGGGATAAATGAAACTTTGAGAGGTGTTGAATACATCCATTACCTTGATTATGGTGATGGTATCACAGGTGTTTGCATATATCCAAACTCATGAAATTATCCACGTGAAATATGTGCAGTTCTTTATCAATTATACTTCACTAAAGCTGTTTTTTTTTTTTTTTTTTTAAAAGCTGCCTCCCACACAGTTAAGAACAAAAGTCCAATTAACTCTAACTGTAGGCCAGGGAAGAAAAGCACCCATGTATACACAGTGCGCCACAGGGTGAAATTATGCTAGAGGAGAAATCAGCCTTTTAAATACAGGTGTCTAATTAAAGTGTGTTCTTATGAACTTGGATTCCTTCTGTGTTATGTTATGTTAGAGCAACTGAGCCAGGGTATCACCATAACCAGGCACGTGGTTGAAACCCGTCCAGCTCTTGCATACCTGAGATCCTGTGACTACATTGACCAAAACATTTATACCAGCTGATGGTCACTTGATTCTCACATCTCTCTATTTATTTAGTAAATTGCTCCACAAGCCAACTTGAAGATTGAGGTGAACATTTTCTGGGACGTTCCTGCTGAAGACATTTTTTTTAAGACATTGCCGCTGCCAGATAATTCTAGTCTGAACAGGCCTGAGAAGGGACTGGGTTGGCACAAGATCCTAAAACAAGCTTCTAAAGGTGAAACCACTCAGAGCCCATAAAGACAGACTCAGACTAGTTTTTTAAAACTAATATTTAACAATTAGGTGTATGCCTTTAATCCTTCTCAAAGAAAAACAACATTTTTTAAACAATCAATAGAAGAAAACATGAAGCATTTTACTCACTGCAAACACTCAGAGGAAAAGGATAGTTTTAACCTAAGTAACAACCAGTCTTTTTATGGACAAGTTTCAGAAATTAATTGCCCTAAATCCATGTACATATATATCTCTCTTTGTCCCTCTCCCCACACTCTGGGAGAAATCCCTAAGGCATGCTCTACACACAGTGTCGGCAGTGTGCAACGATGGTGAGGAATTCTTGTCGTTTTTAAATAAAAGAAAAAGTAAAATAATTTGCATTCCATCAATGATAAGTAAAAACAAAAAAAGGATGTCAAAATAAAGTAACTTCTCTGAGCTTGTAAACAGTAGAAAAACCAGTCAGTTCTCTCAAGAATTCATGACTTAGAGACTTATTTAGTGACAATTAACCCATTACTATTCTATACTATTACCGAGGTCTTTCTGTGTATTTGGTCTCATTTTTAAGCCTTGTGTTATTTTCTAAAGGCATCGACATCACACATGTCTAACATTGCAACCTTCATTTATAATCATATCTCTACCAAGCCTCTGCTTTTGGTACCGTACAGAACGTCTTCTGTCATACAATGTTCTTATGGTACAAAATTCTTTGTGTGGCCTTCCTTGAATCTTCCCATCAAGTTTCCCTCTCTTCAGATGGACTGATGGAGGAGCAAAATTTGGCTCTTGTACACTGCCTGACAAGCACTTCCCTCTCTGCAAGGCCCAGCTCTCTTATAGGATGCCTTTAAGGGACCTTCCTGAATTCCTCTGGAAAGTTAGCTGCATACTACTGGGGGCTGGCTCCCAGATCACTGAGTCTGTGCTCTCAGCCAGAAACACAAGACACATTGCTCTTCAATTTGTTTAGAAATGTGTCTCCCTGTGAGAATATGTGCTCTTTGATGGTAAGAATCAAGTCCTATAATTTTGAGATTCCCCAGGTACCAGCATAGTACACTGGATCACAGTCACCTTTTAGTAAATATTTGTCAAATAAAGAAACGTGAGTGAATAGACAGTAAAATGCCTGGCACCTATACTGATACATTTCAAAAAATAACAACAAAAC
>NW_016804586.1:129728-142073 GCF_001698545.2 Rhinopithecus bieti | reverse complement strand
CTTACTCATGTAACCAAACACCAATTGTTCCCCTTAAAGCAACAGAAATTCTAAAAACTTTAATTTAATTTCAAAGAAATCAATATATGAAAAAAGAAAAAAAGAGAAAAAAAAAGGAAGTGTCGTTGGGACAGACAGAAAACTCTCAGGAGAATTACTCATTTTGCCAATACATCAAATAGGTTATTTAAAAATTTTTTTTCTAAAGTGTGTTAGAGGGCTAGTGAAGAGAGAAGGCCAACGAAAGTGATGAAGAATGAGGAGAGATGTACAGGCAACACAACCAAGGAAAAAAAGAGGATGCCAGACGTGGGTCAATCTTGTTAGCTAAGTAAACCTCAATGGCATCTGCCTCTTAGCTCTGTTTGGTGAGTCTCTGGGACCCAACTAATGATGGTTTAGTGTCCTTTAAAGAATTTAAAATAATCCAGTACGTAGAATTTCTTATTGTGCAACTTTCCAACTCTGAAGGAAGCTATAGGGCAACTAATGGAATTAAAGTGCTATGTCTCCCTGTTGGGTTTGGAAAGTCACTCAGTACTGTGTCATCAGTAACCCAGGAACAAAGAGGGCAGTCACACAGTAACATCAACACCCACTGGGTACACAGAGCTGCCCACTTTCCATGGCTCTTCCACATGTAAGGGTCAAAGACTCTTTGACCCTTACAACAAACTTGGGAAGCTGGTGGCTGTGTTATTACCCATTTAGAAATGGGGAAACAGGATTAGAGGGAATTATCATCTTCAACATCTCATATTTTTAAAAAGGGACCCTAAAAACTACCTGACAAATTGGTGAGCGAAGAGTCTTAGCCAAACACTCAACGACAAGAGTTTGAGGAAGAAGCAAAGTATAGTAGTTAGAATGGTGATTTCTGAGCAAGAAGATGGGGGCTCTGTATTCCTGGCCAAGTAGCTTGACTTCTCTGGGTCTCCATTTGCTGCCAAAGCAAACGAGGATAATACTGACCCTACCTGTAATAGGACCACTGAAAGGATTTCACAGGATGAGGTTTATGAAAGTACTTTATACTTAATAATTCTGTATCATATACCTGAAATTTGCTAAGACAGAAAATCTTAAAACGATCTCACCACAAAAGACAACTATGTGAGGTGATGCATATGCTAATTGACTTGATTGTGGTAATCATTTCACAATGTATACATATACCAAAACATCATATTGTACACTGTGAATATATACAATTTATTTGTCAATTATACCTCAATACAGCTGGAAATACATAAAGTTTCATGCACTGTGTAAATATGAGAGATTTATTTCTCTAACAATGATAGAATCTGAAAGTGGGGATTTTCATGTCTTATCTTTGCAATCTGAACACAGTAGCTTCGGGTGTCTTAGCCACATTGCACGGTAGACTGCTACAGTAGCTTTGTTTAAGTGCTAATGCTTAGAAGTCAGGCAGGCAGCTGGAACCACCATGCTGGAAAAGATACTTCCTGAACCACTTGTTCAAATGCTTTGTAAACAAAAGGCACTAAAGAGATCCCATTTATTATGCTCACTGTTTAACTTTGGTTTCTCATCTCTACTAGAAGATCGTATTTCTGTCCTCAAACCATTAAAACTCTATCAGGTTCCCCCTACCCCCCAATAAATGCTGATTTTGCTAAATATAAGGGCATTTTGAAGCCTTCCATCTACTATAACAATGATTTCTTATTTTAGGTTTTTTTTTTAAGAATTAAGGAATAACTGACATATGATAAACTGTACATATTTAAATTGTATAAACGGTAAGTTTTGACATATATACACCCATGAAACCATCAACACAAGACAGAGAAATTATCCACCGGCCTGAACGTTTTCTCAGGCCTTTTTGTAACCCCTTTTTCTTGCCACCCGCATCCCCCCTACCCCAGGTAACCACTGATCTGCTTTCACATTTTCCAGAATTCTGTATACATGGAATCATATGATACGACTCTCATGGGTTAGGGTCATCCATGTTATTGAAGGTATCAATAGTTCATTCCTTCTTATTATTGAGTAGTATCAATCATACAGATACACCACAATTTGTTTATCCATTTACCTGTTGATAGACATTAGGATTGTTTCCAGCTTCTAGCTATTACTAATAAAACTACTATGCATATTCATGTACGAGTCTTCAGGTGAGCACATACTTTCTTTTCTCTGGGAGTGAAAACAGCTGAATCGTATGATAGGTGTATGTTTGACATGTTTGTATCATTGTACATGAGAGTTCTAAATCCTACACATCCTCACGAACAGTTGGCAAGGCTGGCTTCTTAAATTTTAGCCATTCAGATAGGTGTGTAGCAGTACCTCACTGTGGTTTTGACTTGTGTTTCCCTAATGACTAATGACATTGAAGATTTTTTCTTGTGCTTATCTGCCATTTGCATATATTCTGTGGTGAAGTGTCTGTTCAAATCGTTTACCCATTTTTTAATTTTGTTTTCTTATTATTGAAAATGCCATCAGTTTTACGGAGTGGAGCAAGACTGGTAACTGAGAACTGCAACAAAATTTTACAATTCATGATACCCAAAAGGATAAAAAAAATTCACAAAGATTATTTTCCAAAACTTGTGTGGAGTGAAAATATTCTCCAAACGTTATGACAAATTTGAACTTCTTTTAAAGCTTGAAAAGGATTTAATCATATTTTATCAGTATTGCTGCTCAGTCTGCACAGGTTCAGACTATTAGTAAACCAAATAAGCATATTTCGATGCACTCTATTGGTACCAAAACCATCTTAATCTCTCCTTCGTGCATTAGCTCAATTACCCAAGCATCTATCCCTAAGCCACATTTCACACTTTGTACTAAGTATACTCTAATCCCATAGATTCCATTTTACTAATTATTTCTTATGTCAAGTTTGTGCCCACATTCAAAAGGTGATGAAGGCCAAAACCTCTATCGCATTTTTTTTGTGTGTCAACAGTAACAGATAAAATGTGATCTACAATCATGAAGATGAATTCTCCTTTCCGATCCATAGAGAATGCTAGATTTGAGGGCACCTACAGGCTTTGAGGAAAAGCAGGCCCTGTTCTGTTGTGTAGAGCCATCGGCTCTTAGTTCAATTGTTACAGTTGATGTGGGTTTCCTTTTAGATGTCTGGAAAATGACTCTGCTGACCACATCCACATTCTGAAATACTTTTTGAGAACTTGTAACCGAACTGCAGGAACTGACTCATTTTGCAGTGCCCAGCCACCACACAATTGTTCCAGAACAGACTCAAGTCAAAGGGAAAAATATGAAGGTCTTAGAACACAGACAGCAAGTTGTCTATTTATATGGGGGCACAACCAGGGGAAATCCCAGAGCACATGGGGCAAAATGGCTTGAGCCCCAGAAAATCAAGACTGCGGCAAATCTTAGAGGAAGGACCAAACAGAACTCACCACTTCATGGACAACACATCTGTTCTCCTCAAAGCAAGGGGTCAGAGGCTGGTAGAAAAAGAAACTTAATGTCTATCTCTTAGACATTAATCTACACTTAGAACATAGATTCAGTAGACAAATGTATGCAGATGACTTGGGGGAGACGTTGTCTTCAAAGTCCATTCCTGAATTCCTTGTCCTCCTAGCTCCTCTGAGATGGGATGCTCAGTAAGTCAGGAGTATGCCCCTTGTCTCGCAGGAGATAAGCCAGAAGGGACAGCATGTCTAAGATGCTAGGAAGAACTGAGGCTGACACTTAAGCTTAGGACCAAAAATTCTCTGGCTCCCCTGGGGCTTCCCTACATCCTCTCCTGGTCCATTTTTACATCTTTCTCTTAATTCCCAATGTGGCTCACCCAAGGGGGTCAGTTTCCCCATGATGTCCCAAATCTTTCTCCCTCTCTCAATGCAGACTTCTTACCCAAGGGGAGGATGAAAAGGAGCAAACTAAGCTCTCCTCCACACAACACTCTATGTTCCCAAATTACTCATTTCTCTACCCCACAAGTGAAACTGATTTAGTCAGTCAGTTTCAGCCAAAGGCAGTGAGGAAATCCGGTCTTGTTGAACTAAACTATAAATGACAAAACCAATAACTCTTTTCTGCAGGTGGGTCCCTTGCTAAAAGAATATGAGGGTTAACCCAACCCAAATGTATCATTGACTAATAGAAAGTCAGGCTATGCGATAAGAATTAGGTATAGAGTCTCAGGCAGTATTCCAGGTAAGATAAACCTGGACGACACCTATAAAAGGCTATCAAGTCCCTTTCTAAGCCCTGTATGTCGTGATATAATTACATATACATTTTATGTCTGTTCTCACCCGTGCAATGTCTCTTAACATGTAAACTCCCAGATGACAGAACTTGCCCATTTCCTTATACAAAACATAGGGCATTTAGTATCAGAGTATAACAGTGAAGTAATGATAGGGGGCTGTAATCAATTTACGGCAATCAACTCTACCTTTAAGAAATTACAAAAATGTTTTTAACACAACTTTAAAAGAGAAAAGGTACATAAAACATTTTACCCTTCCCACCTGGCCAATTGCCTTTATTTTTCCACACTCTCTTTGTACCGCCAATTGTAAAATAAGTGCTATACAGCAAGACTTCCTAACCTGTACCAAACATAAGAGGGAGCTTATCATCTGTCTGAACATAAAACTAAGAATTATTTTAAAATAAAGGCGTTTTAAACATGGATTTAAATCCCTTCAGTTCAAAATTCTAAACTGCTTGTTACTGAGTGCAAAAATCAGCAAAGATGTGCCTTATGGAAGATGAGTTTTTGGCAAATTTAAATCAAATCAAAACGTTCCACAGCTAGACATTCAGGTACCCCACATCTCTCTGAGGAGTAGTGTGACAGGAAGAATTGCCCACTGTGCGCTTTTTAGCTGTAATTGTGCTTCAAATAGTTCAACTTTATCTTTACTAAGATTTTCATAGCATAATAATTTAAATTACAAAAGTAGCATTTTACTGCAAGAAGGCCTTACACGACTTGTAAACACTCCAGTTATGAGGCACAAGGGGCTCGACTCTCCGGGATCCCTACAATAAATCACCTAGACTCTCAGAATACCATCTTCACTCTCTCTAGTTATCATTTCCTACCTTCCAAACAGCTTCTTACTGCGGCCAACAGAGTCCCACCTGATCTGCCACAATGTGTCTCTTGGACACACAAAGCCTGCTTCCATCTCTATTGCAGTGACTTTTTTATTTTCTCTGCCTGGAATCCTCTTCCTCCAGACACTCCCACAGCTGACTCCTCACTGGCCTCATAATATCAAAGAGGCCTTCCTATTAGCCCTGGTTAACGTCACTCTACCCCTGATCCCCAGGTATTTTCTGTCTGATACAGCTTTATTTTTCTCTGCAGTGTTTACTAACATCTGCCGTATACTTATGAGTTCCATCACCATCAGCCTACCCGCTCCATGTGAGCAGGGACTTTATTCACTGCTGTATTCTCAGACCCAGAACTCTTGTTTGGCACCTGGTAGATGTGCAATATATTTTTGTAAAATGTACATTTCCCATGTGGTGTCTCAGTCTGCTGTTCTGCTATAAGCATATGAAACTTAGTTGGTACCTGAGACCATTTTTGTTAACACCTTACCAAAACTCCAAACGCATCAAGGGCCAGGTGGACAAGAGCTGTAGGAAAGTGATCATTCCCCCAGGAGTAAAAAAAGAAAGCAGGAGAAACAACAGTTTCTCTATAGTCTCCCTGCTACCCATGCATAGAAAATAAGGGAAGGTCTTTTGGAGTATGGATGTCAAACGGAATGGGGAGAAAGGTAGATATTCACTGTCATTATCAACCTAACTTGTCCTGAGGCCTCCTTATTTGCTTTAATATATATAGAGAGAAGAGCCTTGAAATACTGAGACACCCTTTTAGAGTGTGAGTGATTTTGTTTTTGTTTTTAAATCTACTTTAACATTTTCTTCCCTTGGGCCATATATACCTACTAATAAGGTAGACTTCACATTTCATGCTGAAACACAAAGCATTTTCATTGTCTTTGCTGGTGTGGTCAAACTTGTTTCAGAAAATGCACAGGTACAGTTTGTGCCATTGAAGAAAACTTGAAGAGTGATGTTTTTCAAAAACTATAGGAGGTGATATCAAGACTTAAATAACAGGTAAACATAATGACTCTGTCTTAAGGAAGCGCATTCCTAACTGCAGCATGGAGATGAGTAATTATTTTTTGAAAGCATCGTAGTATAAATTCCAAAAGTCCTCCCCATCTTCATTCCTCATTTTCTATATATTTACTTAGAAATATTTTCAACAAGTCATAATAAATTTGATTGAGGGCATGGCAATACTTCTTACCTTTAAATTAATTTAAACTCTATTTTAAAATTATTTTTAAAGACATCTTTGTGATGGCCTTTGTTGTCTCTTAATGTTCTTTTTTTTTAAAGCATAGGCAAGTGAAGCAGCAGGAGAGAGAACAAAGCAATCTGTAACTGGTTGTGATCATTAATTGTAAATACCACTGCACTTAATATTCTTCAAACAAGGAAATTACTTGAAAGCATGGGCGCTCTTAGATTATATTTACTGATACGTTCCCTACTATGAACCCTTCTTCCGCCAACATTAAAAAGAAAGCAAGAAAAACCATTTCTCTGCATTGTTTTTCCCTCACAAGCATTTTCTCCTCTCACTTTAAAAAAAAGAAACACGGCTCCCAAAGGAAGATGCTTAAAGACCTTCATGAGTGTCTGTCTGTGAAATACACGTTGTCTCAAAAGGGGCAAACAATCAGATACAAGACGCAGTCAGTGAGGTGAAAGGAACAAAGAGTGAGTTTATTGCTACTCCTCTCCCGTCCCCCGATGGACTCTCACTCCCATCATTTCTTTCACCTCTTTGCAGGTAGATGTTGACAGACTTATGCGAGAATATGGACAAATGAAGGAACGAACAAACAAAGGAAAGAATGAAGGCAGGCATGATTAATAAGTCCCCCAAGAGCAGGCTCAGTCCAAGGCCAGGGGATTTTTTTTTAAAGAGATTTCCAAGCACTCTGGACCCACGGGCTAGGACAACCAGCCCTCATCTTCTAAGTCAAAATTCTCAATCTACATCTGAAAGAGGAAATTCTCAATGTGAAATCCCTTTCCCATAGTCTGAAAATTTAGTCCACACCCAAACACAAGGTTCTATGCACATAGGTGGCTTCCTGTACTTCTTTATCTAGAAGTTTTACCGCATCCTCCAGAAAATATCCAGAACTAGATGGAGATAAAGAAGAAAAATATTAGTAAATACAGATTCTTACTCATTTCATTTTTCTATGTATTAGTTCTATACCAGCAAGAAGGAATTTCCAGAAAGGCTGATGTAAGTGCATCCCGAGGACTCAAATGCTAACACACTTCTCCCTCCCACCCCACTTTCAAGTGAAAACATTAGAGAAAAAAATAGGGGAAGTTACATGAGTAAACTTGTTAGTATATGAGATCAACTGAAAACAAGGAATTCCCCTCCTGGATTGCAGTGGCCTAATTAAAACTCATGAAACACAAATGACTAAGACTGTTCCCGTTGATTTGTGAAATAAAAGCAGAAAAGTTAATTTTGTATTTCAATATTGAGAGAGGTAGGCCTAGAATACGTGACACTTTACAGAATAGAATGAGAAGACCATTTCCAAGACTTTCAGGTTCAGTCAACTTTTATTCTGCTTTACTGCCAGAAGTACATGTACTTACCATCTGTACTGGCAACAACCTATTTGGATTTAGATTCTGGTTCCATGACAGATGAGTGGCCCCTAAGTAAGTTCCTTTACCTTTCTGTGCCTCTGTGTGTTCATCTATGAAATGGGCATGATAATTGCACCAATAGTTTGCCATGAGGAAAATGGGTCTATGCAGGTAGGCCCTTACAACAATGCCTGTCCAGAACATGGTAACTACACAATAAGCGACAGTCACCATCATCAGTGTTTTGCTTAATCTGATGTGAAAAAAAGTCCTATCATTTAGCATGGATCTACAGGCTTTAGGACTAAACTGAAGAAGTCTGTTCCTAAAGGGATTTTGGAAGGGAATGCAAGTGTGTTAAGCACCATTACTCCAGGTTCCACAGCATGTGCTTTACTCGTGTCATCTCACGCAACAAACCTGCGCGCTACTTCTGATGCTCTACACTCTGGGGCTCAGGGAAATAGGCAGAATAGCTTACTCAGCTAGCAAGGGGCAAAGGGAGCTTAAAGCACAAATCTACTGATTTCCAAAGCCTGGGCCTCTTAGGGAGTAAACTACTTCAATGGATGCTGTGAATGGACACCCTCTTGGGGTCATGGGTACCATTTTCACGCACTAACACTCTCTGGAAAACATCTGAAGATTTGAAGATTTTTTTTCAGGTAATCTGAACTCTGAATGTTCCCTGCAAAGTTTTGTTGGGCGTATACAGATTTACTGTTTCTCTCAACTTTAAGAACTCTAGTCTCACTTCAGATATATTACATAAATCCTAATNGTTACTGAGTGCAAAAATCAGCAAAGATGTGCCTTATGGAAGATGAGTTTTTGGCAAATTTAAATCAAATCAAAACGTTCCACAGCTAGACATTCAGGTACCCCACATCTCTCTGAGGAGTAGTGTGACAGGAAGAATTGCCCACTGTGCGCTTTTTAGCTGTAATTGTGCTTCAAATAGTTCAACTTTATCTTTACTAAGATTTTCATAGCATAATAATTTAAATTACAAAAGTAGCATTTTACTGCAAGAAGGCCTTACACGACTTGTAAACACTCCAGTTATGAGGCACAAGGGGCTCGACTCTCCGGGATCCCTACAATAAATCACCTAGACTCTCAGAATACCATCTTCACTCTCTCTAGTTATCATTTCCTACCTTCCAAACAGCTTCTTACTGCGGCCAACAGAGTCCCACCTGATCTGCCACAATGTGTCTCTTGGACACACAAAGCCTGCTTCCATCTCTATTGCAGTGACTTTTTTATTTTCTCTGCCTGGAATCCTCTTCCTCCAGACACTCCCACAGCTGACTCCTCACTGGCCTCATAATATCAAAGAGGCCTTCCTATTAGCCCTGGTTAACGTCACTCTACCCCTGATCCCCAGGTATTTTCTGTCTGATACAGCTTTATTTTCTCTGCAGTGTTTACTAACATCTGCCGTATACTTATGAGTTCCATCACCATCAGCCTACCCGCTCCATGTGAGCAGGGACTTTATTCACTGCTGTATTCTCAGACCCAGAACTCTTGTTTGGCACCTGGTAGATGTGCAATATATTTTGTAAAATGTACATTTCCCATGTGGTGTCTCAGTCTGCTGTTCTGCTATAAGCATATGAAACTTAGTTGGTACCTGAGACCATTTTGTTAACACCTTACCAAAACTCCAAACGCATCAAGGGCCAGGTGGACAAGAGCTGTAGGAAAGTGATCATTCCCCAGGAGTAAAAAAAGAAAGCAGGAGAAACAACAGTTTCTCTATAGTCTCCCTGCTACCCATGCATAGAAAATAAGGGAAGGTCTTTTGGAGTATGGATGTCAAACGGAATGGGGAGAAAGGTAGATATTCACTGTCATTATCAACCTAACTTGTCCTGAGGCCTCCTTATTTGCTTTAATATATATAGAGAGAAGAGCCTTGAAATACTGAGACACCCTTTTAGAGTGTGAGTGATTTTGTTTTGTTTTAAATCTACTTTAACATTTTCTTCCCTTGGGCCATATATACCTACTAATAAGGTAGACTTCACATTTCATGCTGAAACACAAAGCATTTTCATTGTCTTTGCTGGTGTGGTCAAACTTGTTTCAGAAAATGCACAGGTACAGTTTGTGCCATTGAAGAAAACTTGAAGAGTGATGTTTTCAAAACTATAGGAGGTGATATCAAGACTTAAATAACAGGTAAACATAATGACTCTGTCTTAAGGAAGCGCATTCCTAACTGCAGCATGGAGATGAGTAATTATTTTTTGAAAGCATCGTAGTATAAATTCCAAAAGTCCTCCCCATCTTCATTCCTCATTTTCTATATATTTACTTAGAAATATTTTCAACAAGTCATAATAAATTTGATTGAGGGCATGGCAATACTTCTTACCTTTAAATTAATTTAAACTCTATTTTAAAATTATTTTTAAAGACATCTTTGTGATGGCCTTTGTTGTCTCTTAATGTTCTTTTTTTTTAAAGCATAGGCAAGTGAAGCAGCAGGAGAGAGAACAAAGCAATCTGTAACTGGTTGTGATCATTAATTGTAAATACCACTGCACTTAATATTCTTCAAACAAGGAAATTACTTGAAAGCATGGGCGCTCTTAGATTATATTTACTGATACGTTCCCTACTATGAACCCTTCTTCCGCCAACATTAAAAAGAAAGCAAGAAAAACCATTTCTCTGCATTGTTTTTCCCTCACAAGCATTTTCTCCTCTCACTTTAAAAAAAAGAAACACGGCTCCCAAAGGAAGATGCTTAAAGACCTTCATGAGTGTCTGTCTGTGAAATACACGTTGTCTCAAAAGGGGCAAACAATCAGATACAAGACGCAGTCAGTGAGGTGAAAGGAACAAAGAGTGAGTTTATTGCTACTCCTCTCCCGTCCCCGATGGACTCTCACTCCCATCATTTCTTTCACCTCTTTGCAGGTAGATGTTGACAGACTTATGCGAGAATATGGACAAATGAAGGAACGAACAAACAAAGGAAAGAATGAAGGCAGGCATGATTAATAAGTCCCCAAGAGCAGGCTCAGTCCAAGGCCAGGGGATTTTTTTTTAAAGAGATTTCCAAGCACTCTGGACCCACGGGCTAGGACAACCAGCCCTCATCTTCTAAGTCAAAATTCTCAATCTACATCTGAAAGAGGAAATTCTCAATGTGAAATCCCTTTCCCATAGTCTGAAAATTTAGTCCACACCCAAACACAAGGTTCTATGCACATAGGTGGCTTCCTGTACTTCTTTATCTAGAAGTTTTACCGCATCCTCCAGAAAATATCCAGAACTAGATGGAGATAAAGAAGAAAAATATTAGTAAATACAGATTCTTACTCATTTCATTTTTCTATGTATTAGTTCTATACCAGCAAGAAGGAATTTCCAGAAAGGCTGATGTAAGTGCATCCCGAGGACTCAAATGCTAACACACTTCTCCCTCCCACCCCCACTTTCAAGTGAAAACATTAGAGAAAAAAATAGGGGAAGTTACATGAGTAAACTTGTTAGTATATGAGATCAACTGAAAACAAGGAATTCCCCTCCTGGATTGCAGTGGCCTAATTAAAACTCATGAAACACAAATGACTAAGACTGTTCCCGTTGATTTGTGAAATAAAAAGCAGAAAAAGTTAATTTTGTATTTCAATATTGAGAGAGGTAGGCCTAGAATACGTGACACTTTACAGAATAGAATGAGAAGACCATTTCCAAGACTTTCAGGTTCAGTCAACTTTTATTCTGCTTTACTGCCAGAAGTACATGTACTTACCATCTGTACTGGCAACAACCTATTTGGATTTAGATTCTGGTTCCATGACAGATGAGTGGCCCCTAAGTAAGTTCCTTTACCTTTCTGTGCCTCTGTGTGTTCATCTATGAAATGGGCATGATAATTGCACCAATAGTTTGCCATGAGGAAAAATGGGTCTATGCAGGTAGGCCCTTACAACAATGCCTGTCCAGAACATGGTAACTACACAATAAGCGACAGTCACCATCATCAGTGTTTTGCTTAATCTGATGTGAAAAAAAGTCCTATCATTTAGCATGGATCTACAGGCTTTAGGACTAAACTGAAGAAGTCTGTTCCTAAAGGGATTTTGGAAGGGAATGCAAGTGTGTTAAGCACCATTACTCCAGGTTCCACAGCATGTGCTTTACTCGTGTCATCTCACGCAACAAACCTGCGCGCTACTTCTGATGCTCTACACTCTGGGGCTCAGGGAAATAGGCAGAATAGCTTACTCAGCTAGCAAGGGGCAAAGGGAGCTTAAAGCACAAATCTACTGATTTCCAAAGCCTGGGCCTCTTAGGGAGTAAACTACTTCAATGGATGCTGTGAATGGACACCCTCTTGGGGTCATGGGTACCATTTTCACGCACTAACACTCTCTGGAAAACATCTGAAGATTTGAAGATTTTTTTTCAGGTAATCTGAACTCTGAATGTTCCCTGCAAAGTTTTGTTGGGCGTATACAGATTTACTGTTTCTCTCAACTTTAAGAACTCTAGTCTCACTTCAGATATATTACATAAATCCTAATCAAGAAAAAAAAAAAAATCAATGGATTTTCACTTTTAAAAATCTTTCTTCCCTCTCCTTTTAGAAGACGCAGAAAAACTAAGCTTTCTTCCAAT
>NW_016804586.1:103670-127189 GCF_001698545.2 Rhinopithecus bieti | reverse complement strand
TTGCTTGACTGTGGTAATCATTTTATTGTGTATATGTATATCAAGACCTCATGTTATACACATTAAATACATACAATACAAAAAAAAATCTATTTAGGAGTAGGAAATAGGAAGACCTTCAGACATGGAAAATCAACAACTGCATAATTAAGCTATGCCAAATATTCGTCTAAACAATCCCTCTCCTCAAATACAGTGCTCCATAGATTCTCCGTTCACAAACATTTCCACCAACAACAGGTCTCAAACAATCTTTTTCTAAGTACTTTTCAAAAGCACTTTTTGAATATAGAATAAAATACTTAAATTTTATCACTACTTTAATAGTATAACCTTATCTGTCCCATAGAAAAAAGACAAAAGCTATTAAATGACAAATGAACAACTGGTTGAAAAACATGTGCCTTAAAAGAACACAGTATCCTCTGTAGTCTGCCTGGGGGAGATGAATCAATGTTATGCCAAAGTGGTAAACCATCCTGCTACCAAAGGAATTTTCTCCACATTGCATTTGAAGGAAATTCACAGCTCTTGAAGAGCTATACAATAACTGGTTCAAGATGTTCTCACTGCTAGTCAGTAGAATGGATAAAGGATTTGCAGAAACCCGTGGAAGCCTATTTCTCCTGCCTCTTTATTGCCCCCATGTGTCGTTATGTATCTTCCCCAACTTTTCTGACCCCTTTCCATGTATTTTTTTTATTGAAGTATTGCTTTGTTCAAGACCTATGTTTACCACTCCCATGGTGATCCTGCACACAAAAACAAGTCAGAAAGACATGAAACGAACGGAGATACTTAGGTTGCTTCTGAGACTATAGTGGGAGGTCTGAATGACATTTCCAAACCAAGAACTTAAAGCTACATTTCAACACCCAACTACTCAGTTGTCATAGGAACAACACTACGAGGCTTATCTGGGTTCTAACAAACAGCCACTTGTTTTGCTAATGATTAAAACTCCCCCTTCAAATCAAATATATACACCCATACATATATACAGACCTCAAAAGAAAAAAATGTAATTGGGTAAAACTGTATACTACACCAAAAACTTAAGAAACAAGCCCAAAGGGAAAGCATTTACATTCCCAAACATGCAAATTCAAATACTATTTCAGAGAAATTATTTTGAGGTCTGTCACTTGACCAGATCCCTTCAGTTCGTCGCTTTACATACCCACAAAGACAAAGACATATGCAAAAGGCATTAATATCTTTTAACAGGGTATACGAAAATGTGAATACTCTCAATGACCCCAGAGGAGAATTCAGAGCAAGCAATGTTACTCACTTTCGATGTACTTTTAAAAATTAATAAATTAAGAACAGAGAACGGCAAATAGAATTGAAAACATGAAGTTCTCAGATAATTCTTCTGGGATATACTCTCTAGCATTTACTGTTCCAACCTGCTTCTATCACATTTTGTCATTCAAAACAATGGATTTTAAATGGATGAGGAAAACCTAAACATTAGAGGCTTTTTTCCAACAGGCACAGCAGTATTTATCCAGATTATTAAATCATCATGTTCTCCCCAAGTATTTACTTACATGAAATACAGAGTTGAAAACATAAGCTAGCAGTTGAATATAAATTACCTGTAAGTACCTTAATGCTTTGTTGCCATTTTTCTGTCTTCAAGACTCTAAAAAACTATAAATTGGTGTACTTCAAGAAAACTAATGCCACACCTTAATGAAGTCAAATTGACTTGTCATGTTCACAAGTTTGGATCACCAATTTCCTGACTTATTGTAGGACCTGCCCTTAAGAGCCGTGCTTATCTTGTCTTTCTTTAAGAATAAATACTTATGCAAAAGTCTTGAGAGCTGCTAGTCTGAGAAAAGTGATCTCAAAAATTATCCAAGTATACAAGAGGAGGAAAACACAATTAATATATCTCACTAGATTCATCTCCCTCCCTCACCCTCATCCCACTCCACTGCTAAGACAGAGAAATTTCAGCACTGCTATCCTGTTTTATTATACATTTTCCCTTTTGAGTTAAGGATTTTAAGATTTTGAAAGTAACAGAATAGAAACCAAAAGTAGACTCAACTTCCAATTTGGCTTAAAAAGAAAGAAATAATTATTATTTCCTATGTTACCCAAAACTTATTCTGTTAATAACAGTTATAATTATATATTCAAATTAATAAATGAAGATCGCCATAATGGCCTTAATATAATTGTTAGCAGCTAAAGAACAAAAATTTTTTTCATTTGCTTCTATAAGTAGACATCACATGATTACTTCTATTGACCAATAAGAAACTAGTAAAATCAGGCAGTCACCCACCATTCTTTTCTAATATTCTTTTTCTTATTCTATTCAACCTTTTCGGTATATTCTTAAGAAGCAAAATCAAGAAATTAGACCTTCATGCCTAAACTAAAATTGTATTACCTTATACATCATGAACAGGAACCTGTTGTATATAACACAGGTATTCAAAGCTTTATTGTCATTTTCTAGAACCTTTAAACATAAAGGCAGCTCAGATTCAAGATTAGAAAACTGAATTCAACATTTCAGGGAAAGAGAGACAGGCAGGAACATGCATACCAAACCAGTAAGAACTACTAATCATGATCTCCCAAAATGTCACGAACCATATAGATAGAAATAACCACCCTTTCCTCTACTCATGTAATCAAATAGAACAAACTTAAAATTAGTGACACAAATGTAAAAAACAAAAAAAAAAAATCTATTGCCATTGTAATCTACCCTTCCCAATCAGGAGGAGGTGTTTCCCATGCACTACTTGAACTTTCATTTTGCACAACTTTCATCTTGTAAGGTTCTAACTAAATACTTGACATCTTAATGCAGAGGAAAGGAAAGGAGGGCAAGTAGACTAATTCTGAAAGCATCCCTTCAAATTTCATACATGCTATTCAGATTAAATGGAAATCTACATCCATGGAAAGTTAATGTCGCAATTCTACTAAACAGCCCATTCTGATGTTATGTTTCCCCTCCATTAACAAGAAAAAATAAAACAACCAAATCTAGCCGTATTACATATGTTTAGCTAAACTGATAGCACTCAGCTCATTTTTGTTAATTACCTGGCTTCTTCTCAGTCTTTATGCGGTATTCTTGTGCTGCTCTTTTTTAGAACTCCTCACTGTTTATGTGTTCTCTGTTCAACACAGTTGTTAGGGGTCTGTGAACAATTTTTCAATTCCCACACACACATATGATATCTATTAGGGAGCAATGCCACTTTTCACTTACCAATTCTGGATAAAGGAGTATTTCCTGGTGACAGAATGCTGCTGCTTCCGTTCACTAAAACTCCCTCTTCACAGCTTGATAAATCTGATTATAAAACGTCTTTGTTCCAGATCACACGAGGCGCTTTTCCTACAAAAGTTTTCTAAAGAGTTATCTGCATTTCATTCCTGTGACAAAACAAATCATAACAAGGGGGGTGGGGAGGAACAGGGAATAAGTCCACACAAGTTCCTGGCAAAGATTTTAAGCTGCATTTTTCTGAGTTTAATCAGTAACCTATATTAAAGTGACAGTTACCAGTTCAGGAAGCCCAGAGTTTGATGAAGTCTGTCACAACCACTTTGACTGTCTTCCACTGGTGTGCGGACCCCAAGAAAGCAGTCACTTGGTCATCTATCACATGTGGCTGAATCACTGGACAGACACCGCCCCCCACCCCAGCCCCGGTTGAGCAGCAGCCCAGGCAGGAGAGTGGCCGGATGCCCGACCCAAGACCTCTTATAGGGACCCGCCAATTAGCTGCTGACCAATCGCAGCCAGAACCTAGTACCTAAGTCACATGATAGGGCAGTCCCTATGACTGCAGGATTTCTGAATTACTGGGGTTACACAAAGGACACTCATTCAGGAAAAGAGAAAAAAAAAAAGCCATAAGCCGAAACAGAAAACGCCCAGGCTGCGACAACTACGGCTTTAAAACAGGGAACACCCCAGCCTCACACAGACAGAGAAAGAGCCACAACCAAGCCAGGATGAAAATCAGAAGAATGTCTGGCACATGTTAAAAAATAATCCCAAAGCAGAGGCTGAGTTTACAAACCCACTTCAGCTATAAATCTACTCCTCCTTCCCCTTCCTCTATAGTCTGCAACAATTTTACATTCTAAACTTTTTTAAATGGTTTTCCTACAGCAAAACCGCTGTAGGAAAATGTGCGAGACACATGAGCCTCTCTTCCCATCCCCTCAAATACCCCTAAAGAAGATTCAAATTTGCCATGAAGAGATTCCTAAGTGAAATACATTTCTTTTAAAATAGTCAAATAAATTAAGTGAAATTAAACATTGTCAGAACAGATTTGTATGGTTAACTACCAAACCATCTCTCTCTCAATCATTTTAAGCTGTCCACATCAAGAATACTCTTGTTAAGTAAACGAGCCCACTTAGTGAAATAGATACCCATTTATTTTTATTTCAATGCCCCTAATTTGTCTCTTAAACACCTTTTATGTCCTAGGAAGAAATTCAACTGTGAACACCCCTACCATTTCTCCGACCTCCAAAAATGGTACTTACAAATATTCCTTGTTTGGATCTGTCGACTTCTTCTCCCCTCCCCCGACATTTGGAGTCAAAATATGGGCTCAGCCTCATCCTTCAAACCTAAAGGCCCTATTTTGATCATGCAAGGCTGCAACAGCTCCTTCTCCCAGGCAAGCCCAGAACACTGTGCCGCTCGCCATTCCCAATTTATGGAAGGAAGCGTATGTCAAACAAACCAGGTGATGACTCAGACTGCCTCCCCCAGCCACGTTTTCCCTAGAATAGGAGGGTAGTTTAAGTGCAGCCCATTTGGATGTGACTCAGTTTTATTAGACTGGTGGCTGTAGCTAAGCTGACAAGCTCACTTTTTTTTTTTTAGATAACTTGTACATTTAGAGATCAGGACGCACATTCCAACTGGTTTCAAGGGCTGAATCATGTAAACAGGAGAGATGAAAGATTATTTTTAAGGTATGGCAATGCTCTGGCTCTATTCCCTAATATTTTAAATTTCAGAATTGTGCCCTGAAATTTTTACAATGGAGGCAACCAAACGTTTGAATTCACACTAGAGTAGCAAACAGGTTTTCTACATTTAAGTTTACTTGAGGTCTTTACCATGAGGGACTTGGACTCTTTCCATCCTGAGGATTCAAGTCTCTAAGTCTGGGACCCGCGTGGCAGCGTTCTTCAGGAAGTGGTTGGGAGTATGAGAGCCATGTTGCAGCTTTCACTTTTGCATTTACTGCAATTCACACTCTAAGCTGAGCTACTCACACACTGCACACACGTAATACAATCACATTACCAAAAAATCTGTACAGTCCTTTAGTCTTGACCTGCCTAAAAGCTGCGAAATCAAAACTTGAAAGTCACCAGTGAAAATTCCAATTAAATATACTGACATGCCCTAAAAGTCTTCCTCTTCAGTAAAAACTTTACTACCAAGATGGGAGTGGCGTTACATGGAGTAAATCGTTCCCAGGTATTACGTAGACAGGAAGAATACAGTAATAAGAAGTGCAATTCCCCACATGAAAAATCTGGAAGGCTTGGACTGAGCACAGTTATCTCTTTTCAGCATACTTCCTTTAACCCTGAGCAAAGTCAGCAACTGTTCTAAGGCTTGGCATTTATTGTTGATTATGCCTTGATGGATAACTCGTTTTATTATAACACAGGAAATACATCCAACATTTGAAACACAGAAAAATGTTCAGATATCTAATTTTCAGATTGGTAGATGAGAGCACAGAAAAGGTATACACACTGAAACCATGTATAACAGTTAATTCAGGAGTCGATTATTCACTTTATAAAAAAGACTTCCTGCAGGGCTTTACTGTAATAAACACTACATTCAATTTACATACAGAATTGATTTTCAGAAATTAAAATCACACGAAACTATTTCGAGTGCACTTCCAAATTACACTTTTGAATTCTATTTTAAGTATGTGTGTGTATTTCTCAGTTATTAAAACTTATTCATACTTCAACAGTAATGTATTAAGTTTTACTGGCTTAAAGACAGTTACCTTGCTAAGATACAGAACATAAAGTCTATAATTATATGGCTTTCAATGGAAATAAACACAGGCTATGAAAATAGAATGTGAATAAAATGGAACATCTAAAACTCTGGCATCTAAAAGGGCCTATGACATCTTTGAAGAGTCTAGCTTCCAGAGTCAGACTTGCTGGGGTTTGACTTCTGGTTCTGCTGTTCCTAGCTGTGGCACCTGGATTAAAAAATGACTCTACGTTAAGGGCTGAGAACAGTGTCTGACAGAGAACTCTGGAGTCATACACATCTCAGTCATTCCCTAAGTAACACTTCTGAATGAGAAAAATATGATTCCATAACTTTTAAAACAAAGAATCGCTAATAACTACTTTACTAATGTTGGCAAACACATAGCCAATCCATATTTTCCTCCTAAAGTTTCAGCAGTTGAAATACTCATCCAGTTTTACATCTGAGACCTGTTTGGGTCTTTCCTCTCCAAACTTGTGGAGTCTCCTAAGGCCAGTGCAGAATCGAGCTGGGACCAGTCAGAGAGGGCATTTAAGAACTCCAATTCCAGTCTACCCAGATGTGTCAGGACACTGGAAGTGTCATCAGCCAGGAAAGAAGGTGAGTGGGTCAGAGACTGGGGGCAACACTACAGCTCTGTTGGGGACAGAGCACTGCCCTTGACATTAACAAGGGCCCCTAGTCAGAAGCATGAAGAGATGGGTACAGACTCAGAAAAAAGTACCCAAGATCCACTGTTTATTCGCTCCACAGGGCCATGACATAAAACCCTACCACAATTACCCTAAGAGAAACCCAGAGAGTTGGGTGGGGAACCTCAGTATGCATTCTCCTCTATGCTGTCTTTCATTAAGAAATTTCATTTCTTAAAGGAGCAAACAGCACGCATTTCCATCTGAGAACTATATGAAGCTGTTTCAAGCATCCCACAAACCCCTCAGTAACAAAAGCTAATCGTTTCCAGTCAGCACATAACATAGTTGAAGAATAATAAAAAGGACAGCAAGCAGGCATCACTGAGGTGCAAGCAAGCTTTATAAATATGGAATTCCTCAAATATGGTGCTTGGCACTAGTCGGGGGTGGGGGGGAATGGGAGTGAGGAGAAGTAGTTCTGTGTTTTGTTTGAGGGCGAGCAACTGCTCCAGCTTGTCTTTACCCAGGCAATGTTTTGGAGACAGATGGTAACATAATGGGGGAAAAGCCAGCAAAATGAAGAGACGGTGGTTGGGATTACAAATGAGTGATGGGGGAAGGCTCCATTCTGTTCCCCTCCATGTCACAGCCTGGTTTGAAGATGCACACAGACCTGATTCAACAGTTCAGTTCAAGGCTGCTTTGGAGCTCCAGCATGGAGCTTCCTGTCCACCGCCACTCCTGTCTTGGGTAAGTTCTAAAATACCAAATGATCCAACTGTGTCAGGCTCCCAAAAAACCAAAGTTACAAGTCAGGGTAAAGACAAACAGCTTGGGTTCTAACACTGTCTCTGAGGTTATTACCTGTGGGGACTTAGAAGAGTCCCTTCATTTCTCTACGGCTTTTCCTTCATCTGAAGAATGGGAATAAGCAAAACAATACAAGCAAGGAACAGAGACTGCTGCCTCAATAATGTTTGCTACCACCATCAGCTCTCTAACGGTGAGCTGTCACCTTCAGTACTAATCTTACAGTTCCTCAGGAAAGAAACAAAAAACAATCTTGTGGCCGAGTGCAGTGGCTCACACCTATAATCCCAACACTTTGGAAGCCAAGGTGAGAGGATTGCTTAAGCCCAGGAGTTTGAGAACAGTCTGGGCAACATAGTGAGACCTCATCTCTACAAAAAATAATAATAATAAATTAGCCAGGCACAGTGCTGTGCGCCTGTAGTCTCAGTTACTTGGGAAGCTGAGATGGGAAGATCACCTGGGCCCAGGAGTTCAAAGTTGCAGTGAGCCGTGGTCTGTGCCACTGCACTCCAGCCTGGGCAACAGAACAAGACACTGTCAAAAAAGAAAAAGAAAAACAAACAACAACAAAAAAACCTCAAGCTGCCAAGTCACACGCTTATTTGAAGGCATACAAAATGTCTTTATCACCTATGCTTTGCAATGATCAGACATCCTTGGATTGCTTCTATATTCACTTTTTGATTATAGCAAAGTATCCTACTTTGAAAACAAGGTTCTTTCTGTATACATTATATGTAAGATTCACAATATCGGAGGGTTTTCATAGAAACCTGCCTCCATGGCTATGTGTATGCCTCTACAGACATGCACACAAGCTATACTAGTCTTATATAAGACAATCTGAACATTTCTTTATGAGGGCTGGCCTCTCTTTCAAGCTTCTCATGTTATGTAAGTAGCCGCTTTGCCTGTCTTCCTGCAATGATTTCAGATCTAAGCAGTATACTTCGCTCAGAAAAGTTTTTATTAGTTGTCTCCTTTCCCCACCCATTTTAAAGAACAAACTGACTCAGTTTTTTGATGGCAACACCACTGGGTGGGAGTGAATATGGGAGTGGGCAGGGTGGGAGAAAGGGAGGATGAGGAGGAGGAGGAGGTGGTGGGAGCCAAGAGCTGAATCACAGCCATGTGAGTAATCTTAGGCTTTTTTTTTCTTCTTCCTAAGGGTATGAATCAAATTAGGCTTATTTTGCTGTGGGTGAAGGAAGAGGAATATAATAGCGTGAATCAGAGCAATTATCAAATATGCGGCACTCACTAAAAATTAATTACAATCACTACTTTTTTCACATGTCTGCCTGAAAATGCCAGAGAGCTTTTGTTACTAATCAATATAATCCTTCACAAAAATTCTTCAGACTTTGAACTCAATTATCACCCTCTTCCCTTTAAAAATTTCCTTTTACACATGAATTTCAGAAACAGGAATTCTTTCGGAGCTTCTGTGAGATAATCTTTGGCCCTTGGAGGTAAGTGTGAAAACAGCATGGATAATACCGGGTAGAGACCAGGTTATACACTATCTGGCCATGAACACTGGAAGCAAAATACTGAATTTATAAAAACAATTGCTCAGAAAATGAGTTCAACCTCTCATGCAACAACACGCCCTCAGGGAAAAGTGGGCATTCCTTTCCTAATAGTTGGCAGTGAGAATAAAGTTGTCATACAGAACTTTCGAATTGCCTTAGGGTGAAATAAGCAGATCTTCATCAATGTA
Source organism: Rhinopithecus bieti (assembly GCF_001698545.2). Lineage (NCBI taxonomy): Eukaryota > Metazoa > Chordata > Mammalia > Primates > Cercopithecidae > Rhinopithecus > Rhinopithecus bieti. The sequence continues at coordinate 117,966 of NW_016804586.1, read as the reverse complement.
AGAATTTGCTAAGAGTAATATGAAGAAAAGATGGATCAAAACATATAAAATCTGTTTTCTGAATTTACATACTTATTACCAGGTGTAAAATGGCTAAGGGGAAGGCTTGAACAACTAAAATACTATTTCAAAGGAGTCTATGCATTTGGAAGTCAAGAGGGCATATTCGAACTCTACTGAGATTCTGTTACATGTTTTACTATACAAATGAGCTAAAATACATTGTCTGCTTAGTTACCCACCCGTGACTTTTTCCTTTATTAAACATAAGTATGGATATTCTTTAGATAAGCAAATGTTCTCTATGGATTAGTACCTTTACAGAATGTTCTACACCCAGGAGCTCAGAGAATAGAGTCTTTATCACATTGTCAGATTTTCCAAAGTTCATTTCTATTTATATAACACTGTTTTTCGTGCTAGTATCTTTACTGGGGTCTCCAGATAAATTCAAGACCACTCTGAATAAGCCAATGCTTTTACTTCTCTATTTCTATGTGTTCCTCAATTTGGAAATTTTAATCTGTAATGGTAAGCTCTTTAGGGATGATAATTTGTATGCCCAAGTTTGCATATCCTTAAGTCTGTCTATAGAACATTAACAATTTTGGAGACCTCAGTCAAAACATATTTACATAATCTACAAAGATATATCAATATTGGGTTCATATAAAATGGCCCAAATCTGTTTCCAGAACAGGTGACTTGGCTACCTCTACCCCCAACCCTCAGGTTCTCTACCACCCCACCTAAGCCAAGTTAATTGTATTGCAGTATTTGACCTTCTACCTTTCAAGTCAGCGCTCTCTCAACTAACTTCCTAGGTAGTAGAAATAATACTCCCAAACCCAATTTTGTCACATCCTGACCTGCATCTATGGCAAGGAGCCGGCAGCTTGTAGAAATTTCCAGTTCATATTTTAGCTCTCTCTCTCTCTCTCTCTCTTTTAAAAAAATATTTCAAATAGCAATTGCAGGGGAAAATTCTCAGAGTTCCAACCCTCTGAAGAAAGAGTCCTTGGGCACTCTGTGTGGGTTTTATCTGCTCCCAGAATGCCAGATGTTTGAGGCTGAAGGTCAGGGGCAGGGAACAGGGGTTGCCATTCTGATATTTTATCTGGGGAGAATCAGAATTTTCAAAGGCATCATTGATGCTGAGTATACATGAATTTAAGGCTGTTTGGTCTCAGCATAGTCACTAACTATGCTGACATGACGTGGTTCTCATCTAGTGATAAGAGAAAAGAATAAAAAACAGCAGCAAAGACAACTTGAAGGCCAGGCATTTGGGCAAGGACAATGATGGAAATGAGGTAGAGGTGGAGGTGGAGGTGGAGGTGGAGGTGGAGGTGGAGATGGAGGTGGAGGTAGTGGTCTTGACTGAGGTGATGTAGTGAAAGAGTCAGCAGAAGCAGAAAACAAAAGGTGAGTATTTGGACAGAGGAAATAGGGATATCAGGGCCGCTCACAATGCAGACCATACCCTAGAAGTCTGGCTTCAAGGGACAGAAGATAGTACAGGGTGTCTAAAAGTACAAGTGAAAGATAACAAATAATATAAATAGGAAAGAGAAACAGGGTAAGGAAGGCACTACCCTTATTTGAAGAATATAATTGTAATAATGAGCTTTAGTTTCCAATCTTGTACCAAATACCTTCTGTCATATTTTTTCTGTAATGTACCTCTCTCAGCTCACCCCCTAATTTACCACCATTATCTTCTCTCTAGGACGTGGCCAAGCTATCAAAAAACTGCAGCCTGTGGAGAAGCAGCAAGTAGGAGGGAGGTCAGGAGTGGGTGGCTAAAACCACCACAAGATTTGAGAATGCAGATGTATTTAACTGAAAGGAGAAAAGGAAAACACAGAGGTACCTGTCTGTTGTCTGATCTGTGGGTAAGAAAAGTCCATCATGTGGAAACTGGACTGAGGCCTTAAGCAGAAAAGGATCTTAAGAAGAACTGCAACAGTAACCTGGCTGGGTCTTTAAGGGGGAAATCACCCTATCCAACGGGTAAGGTTGACCTCATGTCACTTCCAACTGAGGTTCTAGATCTTTAAGTTGGTCTATTTCAAGAGATTTTTTGGAGCACCTGAAATCACTCTAAAATGATTGCTTCAAAAGAAAGCTGTGCTGAAGCAAAAACAAATCAATTAGGAGTTTCTCTGTTGGAGAGCTTCAGGCCACTAACTCTTGAAGACATTTTAACCTGAGTGATTATTTCCTCTAGGTCATGAAAATCAATGTATTAGTCCCTCTATAGCAACTGTGCCTCTGGGCTCACCACCTGTTACCAGAAACACTCCCTCCTAAAGTGAGGTGGCTTAGAGCATAACAAAATTACCTGATCTCTCTATTCCTACTCCAACAGGTCATGGGAAAAGAACAAAATGATCTATTAAAACTGCAGCTGTGCTACAGTTATGGGCGATGTCACTGTGGGAAGAAACTAGCTGATGGATACTCGAGACCTCTCTGTACTATTTTTATAACTTCTTAGGAACCTATAATTATTTCAAAAAAAAAATGAAAAACAAAACCTGCAGCTGTCTGAAAAAATTATTTTCAAACTAATCATGAGAACCAAAAGTCAAAACTCACGACTGGATAATTGGTCCCAATTATGCTAGTTCTTTACGTAATGCTTGGAGAAAGGCATTCAGTAAGGAAACCAAGAAATGATAGCACAAGTGTCTGGCCAAACCTCTCCCTTCTTGGTTTAACTAATAAGGAAGAGTAACATTTGTTATCTTAGAAACTAAGATGTAAACTAACAACCATAAATGACAAAATTAAGATTTATAAATTCGTTTCATCATTCTAAGATCTAGAAAAGAGATCTACCCTATTTTATTCAAGCTAAAACTCTGTTGATTGTAAGACACTTCATTATTTTATGTATCATTAGGAAAGAAACAAACTTTGCCAATTAACTATGACACAATGACACAAAGTCTTGGGTGACAGTCAAACTAGTTCCTCGCTGCTTTGTTCTGGGGGATTTGGCAATTTCTTCTGCCTTGAGTTGCATTGCTTGTTGTGTGATCAGCAGTCCTTCTGAATGTAACTCAGTAACAAAACATAACACAGCTTCAAACTCCTTCTATCTTTCTAGTTGTTGCTATGAAAGAAAAGATAGACTTTCAATCATTTCTCCAACTATGAACATTTGCTTGACTAATATCAAATTTAGTGCCTAGTTTTCTCATGCCTTTCTGTATGCCCAATAGTATTTTGTTTCATCGCCAATAAAATCTTATTTCAATAAATGTAATCTTATTGAGAGCATATTAAATGGCAGGTACAGCCACTCTTCCATTCTCTATAGCCTATTTCTGAACGGTTTGCCTAGGAAATTCACTCAGTCATTTAAAAAATGTTTATTGAGTGCGTACTAACTTCCAGGCACCACACTAGGTTAAGGTGATATAGCAATGAACAAGAGATAAATCCCCTGTCCAGTCTAAAGGGGAAGGAAATACAACCAAATAACTACATAATATGCTCCGGGTGATGAGTGCTCAAGCAGGATAGAGAAGGCAGGCAATCCTGGGATATGTGGGTGGCAGTAGGGTTGGCAGCAACTTATTTTGTTTAGAGTGATCAGTGAAAGAAAGCCTCTCTGATCAAGTAGGCATTTAAACAAAGATCTAAAGGAAGAAAAGTAGTAGGTCCCATAAATATCTAGGCAACAAATGAGAGGGCAAGGCAGAGAAAACTTGTAAAAGAGACAGTAAAGAAGCCAGTGTCACCACAGCAAAATGATCAAGGGAGAATGAAGAGGGATATGAGACTGACTGCGTTTGGTAGAGATGGGAGAGCAGATCACATAAGACTTTCTAGGCCATTGTCTTTACAAGGGCTATGGTCTTTACTCCAAGAGAAATGGAAACCCATGTGAGTAGATTGGGAGATATCTAAGAATCTTTACAGGGTGATTCCAAAGGCAAGGGTGGAATAGGGCACCCAACTGATTACCTCCAGATAAGACCCGACAGCAGCCTGAACTAGGTGGTAGCAGTGGAGATTATAAGTGGTCAGATTCTGGATATATTTTAAAAGAAGAGCAGACATGATTTGCTGATGTGAAGTAGAAGCTAAAGAGAGGGGTCAGTAGCAGCACTAGGATTTTGCAATTTTAAAAATGGCACTGACATTTACCAAGATGGGGCAGTTTGGGTATGGCAGGGGTGAGAAAGTGTGTAGAAGGAAATGAAGAGTTAAGCTTTGAACATGCTAGGCTTGAGATGCCAATCAGATATCCAAGCAGAGAGGCAGAAAATATGGTTGAAATTGAGCAGAGTTCCAAGATAAAATCATCAGTGTTTAAGTGACATTTAATGTCAAGGGACTAGATAATTTGGGAGTGAGGACAGTTACAGAAGTTGTGGAGGCCTGAGGCACTTGAATATGAAGAGGCTGAAGCAATGCCAGGAGGATCAGCAAAGAAGACTGGCATGGATCACCCTCTGGGTGGGCAAAGGACCAAGTGTGGTATCAAAGAGCCAAGTGAAAAAAAAAAAAGATTTCAAGGAAGAGGGCATGATTGGTTGGGCCAGATCCTACCAGTAGGCTGAATAAGATGAAGACTGGGGACTCAACACTGAATTTGAAAGGTAGAGGTCCTGGGCAATTTTGTCAGTCATTTGGGGGTGGGGAGGGGAACACCAAGCCTAACTGGGGTGAGGACTGCAGAGCATGGGAGGAGAGGTATGCGAGGCAGTAAAGAGAGACAACAACTCTTCAGAGATATGGTATAGTAGCTGGAAGGCGATGTGGGTGGAAGAACAGATGACACCAGGGACCACGGGGACAACTGCAGGAACCTTGATTAGAAGACAGGATGATGGGATTCAGTGCCTTGTCGAGAGATGGGCCTTCGGTGGGGTACTACAGAAAAATAACCCATGAGCACCCATCAAAGTATGTCAGTAGGCCCCCAAGTAGCAACATATGAAAGCTTTCTTCCAATTCCCTAAGTCTATGTCATATGTCTGTTTAAAATCTTCTCTTTAGATACAGGCTAGTTTGTTCTCCTCTGTGACATTTTATTGCTGCCTTTGCCACATTGAGACATGTAGGAGGCCCACAGGCCGATCCCAATTTTTTACAACAAAGAAACAGACAGACTTCGTTGTTGTTAATGTCATGCAGAGTGATCTGTGGCTATATATTGAAATACTGACAAACGTTAAACCACAAGCATTCAACAGAACTTAGTGTAATAAATGGCGCTTGCTTTTTGTTTACACAGCTAAGAAACACAATGAATTGTAAAGCAAAGTGCATCAATAGCAAATAATACTACAAAGCCACTACAGCAACTTTCATATCTGTATCTTTCGTATCTTAGTCACATTGTTTGAAAACATCCAACTACATGGCTTATGCAGATCCATCATCTGGAATCATGAGACAAACTTCAGATTGATTTTCTCTCTGGCAGTGACACCAATCCCTTTAGTCAGAGGCAGCCCCTGCCTCGCCTGCCTCATGTCGTGCCTCTCTGGAACTGGCTAGTTGCGCACACCAGGGAGAATCTATCTGTAGCCACAGAACTGAGCCTGACCTGAGTTCTCAGTAATTGAGAACATCAGGCCCCACCACTGAGTTTCCTGAACTCTAGGCAAAATAGGTGCCTGCAAATTTCCTGAACTCTAGGCAAAATAGGTGCCTGCAAATATGCACCTGCAAATAGGTGTTAACATTTATTCTAAAAATGCTGTGTGAAAAGTAACACCAAAATTATCAGATCACGATCTGAAAACAAAAAAAATCAATCGGCTTCCCTAAATTAGTTTACCATAGAGGCAGGATAACAGAGTGAGGCTAAGAACATAGACTGGCCAGGTCTAATCCCAGCTACGCCATTTACAAGCTGTGCAATTTACTGAACATCCATGTGCTTCAGTTTTCCATCTATAAAATGACAGTAACTAACAGTACCTTTTGTATAGGGTTAGGGGTGGGGGTTAAGTCAATTGCTATATGCATCCGCAATAATTATAATGAGGCATAATCTCCATCCAACTTGTAATTTAAAACTGACCACGAACAATATAGCTATAAGTAGCATGGGGACACTTCAGGGAATTTACAAAACCAGGGGATAGGCACTACAAAATCTAAGGACAATAAATAATGAAATTTGTAAAAATAAATTTTAAATTGTTTAAATATGAAAACATAGCTATAGTGAAGATTAGAATACAAAAAATCCCACTTGAAGATAAGGCAGAGACTGGAAATAAATTGTATGTTTGCCTCTGGCCCTTTCATGCTCACAGCCTCTGAGGCTTAGTGCCCTCTTGTGAAACTGCAGAGGAATACTGGCATATAGCATTGTCTGCTGAGTCAGAGGAGATTCACAACCAGCAGGGAAATCATGCTGGGAGGGCTCTCCCATATCGAATTCTCAAAATGAGATGAAACAGACCTAGAAAAGTTTAGTGATTTGCCAAAGGTTAAATAAATAGGCAGGGTTAGCAAGTAAATCAGGGCTACCAATTCCCAGTTCAGCCATTTTCTTACCTTGCCCTGGGATTTGGAGTCTCCAGTGGGAGACACCATATTGTATGTACAGCTTCTTAACAACAGAGTCTGGGAATCTGTGGAGTGTTTCTGAGAGGACTGTGGTCTCCACCCTAAACCTTGTCAAAGTGCCCAGCCTCCCCTGTATTCCCCCCAGGTCAGGTGACTCAGAGCTCCCAGAGATGCTCCAGCCAGGCCTGTCACTACCTGTCCCCATCTGTCCTTTACTTTTAGCCCCAGGCTTAAGAGATAGGTGAAAGGAACCTGAAGGATGAGCAAGACAAAGAGAAGATGGCTCCCATTTTCTAAACTACACGTTTTAAGAGGAGCAAGTAATAGAAGGAGGTGGTCGCAGGGTATGAAAAATTTAAATTTGTATCATCTGTAAACTCTGTGCTCTGAAAATCAGAGAAGGAACTACTTTAATTCGTTCCTGCAACAAATATTTATTTTCAACCTTATGATTTACAGTGCAGTGGCTGGGCTCTGGGACAGCAGAGATATACAGGACTGAGACTCTGCTCTCCAGAACTCATGATGGAATCTTAGAGACCAGGTATGAAGATTAGGAAAGACAATGAATAATATAAGACAACATGCCTTATATTATTATATACCTTGAGCATTGCAATGTTTTCTTTAAAGAAAATTTATGAGAAACTCCAAAATGTAAAACAGATAAAGTCAACTGTTTTGGTAAAAGCTGGAAGAGCCCCTGTAGGCAGCTCTGTTCTCTGCTGCCCACCCCCAGCCTCGAACCCCACAGTGCCCAGCCTTCAGAGCCTTCAAGAAAGAGAGGCAGGCTGTGCTTTCAAAAGTGAGCAGCACTCCCAAGAGTGGGAAGGAAAGGGTCCCCTAGGCAGGAAGGGCTGCCAAGACATGGGTGTGGAGGCAGGAATAATGCCACAGGTGGACTTTTAGGAACAAAAAAAAAAGCACAACTGTCAAGAACAGAAGTTCATGGATAGGAGAGTTAAAATAGCTGGTGGCATGACTTCCCCTTTCTGACATTCTAATCTTGAAGAGTGCAAAGCAACTGCGCAGCCAAAAAGCTGTGCAGCAGTGGCCTGGGAAGGGCTCGATGAAGGGCATAGCTCAAGGGCACAGCTCAGGGGCAGAGCTCTGGGACATCACCCACTCATAGGGAGAGCAGCAGGGAGCCACACTTCCCATCCCAACTCAGCTTCTGTCCCAGCTCTCATCCCAGGCTCCCCAGCCCACAGGATGATTCCTGTGAAGAGAAGCACATGAAGATGGAGGAATCCCAACCAAGATTCCCCCCAAGGACAAAAATAACTAACACAATGAGAGACAGAGGCCAGGGAAGGTTGTAGAACATGTACCTCTACTGATCACGGCAGACATTTCTCAGCAACCCCTTCCCCCTGCCACTCCCTGAATTTGTCACGTGAGGATGCAGGTCCAGGGGGCCAAATCAACCAGATTTTCAAGAGAAAAACAAAACAAAACACTGCAGTGTTTATAACTGTATGGACCAAAGAGAACACGTCTACAGGCCAGTATGCAGTTCCTATGTTAGAAGAGGGGTCTGAGTTGATCCTGCCTATTGCACTGGGTCCAGCATCTTGTTCAAGGTCTAACAAAGGTAGGGGCTCAATACACATCTGTTAAATCAGTGCATGAGAACCAAACATTAGATCAGGCAGCAAATTATAAGCCAACGTCTTTCCTCCCTCCTCCATTAAAGAAACACTACAGCGTAAGAGAGGTAGCAGATTCTAAGTAAAAGGAAATCTACATATAAGTTACTCACCAAGTCACTATTAACAGTACCAGGGTTAGTGTAATTGCCCTCCACATCACAATTCTTCAAGCTCTTCAGTTATGCTATGTTTACCTCAATCCCAATCTAATTCTTTTCATCCTCTTTTCCCTTCTCATGTTTTTTAAAGACCTCACTTGGGGATTTACTAGAGGAAAAAAATACCAAAATCACAAAGTAAATGGGGAAAGGGGTATATACATACTTTCCATATCAGGATGGCAAGGGGCACTACATCTATCTCTACCTTCAGAGAGGTGATAAGACCTGAGCTCTCAGCCTCTGCCCTTCAGAATCTTGGTCCTTGTCAGAGAACTGAAAGGGATGCCTTCCTACTCCTGGGGTTGCTAGGACCATCTTTGGCGCTGTCATATCAAAATGCATTCTTGAGGTTTTTGAGATATATCCCAAGTCTCTGCTCTCAGCAGCTCCAGTTGGAGCTTACAGAAAGTCAAATGTGAGGTTGGAGAGGTGGGTAGTTCGGAGATAAACAGGGTGAGGTGGATCCTGTACATCAGAATGAAAACAACTCTCAAAAGGTAATACAGAGATGGCTCCAGGCACCCAACCACTGAAGAGAGATACTTAATCAGATGTTCGGGACAAAAACCAAAGTGTCCCAGAAATGAGCAGATCCTAGAATTGCCGAAGTAAAGAAATTCTGGATCATCTTGCTGAGAAAATGCAACAGACATGTTGCGTGTTGTGTGGAGATGGTGCTGTATTCAGAGGCCATAAAGGACAATGGAAGGTGTGGGCCAACTTTTAGAGGAAATGGGGCTGACAGCAATGAGCAAGAGACAGGCTTCGTAGGAAACAGCCCTTCACTGGAGGGTTTATGAGAGCCAAATCTAGCTGGATCAGGAATTTCTATCCGTGCCGCTCCTCAAATACTGCTTCTACACTCCATGCTGAACTGGCCCCATACCCTACAGGCTGCTGTACTTGACTTCTAGATATATTCAGCTCTTCCTCTGACCTTTTAAGAACACCAACTGTAGTCCTGAAATAAGATTTGAGTTTTGTCTATTTCTGCTGCCTTTAAAATATATGTATTTGTAATCCCAGCACTTTGGAAGGCCGAGGTGGGTGGATCACTTGAAGTCAGGAGTTCAAGACCAGCCCAGCCAACATGGTAAAATCCCATCTCCACTAAAAACACAAAAATTACGTAGGCATGGTGGTATGCCACTGTAGTCCCAGCTACTCAGGAGGCTGAGGTGGGAGGATCCCTTGAGCCTGGAAAGTGGAAGTTGCAGTGAGCCGAGACCACGCCACTGCACTCCAGCCTGGGTGACAGAGTGAGACTACATCTCAAAAAAAAAAAGGCAATTTCAAAAGTTATCCTCATTGTGCTAATCTTGTTTCATTTGGCCCCTCCACATTGTTTTTTCTCCCTCCTAAATGCCTCACTCAGATTCACCCTATTAGAAGCACATATAAGATTGTAACTCAGGCCAAGTCAAAAAAAATTGTGTGCAACAAGGTACATATATTATATAGTTAGCACTACTGTACTGCACACTTAAAATGGGTAAGATGATTAGTTTTATGGCAAAATTATTTAACCACAATGAGAAAAATTGTACAAGGTCCCTTTGAGAGATTAAAATTCAAGGAAAACAAACAAAAAAAAAAGACCCTGAGTGAAAGCTACTTACCACTCTTTTTGGTACCTTCTCTGACCTCAGGAAGTTAAAAAAAGATCAATAGGAAAATAGATAAGCAATTGAATATGTAAATATTTTCAGGCCAAGAGATGGGGTTTTTTAACATTATTTTAATATTATTAAAGGCTATGATGAAAGGCTAATATTCAATGAATCGCAACAGCAAAAACCTGTACATCTACAACTTCCACAGTTTTAAAAAAATTATGGGGGGGAGATCTGCATTTTAAAATATTGAATTTTAGTGTTTATAATTTAAAAGAAATTATCATTTCATGATGTTTTATACCCTCATATACTTCTTTTTTGGTGGAGATGGTGGTGGTATCTTTTTAAAATATAATTTTAAGAGGGCAGTGATTTTTCACGTAACTAAAGCACATGTCACAATTAAAACTGAGGAGACATATAGGCTTCTCTTAGGACTATGATAAAATGTCTCATTTTATAAAATCAGCAGCCAAGATTGTTCTATTTGCTGTTCCCTCTACCTGCCCCTCCAGTTCTAGCTAAATCCCTTCTGTTCTCTCGTCTCAAATTTCTTAAAGTTCCTAACACAGCCCACTCCTTGTTCATGCTCCCACATCATAGCTTCATCTCCTTCGTTCACTTACCACAGTTACCTTCTATCGAGATTTCATCCATCTGGGATACAAGGTCCGTACCAGGGCCAGGTCCTTGCTTCACCTTCTCTACTGCATCCCCACTGCCTAAAGCAATGCGGTGCTCCCTAGCCAGCTGCTTAAAAGGATTTCTGGCATGCGGAATCAATCACTGTTGGTTTGTGTTACACTCTTCCCTACTGTGCCATTCGTCACAAACCTTCCCTTTCTCTGCTTTCCAAGTTTCTTCTCTTGTACCAGCTCTATCCCATCTCTTCATTAATTTTAGTGCCCTGACATTTGATGATAAGTCACCAGAAATGTCTAAGAATGATGTATTGCCCCAGATACCATGGTTCTGTTACCTTTTGCAAGGTTGGGATGGTAGATGGGAGCACAGCTAACTGCTAAGCCTTACACAACTCAAATTCAAGTCTTGAGGCACAATCTAAAGATTTAAAAATAGACCTTTAAGTGTTTTATTAACAAGAACCCCATACAATGCCATTGGATGCCAACGAGGCAGGATTCTTACAGAGCATTATATTCTGTCTTTGCCACCCCACTATCTTTATATGCTTAGTAAGAATGTAAATAATGTTTATACACTGTAGCACTCCTTACTGTGTTGATGCTATCTAAAGCTCAGGGGCAATTTAATAGCAGCCTCTACAGAACTTGGACAAAGTATACTTCATGCAGAATAGCTACCAGCTAATTATTACCTCCATGACAGGAAGCTCAACTGGAAATGGAAGAGGCCAAAAGGACACTATAGAAATTCAGGCTTGAGAAAAAGAAGTATATCCTAAAAGTGAAAACCTAAAAGCAATGAATCTCTGAAACCACATATAAAACCTTTTGTTAGTATGCTATAGTTTCTATTCCTTGAGATGTCTAGAAGTAATATTTAGACATACCTATTTGCAGGAATGAGTGAATCAGGCTAAATTGACATGTATCTTCCATACATGTCAATGCAGCAGGGAGGACTTTGGTTTTCATTTCTTTTCTGTGTTAATTTTAAGCCATTTTTTGCTCAACGTCAGCACTGTGGCCATACGGGGTCAGAACATTCTTGGTTGGTAGGAAAGTTTTGGGGGGATGGGGATCCTGTGCATCACAGGGTATTAGAGTATTTAGGCTCCATTACTGGCCTCCACTCACTACATGCCAGTAACATCTCCCCTCCCCAACCAAAACCCAAAACAGTGTGCAGACATTGCCAAATGCCTTCAGAGGGACAAAGTCACCCACAGTTGAGAACCACTGCTTTAAGTCTCCAAACACGCCAATCTGTGCACCCCTTCCTTCTTATCATCGTCCACCCAACAAAAGCCAAACTCACCAACCTATGAATTTTATTTCATACCAATAAATTTACTTCAATGAACAGTTATGCAACTTAAAAGAAACCATAAGCAGAATGGATAACTTGCTTCCAGGAGGGCACATAAGAGGCATTTAAGAAATGTGAGGGTCGGGCACAGTGGCTCACGCCTGTAATCCCAGCACTTTGGGAGGCCGAGGCGGGCGGATCACCAGGTCAGGAAATCCTCGCTGACACGGTGAAACCCCATCTCTACTAAAAATACAAAAAATTAGCCGGGCATGGTGGCAGGTGTCTGTAGTCCCAGCTACTCGGGAGGCTGAGGCAGGAGAATGGCCTGAACCCGGGAGGCGGAGTTTGCAGTGAGCCGAGATCGCGCGGCTCGCTGCACTCCAGCCTGGGCGACAGAGCGAGACTCCATCTCAAAAAGGAAAGAAATGTTGGTTCCCACTTTCCCTTTCTGTTAAGGAATTCATAACTTCTGAAGCAAATACCTGTCCCTTCTAGGCACCTGATTTCAAAGGTATGCCCATATATTTTGAATATGACATTATATTCAAAATAATATAACTAAAGATTGTGATTCTCTTTATTTTCTCTCCGTAAGAGGAATGCAATTCTTAATTTTTAGGAAGAGCAACTGAACTAAATAAATAAGTAGCACATTAAAGGAAAGACTTTTTATACTTCGATGAATTCTTGCCAGGCATGGTCTTAAAAACACAGCACCTTCAACAATGATGTCTAATAATAACACTCCGTATATCCCACAGTACTTATAGCCTCCCACCCAAGTTTCTATGGTGATTCTTGAACTCAAATGGTTTTATTTCAAACTACTTAGTAATCTGAAGAAAATCCCTTTCTTCATTCCTTCAAGTATTTTTTTTTATATAATTTGTTGGGGGGAGTGAGATTAGGACCCTATAACTTTTAATAATAAATTTTCTTTCAAAATTAAGAAATTTGGCTCAGGACCTTCTCAAGTTTTAGTGGACTAAGGATAAGGATTCTAGACTGATTTTCTAAGACTTTATTCCATTGTTATAATCAGGAAATACTAGATATTGTTCAAGTAGAGGCAGAGTGTAAGCATGCCACATAGTTGTAAAATCATCAGCAAAATATTAATCACAGCCGAAACCTGACATACACTCTCCAATGTTCCTTAGGTACAATACATTCCGGTGATTAAAAATACGTTCCATTTCCTCTACGTGCAAATTCAATCTGTCGAACTGGATGACAGCACCATAAAGCTGCTGAAATTCTGAAACTCAACCTGCTAAACATCCTGAACAGACTTTCTCCAAAGAAAATTGAAGAAAATGTATGTATCTTTTGAGATGTGGAAACATCTTAAAATTACTTAAGCATAATTTCAAAATAATCCCCTAATAAACTGCTTATTGTGAACAGCATTCCAAATTCTCAGTCTAATTTTAAATTTCCACCTTTGTTGTAAATGGTACTCAAATAAGAATTTCCTTGTGCTCTTAAGAATACTATAGGGTTTAAGATCTACTGCAAGATCCCTCCAGCAGACATTGGCATAAACCCTTGAAAACTGTGGGTTGTATCTTTAAAAGGTGTCGAAGGAAAAGCAGATGAAATGCTGTAATCTCCACCCACTGTCACTTAAGACTTACTGCCCACGCACTCCACAGACCCAGCCAGCATCCTGCATCCACCCTTTTTTTTCAAGCCCACTGCATTAGACCATGGAAACTCAGGATGTGTGGCCACAGCAGCCCCTGCTCTGGATCCAGCTGGCCCACCACGTGGCGTGGCCGTGACCTTAGTCACACTTCCCCTGACATCCTGTGAGTGGGCTCAAGCTGGAGCCAGACCTTCCCACCGTGCTGCCCGCCCTGCTCCTGGAAATGACAAAACCCGGCTCCCTAAAACATTCCATTCTCCACTTACACCAACAGAGCTTCCTGCTCTCCACCCCTCCTGAACAACAGGTCTTTGAATATCATTCACCACCCTGGTAACACCTTTAACCATTTGGCCATTAGCTATTAAGGGAGGTATGCACAACTTCACTTCGGATTTCCATAGAAGCCTGTTCTCTCGATTTTCACTAAGCTTTTAAACTATTATCACAAGAATCACTTCTACGGGATTTGTAAGCACATGCAACATTCAAAATTGAAAATGTGGCACTGCAAAATTTGCACACCAAAGCTCTTCGTGAGAGAAGTATCTCTTAATTTAATGGAGAGAGTATCTGCTGAATGCAGATTTGCATAAGCACTATCTTCTTGGTCCTCTTCTAAGCTGGACTAAAAGGATTTCAGAAATCTTCGACTTACTATGTATAACTCTCATCTTTGAAAAGGAACTTGCATTTTAATAAAAAGGTTAATGAAAAGAA
>NW_016804586.1:98675-102623 GCF_001698545.2 Rhinopithecus bieti | reverse complement strand
AGTCTAATTTTAAATTTCCACCTTTGTTGTAAATGGTACTCAAATAAGAATTTCCTTGTGCTCTTAAGAATACTATAGGGTTTAAGATCTACTGCAAGATCCCTCCAGCAGACATTGGCATAAACCCTTGAAAACTGTGGGTTGTATCTTTAAAAGGTGTCGAAGGAAAAGCAGATGAAATGCTGTAATCTCCACCCACTGTCACTTAAGACTTACTGCCCACGCACTCCACAGACCCAGCCAGCATCCTGCATCCACCCTTTTTTTTCAAGCCCACTGCATTAGACCATGGAAACTCAGGATGTGTGGCCACAGCAGCCCCTGCTCTGGATCCAGCTGGCCCACCACGTGGCGTGGCCGTGACCTTAGTCACACTTCCCCCTGACATCCTGTGAGTGGGCTCAAGCTGGAGCCAGACCTTCCCACCGTGCTGCCCGCCCTGCTCCTGGAAATGACAAAACCCGGCTCCCTAAAACATTCCATTCTCCACTTACACCAACAGAGCTTCCTGCTCTCCACCCCTCCTGAACAACAGGTCTTTGAATATCATTCACCACCCTGGTAACACCTTTAACCATTTGGCCATTAGCTATTAAGGGAGGTATGCACAACTTCACTTCGGATTTCCATAGAAGCCTGTTCTCTCGATTTTCACTAAGCTTTTTAAACTATTATCACAAGAATCACTTCTACGGGATTTGTAAGCACATGCAACATTCAAAATTGAAAATGTGGCACTGCAAAATTTGCACACCAAAGCTCTTCGTGAGAGAAGTATCTCTTAATTTAATGGAGAGAGTATCTGCTGAATGCAGATTTGCATAAGCACTATCTTCTTGGTCCTCTTCTAAGCTGGACTAAAAGGATTTCAGAAATCTTCGACTTACTATGTATAACTCTCATCTTTGAAAAGGAACTTGCATTTTAATAAAAAGGTTAATGAAAAGAAAATACTCCCAATTTAGTTTTAGTTGTAGAGTCAAGAAGCAAGTTTTCATTTCATCAGATGGTAAAGGTAATGCTTTTAATTGGCAGCATTAACCCCACCTCCCTCCTAACAGGTGTCTGTGGATCCTAAGGATGTTTTTTCAAGCAAAGAGGTAAAGTTGGGTAGAGTGACACTAAGGGGGTAGTTAAGGCACCCATTGTTTAGACTCAAACTATTCTCCATATTCAAAATGAAACAGCGGTTCCAGTTCTACATAGGAGGGATAGAGTCAGCACACTCCACCCTGTTTTTCCCAGGGCCCACAACTAGGAACCTCAGAGACAATACTTGGAGCAGCTATACAAGGACTCTGAAAAGTAAACAGTAGCAGGCACATTAAGAAGGAAGACCAGAACATGAAAGACCACCCAACTGACAGTTTCCTCTTCTTTTTTCATCCAGTGTGCCCAAGCCTGGTCTCAACACACTGTCAGCAGACCCTAGGTGCTGACAGAAGAGAGGGAGAAATCCCCTGTTTTTTCCTTTCCTCTGTTCTCTCAGGCCACAGTCCCCAAGTAGCCCTGCAGTGGCTACAGCAGCCAGCAGCAAGGGGAGCCTGCTAGACAGGAACTCCGAGGAAGGAAAACCTTCCTCTAAATTCAACAGTGCTGTGATTCCAAGAAAGTAGGGCCAAATCCCACTGTTTTTAGTGTCTCTGTCCTCCAGGGGCTTGATCCTGGGGACATGGGCACAGTTGTGAAAGTATATGGCAAAGTAGAGTAACTAAAGCCCAAGCTTTCTAGCTAAATGGCCCAAAAGAGAAGCCCCATAGAACTGGAAAGATGTAGAGAGAGCACAAAGGGGAAGGAGCTCGAGAAAGAGGCCCCATAAAGTTGCTTATCCACATGCAGGCTCACTCCTCAGATTTGCACTTGTTGACTTCATCCTAACAGCCTACCAATGACTTTGAGAACTGAAGACCTAGTTCCCAGATCGGCCACTGTGGAGCACACACACAGGACACATCCAAATGGCGCTGCAAATGCTAACACAGGACCACAGCTCATAGAAGGTGGGTTGGAACCTGTCCTCTGAACCTAACCATCATCAACTGTCTGCTAAAACAAAATTATTGACATTCTCCATAGGATTTAGACAAGATCCAGAGTTTCATAACATAATATTCAAAACGTCCTGGATAAATTCAAAATCACTCAGCATGGAAAAATACAATCAACAGGTGCCAAGGCTGAGATGACAGACATTTGGACTATCTGACAAAAACTCCAAATCAGTTACTATAAAAAAAGCTCCAGCAGCCAATCGTAAACAATCTTGAAACCCATGAAAGAGAAATTCTGGACAAAGAAATAAAAGATCTAAAGAAGAACTGTTGGAAACTGTAGAAGTGAACAATAAAATAACCAAAATAAAAAACTCGTGGGATGGGCTCAATGGCATCATGGATATAAGAGTCAGCAAACTTAAAAGTGAATACATAGAAATTAGCCATTCTGCACAAGAAAGAGAAAAAAGATTTAAAATAAAAAATGAAGAGGGCCTCAGGGGACCAGGGGACAATAAGTGAAGGTCTGCCATTTATGTCATAGAAGTCCCAGAAAGAGAAAGAATGTCGTGCAGTACAGGAAAAAATATTTGACAAAATCATGGCTGAAAACTTCATAAATTTCACAAGACACATATATGTACAAATTCATTGAAAAGCAGAGTGAACCTCATGTAGGATAAACCCCCCAAAACCATCCTATAAACCAGAGATGAAACAAACATTCCTGAAAGCAGGGCACAAAAAGTCAAATGGTTATAGATTTGTCACTAGAAACCATGGAGGAAAGAAAGTGGCACAATATTTTTAAAGCATTAAAGGAAAAGAACTGCAACACAGAATTCTGTATCCAGCAAATATATCCTTCAATCAAGGTGAAATACAGATATCGTAACAAAAGACAGGAGGACAAAAGCATATCTATATGGTGGTAAGGCTTCTACAGTCCACTTAAAGTGATAAAGTGTCCATTCGAAGTTGACTGTGAATGATCCCAGTTGACTATACATATTGTAATCCTTAAAGCAGGCACACACACAAAAAAAACTGCAAAATATTCAAATAGCTCAAAAAAACACAGACTAGGAACAGGAACAAAAATAGAGGGAATAAACAGAAGGCATAAATCCAAACATATCAACTATTACATTAAACTGAAATGGTCTAAACACAAGAATTAAAAGCAGAGACTGTTAGAATGAATAAATAAATATGAACCAACTACATGCTATCTAACCAAAGCTCACTTGAAATATAATATAGGCAGGTAAGTTAAGAGCAGAAGGATGAAAGAAGGTGTAACATGCAAGCTGTTGAAAAGAAAGCTAGAGTGTCTATATTTAGACAATGCAGACTTGAAGACAAAGACAATTGTCAGGGACAAAGAAGAACATCACATAATAATAAAAGTATCAATTTGCCAAGAGGACATAACAATTCTAAATGCATATCTACCCAACAAATGACCTTCAAAACACACAAAGCAAAAACTGACAGAATACAAAGGAGAAATATGTAAATCTACCGTTGTTGTTGGAAACTTCAACACTCTTCTCTCAGTAATATATAGAAATAGACAGAAAACACCACCAATCAATTAAGTTTAATATCTATAAAATACTCTAACCCAGGGGTCCCCAACCTGGGTTAGGCCATGGACCAGTACCGGAATGGGCCGCACAGCAGTAGGTGAGCAGCAGGCAAGTGAACATTACCACCTGAGCTTTGCCTTTTGTCAGATCAACAGAACCATTAGATTCTCATAGGAGTGGAAATCCTGTTGTGAACTGCACACACGAGGAATCTAGGTTGTGCACTCCTTATAAGAATCTAATGCCTGATGATTTGAGGTGGAACAGTTTCATCTCGAAACCATCCCCCCACCCCCTCACCCCTCCCATCCCCACACCAATCCATGGAAAAATTGTCTTCCATGAAACCAGTCCCTGATGCC
>NW_016804586.1:86984-95399 GCF_001698545.2 Rhinopithecus bieti | reverse complement strand
CCATCCCCCCACCCCCTCACCCCTCCCATCCCCACACCAATCCATGGAAAAATTGTCTTCCATGAAACCAGTCCCTGATGCCAAAAAGGTACATTCACCAACATACACCATGCTCTAAAGAATAAACCTTCAGTAAATTTAAAAGAATTAAAACAATACACAGTATGTCATCTGGCCATGATAAAATTAAACTAGCAATCAACAACAGAAAGAAAAGGAAAATTTCCAAATACATGGAAATTATACAACACACTTCTAAATAATCCATCAGTCAAAGGGAAAGTCTCAAGTGAAAAGAATATATTGAATTGAGCAAAATGAAAATACAATATATTGGCCGGGTGCAGTGGCTCACGACTGTAATCCCAGCACTTTGGGAGGCTGAGGTGGGCGGATCACTTGAGGTCAGGAGTTTGAGATCAGCCTGGCTAACATAGTGAAACCCTGTCTCTACTAAAAATACAAAAATTAGCCGGGCGTGGTGGCAGGTGCCTGTAATCCCAGCTACTCGGGAGGCTGAGGCAGGAGAATCGCTTGAACCCGGGAAGCAGAGGTTGCAGTGAACCAAGATTGCACCACTACAATCCAGCCTGGGCAACAGAGTGAGACTCCATCTCAAACAAAACAAAAAACAATATATCAAAATCTGTGATACAGCTAAAATAGTGCTTACAGAGAAATTTACAACATTAAATGTTTATATTAGAAAAAAAGAAGGTCTCTAATCAATAATCTAAGCCTCCACCTAAGTAAGTTAGAAAATGAAGAGCAAAATATAGCCAAAGCAAGAAAGAAATAAAAAAGCAGAAAGCAATGAAATTGAAAGCAGAAAAAACAATTAAAAAAATGAAACCAAAAGTTGATTCTTTGAAAATATCAATACAATTGTTAAAACTCCAGCAAAAAATAAAAGGGAAACACAACTTAACTAATATTAGGAATGAAAGAGGGAATATCACTACAGATCCCACATACATTAAAAGAAAGGAATGTTTATAAATTTGATGGCTGATATTACTAGTATTTTTTGATGAACTGATGTTGTCTATGTTTATAAAGGATACTGGTCTGTAGTTTTGTCATCATTGTTTTGTTTTGTTTTGTTACTGCCATTGGTATCAGGGTAGTGTTGACCTTATAAAATAAGTTGGAATGTTTTTCCTCTTATTCTAGAAGAGATGTCATTTCTTCCCTAAATGTTGGAATTTACCACTGAAACCATCTGGGTCTGAATATTCCTTTTCAGGAGATTTTAACTATGAATACCGTTTTATTAATGGTTATAGGACTATTTGGGTAATCAATTTCATCTTAGGTGAATTCCAGTAGTTTGTGGCTTTTTCAGGAATTGGAGCTGCAAGATGTTCTTGTTGAATCCTAAAGTTTGATTCCGTTACTTGATCCCCTTGAATTCCAGAAGAGACCACCTAATCTGGGATCTTCCAGATTGTCACAGACAGGTTCCCAACCTTCTTGGCAACAATCAGATAATGGGTATGGGGAGCTTAAGGTTGGGGGAAGCTGAGAGGAGGATGCTGATGGGTTAAATTTCAGGTTCCCAGTTTCAGAGACCGGGTTGTCACACACCACAGTGGTTAGCATAGCCATCAAAATGCCTATTGCCTGGCCAGGATTTGAAATGTTTAGTTCTATGAAATGAGCTGGGAACTGTGGGGCCAGAGGTGGGGCCAGGGGTGGTAGGTGGAGGAGGGGTCAGGTCTAAGAGTAAAGCTGGCCAGGGAAGGTCATGGGGTCTTCACCACTCTCTCTCCAACTAGAGCAACTACCCTCTGAACCACCTGCTGGGAGGTTACCTTCTGGGACTCCTCTATTGTACAAGAAGCAAATACCCAGGCACAGAGTAAGTGCTGACACAATCTCTGCCTGCATGTGACAAGGAATATTTTTTTTTTAACTGTTTATTCCTTTGAAGAAAATTTAGCTTCCACAGAAAAGTTTGAAAAACACTGCCCTCAGATACCCCAAAGGAGGTGACTTGGGTTTCTGGCATGGGCTCCTCAGGACAACCAGCCAGCCATTCCCAACCCAACACAGGGCACCTGAGTGGAGTCAGCCTGAGTTTGGAAACAAAGTCGTGGCATCCAACTGAATGGCTGCAATTCTTCCTCCATTTAGTCAGGCTCATAAAACTGAAAGTAACCTCATAAATCTCCCTGCCCATGCCCTTACTTCACAGATGAGGAGACTTCTAATGAAAAGTTCTATCAGGGTTTGACAAGTTATTCTTTTAGGAGATGTTTCCCCCACAACTGGCATTCTCATGATGGGGAATAAGCTATACTTTCAAGGGACAAACACAATGATGGAATCTGAAACTTGAGGTGAAACTGGCTACCATTTAAGTTTTGCATATGGCAAATTGCCACATGGGAAGGTTTAAAAGGAAAAAACAGACTCTAGTCTGTAGCCCAGGAACCAATCATTCTATTATAACAGGAGGTCAGGCTCTGCTAACCACTATGACCAACAGATGAACAAAAAGTTGGTATCCAAGTCCATATGAAGCATAGAGCTTTCCGGAAGCAAAAAAAAAAAAAAAAAAAAAAAAAAAAAAAAAAAAAAAAAAAGTCAAGTCAACTATAAGATGGCTAGGACAATTACTAGAAGAGCTGTTCCTGGGAGATTCTAAACTGCATTGCAAACCAGGGTCAACTGGCCAATTGTTTTGGGATAGAAAGGCAGAAGAAACTGTCAGGCATTGTCATCACAGTGGGTAAGATTCCAGCCACACCAGTACCAAACAGGTGTGTGACCACCTGCCTGGGACTCTGCTTCTCATTTCATAACCTCTAAAGGTGCTTATTTTGGATAAAAGTATAGAATTTAGGATTTTAAAATGCTTTTCATGTATTCAACTTAAAATCCCATTTATTCCATCCAACTCTGATGGGGCAGAAATAATTTATCATCATCACAATAGGCTGTAAGGTTCTAAAGCAGCAGATACCACAAAGGCTTAATGGAATCTCCCTCCTTGAAAATTATGAATAATAGAATGGTTTAGGTTGGCATTCCCTCCAGACCCTCAGAAGCTGGCTAAGTAACCTCAGAAGTACCCTGTTAGTTCAGTAATTCTGTGAGTCAATGGAAAAATAACAGCAATTAATCTTGGGCTCTATGTTTCAATGCCTTGCTATTAAAGAAAGAACATAATGAAATATGCACAGATACAGCTTCTTTCTAGTTTTATCTCAGAACCTGATAAAAATAACTTACTTTTGCATATGCTCACTGCTATATCCCCAGCACCTAGACAGGATCTGGTATAAAGTGGAACCTCAAAATATTTTCCAATCCCATTATTACCCCAAAATTCTGCAAAATGAAAACCGTGCCTTGAAAAAAAAAATGGTTATTTACCTTGATATATGAATAAGAAAGGAAATCTCAAACTCGACATCCATGTTGCTGTATGTTTTTTCTTGGTATAGGCTTGGTGAAATCAGACAAGGGAAGGTAATGCATATCCTCTCTATCATTTACAATGTGATTTTGGGCAAATGACTTGAATTCTCTCTTAAGTATCTATGGCCTCATTTCTAAAATAAGGCCGATCATCTCTTCCTCACAGTGTTGCAGTACAGGTGAAATATGTAATAACTGTTTCAGAGCCTGGCACATAACAGATATTTAACAAATAAACACCCATGAGAGAATATGGGGAAACCTCTTATCTTCTCCTTTGACCTCAAACATGAGCCCTGAGTAAAGGTTAGTATCATCCATGCCACTTTCTGAGTTTCTCCGTAAAGAGATGAGTCCTTCATTCATTACAGCGAGAATTCTCTACCCTGGCTGTGATCAGAGACCCCAGGGGAGCTTTCTAGCCAGGTAATTTGCTGACCTTGACTCTCCAGGCGTGCGCAGGAAGAGAGGGTCTCTCTGGTGTGGTCTCCCGCCTGCTCCTGAGCACTCAGGCCCTGATGCAGGCCCTCCAGGAGCCCAGGTAACTTGAAGACAGAGGCGCACCAGAAAAGTCACAGGCAGTGTGATGCTTCAGAGGCAGATAAGAAGCAGGCACAGCATGGGGAGCACCAGTGAAAGAATGGCCAGCCCAAATTAGGAGAACATGAGCTCTGCCTGAGAGAAGCATCCTTAATTTAACCAGTACATGAAAAGCAGTTTGGAGATAGCTTCTTCAAGCTGTGATTTGACAGAAAGTTCAAGTGAATATATACCTAAGCTTTCCAAAAAAAAGAAACAGATCCGAAATTGGCTTGTTAATTTGGCTCAAACCATAACATATGGATAGATCGAAATGCTGCTGAAAGCCTCCATTTTAAAAGTGGCATATGTATTTTTTCAATGTAAGTTTTAACATTTTTTAAAAAATCATGAGTGATGTAATCTGAAGGTCAATAGTTACAATGCTGAGCAAAAGCATTTCTCTGTAAGAGGGAGCCAATCAAGAAGAAGTCTTTCTCATCTTGACCTCCTAGACAAGCCAGATGCTACTTCAGTTCTTTGTATAATTTCAAGGATGTTATAACCCTTCAGGAGTCAGTTTCTCCATCTGTTTAAAAAAAAAGCAGGGAGGGATAGATCTAGCTAACTCCAAAACACTACACTTCTCTTCTGAAAATATAAATCATTGTTACTTCCCTCTGGGTCAGGTATTTCATTGCCAAATATGTGGTATCTTTGAGTATGTGGTTCGTGAGAAGGGTAAGAGGAAAGAGGGTTTGTAAAATAACACAAATTCACACAGCCTTTAAGAAAAAGTTCCTAGAGACCTTGTTCACCTCAAAACAGGACAGACCAAACAATATTCCCCCTTCTTTTTTCTTTTTAATCAAATTTCCATGACTCTATCTCCCAGATGCCACAAACCTCTCTCATATAAGCCAAGGCTTAAGATAGAATAAATCTGCTTATAGGCTGGGAACTCTCTTGCTAAGTATGAGGTTGTGATAATCACATAAGATGAGCATGGTATCGAGCTGAAAGGCTCACACTGCGGATGGTGAGAAGGCCACATTGGGCCTGGTGCTATATGCTATTCAACACCCCTGCTCAGCTCATAGTGAAGGGTATATGACACAGACAAGGAAAATCCGAGGCTTAAAAAAGTGTTTTCATTTAATATTGATGAGGGGAGAATCACATATATTTTTATGATATATGCAAAGTATAATCAAGTTAAAATACCAGCAAAGACCCTATTTTGTAACGTTCTCTAATAATAATGGAAGAAAGGTCACAAAAACCAAATGTGGCCAAGACCAGTCTATTTTTAAAGCATGAGGTATTTAGAGTACATGAAGAAAATGAATTTTTCATTAACTCCAATACACAGAAAACCTTAGTATTCATTAAATGCCATAAAAACTCTTCACATAGGCTTTAAACTTGATAATGCCACATGCTCTAGAAACTCAAAGTAGCTATAGAATATTAACATTTATTAAGCACTAAGGACTGCAGAGTACATAAATAGGGAAACTGCTCACTTACAAATACAAGAATTCAAAAGCATATAACAGCAACCAATCCCAGGAACAGTTCAGCAGTTTAACTCGCTACAACAGCCTGATTCTGTAAGCACTTGAAGTGTTCCTGGTTTGCAGTGATAAAAGTTCATCTTTAAAAACTAAAGAACTACTGCTGTAGCCAATGGTTAACGAAGTACATATGTTAAGTCAATGAAAGAAAATTAATTAGGAATAAGAGAATTTGTACTAACATAATGCCTGCAAAGTGAAATGTCTTTTCTCAATACTTACAGGGGAAACATGGATCCCTCCTTCTCTTACACCATCTCTTAGGCATATAACACTGTGCATAAAATGCCCAACTTACACCATTTTGTCCTAAAAGGCACAAAGCCATTTTTAATTACAGACAACTGCAAGAAGAACCAATACAACTCTTCTCCCACTTGCTGTAAGGGGAGAAATATACAGAGAGCCAGAATGTTACTGAAAATACTTAATGATAAACTCAAGTTGCCAAAGATGGAGGTTTCTGAAAAATAATCAATCCTGCTAAACATTAATGTGAAAATGATCTCTTAGAAATCCAATCTCCAATAAACATGTCAATAGAAAGTTTTAGAAGTATGTAGCTGAACAGGCAAATTATTTCTCCCATTTCCTTCAGAATGTTTTCACATTGCTCTTACAGTTGGGTTCATGAGATGTAATATGATCTAGTACACTGTGTAAATGGATTCATTTGGAAAGTCTCCTTTCATTCACAGGTCTGAAAAATGCTTGCTTGCTGCGTTCCAAAGGAGGCCATTTTATAATCAGTAGTTTTTATAAGATTTACTTTGCATGATTCTCATGTGATTAGACACTGGCAAGGTCAGCCCTGGTGTGGGGAACAACTGAGCAGTAGCAAAATGCTCTTGCTTGAACGCTCACAAGCCTACAATGATGAATTCTTAGCCTTCCGTTATTACCTTCCCATGGTATCCATTAAGTTTCAAGTATTTTACCTGAAAGGAGTAATAAGTTAACAGCCACAAACACATGTCTAAATGCTACATGCAAGTTTACTTCTGTCAGTAAAGAGAGCACAGGGGTGGGAGGACACTCAAAGCCCCCCATGACCCAGTTGGGTTGCCTGAGTGGTAAGGAAAGGAAAAAACGGGGAGAGGAGGGAGAGACAGTGAGAAGAGAGAGAAGGGTGCCAGGGAGAGAAAAGGGGAAGGAGAGAAGGAGGAAGGAGGGAGAGGGAGGGACACGGGGAGAGTCTGGGGAAGGAGGGAGAGAGAGAGAGAGAGAAGGGTTCCTAATAGTAGGTGAGAAATCAAAAAAGACACTAAATTTCTCTGCTTCCCTACATGGCCTTAAAGGCAGGTAATTCTATGTTTGCTTTCACTTTCAAATAACTTTACCTATGCATATAGGTGAAGCCTAAAATTAAAATGAATTGATAAAAAAAAATTCAGAGGGCCCGATTACACAATCGATGGAAAAGCAACACGTTTATACTTCCCAGTCAAGAAGAGCATTCTGGGAAAGGAGACTTGCCAGCTTCCAAAGGCACTCGGCCTTGACAGCTTGGCTACTGCACGGGCTGACCGCAGCTCAAAGGCCTGTTGGTATCTTGGAGCCACAGCACATCCATTCTTCCCTCACGCCAACATCAACCTGATGGTGAGCTTTCCGAGTAAGGTGTCTTTGTTGGTTGGTTGAGGCCTTCGCCTCCTTCTTAGTATGGGAGGCACTTGCATTTCATAGAGTACCACCACATCTATCAGAGTCGATTTGGGGAAGGTGGGTGTGGAACAGCGATAAAGGAAAATGTTACATCCTCTGCGGAAATTCCAGGCCTTTCCCCCTTCTTTCAGGTACACCAGAGTTCACTGTGGTCATTATATTCAGAAGACTCACACAGTGCAAAAGGCAGTATTTTGGGGAATGAAGCCATAAACCAGTAAAATAAGCCTCAGACTGTTTCTCCAATTTATTATTCTCATCTCCCATACACAGCATGTTACATGGGGTGCAACGAAACCAGAAGTTGTTTAAGGATCAAAATCACTTCTATTTTAAAAGATAACTTGTAATAGAAATATTTTTTCAGTATTTAAGGCAGTAAAAATTTAGCAGTCTTAAAGATAGCCTAAACTATGACTTTAAAAATGAGATATATATGATGCTTAAATGTGGCAAATATTTTGAAACATTGACTAGTATTTAAGATATTAATTTTAAAAAATAAAATATTTGATTAATTAGAGTAATTTGTCTTGTTTTAAAACTCAATTACTGTCATAATAAAAACAAATTGGCAAAATAAGGTTCACTTTTCAATTGCTTTGTAATTTGTCATCCTTTTTCCTACCTGCCAGTGTGTGAGAGACGGCTACACAAGTTAAGGCAAAATATAAAACTCCCCTATGGCTCAATTTCCTTTTAAGTAACACAAGGAAATTGTCAATGATTTGTTTCTGCGCCTCATAACTTTTGAGAATAAGTAAAACTTATAAAGTACTTTGCAAATATAAAAAGCTGTTTTAAAAGACAGAGGATGGACAAGCAGAATTAATATTTCTAGGTCAAAATTCTTATTTCATAACTACCTTTGAATTTTCTAAGTCTCCTGTATTTTCAAAATGTATTTTAAAACAGCCACAATCCCTAGAGAAGCATTTTCAGTAAACATTCTTTGAACTGAGGAAGAACTGTCTCAGATTTGCAGCCTAAGGAGACATGATGACTAAAAACACTGTGGGATCCTGGATGGCATCCTGGAACAGAAAAAGGACATAAGTGGAAAAACTGGTGAAATCCGAATAAAGTCTGCAGTTTAGTTAGTAGTTCTGTACCAATGTTAATTTCCTGGCCTTGATAAGTATACCACGGTTAACAGAGAAAGCTGGGCAAAGGGTATATGGGAATTCTCTGTACTATTTTTACAATTCTTTTTTTTTTTTTTTTTTTT
>NW_016804586.1:85024-86691 GCF_001698545.2 Rhinopithecus bieti | reverse complement strand
TAAATCAAAAGTTTTTTAAAATCATTCTTTGAGTAAGAAAATCAATTGTTACATGTTTTATTAAGAATCTAAATCTTGGCCAGGCACGGTGGCTCACACCTGTAATCCCAACACTTTGGGAGGCCGAGGCAAGAAGATCGCCTGGAGCCCAAGAGTTCAAGACCAGCCTGGGCAACATGGCAAGACCTCGTCTCTGTTAACGGGGGAAAAAAAAAAACCTAAATCTGAATTAGTGTGTACTCTAATACGTTATAGTGAAATGATTCCACTAGATGGCACTCTGTTTTCTTCAGTGACCAGCAGACACCTCTTCACACTTCTAGTGTCCATCACCTGATAGAAATATTTCTTGAACTTATTTTATAGCTCCAATGGGCACACGTCTTTGTATAATTTATTCTGTGATTTGAGTCTCATTATATAAAATATTATTTGCTTTGTTTTCTTAAAATGTCTTCTTTCAGGTTTCAAGCCTCACTATCATTCCAGAATTTTAAGACAAGGTTTGTGAATCCAGTCATTCAACACATTCAGTAAGCCATTACTTTGTGCCACTATTATCTCTACAGTCTGAGGAAACCCATTCTCTTTAGCATTGACCAACATAAAAACTGTCCATCCTCCTACACATTTGCAAACTGCCTAAGATTCAAAGAGTAACTCTGACCAAGGAGGAAACAAATGCTTTCCACCTTGTTTGCATGACTCTTTGATGATGCTGGACACCCCACTGATTTTTACTGCTTAAACAAAGGGTTAGCTATTCAATAATAACTTCTCGCTTCCTTTTGTATGTCAAAGCTGAAAACCTAAGTTCCTTTTTAAATTAAAACCAAATAGCTAGGAGTTCACCAGTTCCAATGAGGTTTGGCTTCTGCACTCCAATCATATTTATTAATATCTGTAGCATTTCCTGGTCCATTCAATAACCTCCTTAATAAAACATTCCTGTCATCCATACTCTTCAGCTCATCACTGCTCTCTGCTGAAAAGCTCCAATAAACCCCAGACTCTAAGTTCCATCCAATACTGAAGTTTCATTTTAGGAAAGGTATTTCAAACGTTGTTAATATGAGTTTTGGGTTTTTTTTAAATGATGAAACTCATTCGGGGCTTACGTGTCAAAATGAAAATAGAGTCAGGCTATTTATTAACCAATTTCCAAAGTGCTAAACCTAGACGAGACTGGAAAACTTTCAATCTCTGACTTTACAGAATAAGCGCTTATAGTACTTCAGAATGAACTGGAAATAGTGATTCTGCATAAGAAAGACGATACTAGTAATATCTGGCACTCGCCAAAACCAAAAGACATAAAAACAGGAGACACCCTCAATTTGGACTGAGGTGTCCTGCAAAGACTTGAGGCAATTCTTATACGAAACGTCCATATTAATCCCTCTGAACTGATTTTCATTTATATATATCAACAAAACACTGAAGAGTAGAATACAATAACCAAATTGGATTTTAAAAAGTATTTCCTTTTAAAATAAGCAATCTGCCCTAATTGTGAAAGCAAAACTCTTAGATAAAATTTTTCCTAAATACAAAAAATTTTTCCTAAATACAACACCAAGCTCTGCAGGATAGTTTCTCTGGACCCCTTATCTGGCCCAGGGTCAAGTGAAGTTAGGAAAACGGAGTTTCAAGGAAAATAACATTTA
>NW_016804586.1:68537-84751 GCF_001698545.2 Rhinopithecus bieti | reverse complement strand
GTGGAAAAGAAGCCATACTTCTAAGAATTCTAAAGGAAACAGAACTTTGTAAGAGTTACTTCCGAATCTCCCTAAGGGAATCCTTATTGTGACCACTTCAGCTGCCTTTTGTATTAAAGCAACCTTTAAATAGCTCTCCTTCTACTTATATTCCTTCTAAATTCACTATTGTTACTCATTATGAGTTCACCGATATTAGTCAGCACAAGTCAGTTAGTCACCATATTTTTTAAACCACCAAGCCCACCCCCACCCCCCAACCAACTTCTGGTTTTCCTTTCCCTTCGGTATTTTGCAACATTTGAGAAGATGAGTAACTATACCCAAGAAATGCGCTGGACTTCTTCTGTTTGTTTGTGGTCTAAACAGTGACCATATCTCCATTAAAAAAAGGAATGCAACTCTTCACAACTCTTTCCGGCCACTTTCTTCTCTCTCCCGAAAAGGTAACACCTGGATTTAGGGAGTTACCTTCAGATTAAAAATTTATTCTGCACATTTTGTTTGGCCACCATTTCCCTTAAACTTATTTAGTAACAGGTCACGCAGTCAAATTCTTTATTTCTTTATCCAAACAATAAATAGGCAGATGAGTACCATTCTTTCTTTTGAAAGACCCTAGTCCGTGGTTCCTGTCAATCACAAATGAGAAATGAAAAATGATCCTGGAAACTCTGGCCTGTGTTGGCTTTCAAAATTATCTGTCAATTGAGGTCCTACACAAACAGCCCCAGCATATCTTCTCTATCTGCCAAGACTTTCACAAACCCGCCATCACCATAACTTGCTTGCTGGATGGAAAGAAAAAGCCTCCTTGCTCTGGGCAATTCACAGGGAACTTGAAAGTTCCCCTGTCCCTCTGTCCATCCATCCCCAACCACTGAAACTAAAGGCTCCCCGAGAAACAGAACTGGAGATGGAAATGGAAAACTTCCCTAACCACCGTGACTACCAGCCACTTCCCGCTCTCTGGACTCACAGTGCACTTACATCTCATCCTTCCTAACCCACCATGTACCCACATCTTCCCTTCCCAACTCACAGTTTGCTCCTTCCAGAGATTCTACCCTGAAGTTTCTGTTTTACCCACAACACCTGGCATTTGGATGCGCATACTAAATGTCTGCAAAGCCAAACCTCCTCATTTTTTAAAGGTAGGACATCCGAGACCCAGGGCAAATTCTTGTCCTACCCATGTGTGGGTTTCATTCAAGCAACCTGGAATAGCAGTGGTGTAAAATTAAATAAATAACACAAGGGAGAATTCCCCCAGGGAACCAGTAATCACCATCTGCACCTCCTAATGAGCATGGCAAATGTGCCCCTCACAATACTAAGGTAATCTGCCACCTCATAAGGACCTTTTCTTCCACATGGACAAATGCCACCATGAATTGCCATGGAATTGTCTATTTGGCCTTTACAGAGTGGCTATATTGAACAGAGAGAGGAGTTTTGCTTGCTATGCAACACTGGGTGTAGACTTTCTCCTTGAATTTCTTATGAAAAGGAAAGATGGAAGAAAGTGGTTGTCAACATGTAAACGTTTTTTAACTAGCCATTCACATTGGAATATGGAAAAAATCTTCACCCATTAACTGCTCTACTTTCTATCTCTTGTGTGTGTTTGAGGAGGGAGGAGGTGAGAGAACCAAGAGAAGAGCCAGGAATGATAAGGGAACAAACCTCATATTAGAGTAAACGTGATTGTTCCAATACACTCATAATATACTATCATTCCCAATTACCTTAACAACTGCACTTCTCATGTAATGTATTTGGGAGGCCGAGGCAGGCAGATCACTTGAATCAGGAGTTCAACACCAGCCTGGCCAACATGATGAAACCCCGTCTCTACCAAAAATACAAAAATTAGCTGTGTATGGTGGCGGGTGCCTGTAATCCCAGCTACTCGGGAAGCTGAGGCAGGAGAATCGCTTGAACCCGGGAGGCAGATGTTGCAGTGAGCCGAGATCATGCACTGTACTCCAGCCTGGGTGACAGAGTGAGACCATGCCACAAAAACAAAACAACAACAACAAAAAACAGCACTTTGGGAGGCTGAGGAGGGAGGATCGCTTGAGGCCAGGAGCTCAAGACCAGCCTGGGCAACATAACAAGACTCCATCTCTAGTAAAAAAAAAAAAGTATATATATATATCTCCATACCATAAGTATTTTGAATGAGGAAAATTAATTATGTATGTAAA
This sequence comes from Rhinopithecus bieti, assembly GCF_001698545.2. Lineage (NCBI taxonomy): Eukaryota > Metazoa > Chordata > Mammalia > Primates > Cercopithecidae > Rhinopithecus > Rhinopithecus bieti. The sequence continues at coordinate 82,541 of NW_016804586.1, read as the reverse complement.
GTATTAATTTTTTAAACTTTATTTTTTAGGTGATAGGCATATATGTGTTCAGTGTAAAATCTTTCGACTTTGCCGTAGACTTGAAGATGTCCATTAAAATAGGAGGAAAACTTATTTTTTGAAGCTATATATACACAAAAATAGGGCTTCTTAAAAGTCTCTTTAAAATATTTCTTCTTGTCTCCAAATTGGCCTCAACAAAGCAAGGAGTCCTTGGCTTCCACCTGCCTTGCAAAGGGATCCCTCACTTTGGGGAAAAGATTTGCCAAGGCCCTTACCTGACGCACACCTGAGAAACAGCTGCCTGCCCTGACAGTTGGCAGGGCTTAAGCGTGCAACTCCTCCCCAGCATTCTGTAGTATAAAGGAGAAGACCAGCTGTCACTGCTGTAAAATGGTGCACCTGGTCCTCCCTCTGCATCCCGTTCTCAACTCAAGTGTGTCCAAGGGTCTGGGGCCGCAAGGAAGCCACATTCTACAGCATGCAAGTATTTCCCCACGCACTTCAGACTTGTCTGTCAGCTTTTTCTGAAGCTTTTCTGGGGGGAAAAAAGAAAAAAAGAAAAAAAAAAAGCTTATTCTTAAGCTTTTCTCCTCTCCATCCAGTCAGCTGCACACTGTCTTGCTTTCTGGAGGACATCAAAGAAGCAGAGAAAGGCAAAGCATTCCCTGACTCCCCTTAACTATGGGCAAGACAGAGGCATTTTTAGTGTTGTAGTGGAGACCACACACTCTACTCCACATCCCAGCTCACAGAGGGGCCCTAGCCAACTACAGGAAAAGTTAAAGAGAAGCTCCCACCCTCGGTTGCTTCTCAACCTTATCCAGGAATCCTAAGGGACAGGGAGGAGAAAAAGGCTCATTCTCACAGCTTGTACCTGCCAAAGACAGGTGATCACTAACACCGCAGCATCTGTGAGGACGAGGACCCCAGCCACTCTCAAAATCTGGCCTCTCCAGCTGTCTCATCATTTTGCTCTCAGGAAAAAACAAAGTTGAGAAAAAGTGAAAGTAACACTATGCATTTCAGATTCTCCCTATCAGATTCTACCCCAACACGTGTTCTTTCAAGTCAAATCTTTGTCTTCTGGTTCTCTGGCAGCACTTCTTAGACTAAAGCCAGACCACAGAGCATATTGCTGGTGTGGTTTTGCTTTAGCCAGAACTGCTGCTTCAACTCTGAGTGGAGCTGGAAACCATATAGAAGCTCATCTGTGAGAAAAACCCACAAAGTCCAATGGGAAAACCCATTAACTAACCTTAATGATCTCATAGGTCATCCATCCATCCTTTCACGGCTCCGACAGCTCCTTTCTCGCCCCACCCCTTTTCCCCTTATCTCTTCCCTCTAGACATTCTATGGAAGCACAGACAACTTTAGGAGAAAATGCCACGTTTATCACGCTCTCCAGTGAACACTTGAGCACACGCCTCAGTCTGTACCCCTAAGGGACAGTCTGAGAGACTGTAACACTAAGAGAGAGCCAGATGGGGTGTACGAGGAGGGGGTTTTGGAGGAGTGTGAACCTAAATTGCTCGTACTAGAATTTCAGTGGAGGAAATTCCATGTTTTGCAAGTATGAAAGTCTGATATTAAATATCACAAACAAAAATTCCATCTCTTAGCGTACATGTCTCAGATTTAATTTCTCTATGTTCTCTGTGGTTTGGATGTTTTACCTCCCAAGAAAAGCTTTCATGAGACCACTCTTTACAAAAAGACAAACTACCTTCACGGATGAATGGGTAAACAAAATGTGGTATACATACATAATGGAATACTATTCAGCCTTAAAAATAAAGAAATCTTGTCATCTGCTAAAACATGGATGAACCTGTTGAACATAATGTTACATGAAATAAGCCAGACACAGAAAGACAATTGCTGCATGATTCCCTTTATATGGGGTCTCTAAAGTATTCAAACTCTTAACAGAAAGTAGAATGGTGGTTGCCAGGGACTGCAGGGGAGAGGAAAATGGGGAGTTGTTCAATATACTTTCAGTTTTCAAGATGAAAAGTTCCAGAGATCTGTTGCACAACAATGTGAATATATTAACACTACTATACCATACACTTAAAAATGCTTACAGTAGGAAATGTTATGATATATGTTTTTTGCCACAATGTAAAAGGTACCACCTTCGTGCTACATTTTTGGATACTCTAAATTGCCAAGTCGGCATTTTGATATTTGAAAATAAAGCAAATATTTGGGTGACTTATATCTTACTGAAAATGAAAACCCTCAAATTAAATTGCTTTGAAGACTCAAAAAGGATAATTAAGAAGCACTTGAAACCATTGCTTGAGCCAAACCTTGTCATTTTAAGCATGCATGACATTTTCATAGCAGGAAGGATCCTGGCATTCTTCTCAAATGGTATGCGTGGTATGCTGAATCGGCTTCTAAATCGAATGAGGCTGCTGATATGCAGCCTTTTAGCAAAAGAAGGATATATCACAAGACAGCCTTAGAGACTGAACACTGTGGCTATTATAACAAAGCGGCAAAATGAATCATTCATGCGTAGAGGGAGTATACAATCATTACTAGCTACTGCCACTTTTTGAATGGTTCCTGCACCGGTTCCCCCTCTACCAAACCTCTCTTTACTCTCTCATTACTCTAAACACTAATCCATCATCCATTCCTCTGAAACGTAGACATTTCTCTAAGGAGACAACATTTGTAAAAACAATAACTCTTAAGTTGAAAGAGAAAAGAGGCAAGGCAAACTTATTCACATAGCCTTCCGTGCAGAAAAGCTAAACTCAAAGGAAACTGCGCATTTGTAAAGTTCGTGATTTCCACTTTCCACTGTAAGAATGATAATGTAAGGGAAAGAACTGGAATGCTGAAGACTATTTCCCCTATAACAGAAATCTGATGACCATTTCTGTAACTTGGCTATGGAGATTAAAAAACAAGTACTATATAACTGAATTTCCCAATAGCTCATGACTCCTTAGCTTTTGGGATCTATGATTCAAAACATTCTCCTTTTGCATTTCACCAGAGGCATTACTGAGGTATGTGAAAACATGAACAAGATAGGAAATACATTTGCATAGTTTCTATATGATTTGCACACTCCTCCACAAATTGTAATTTATTAAACACACACACACACACACACACAGAGTAAAGGTTTCTGAACACCATAAGGCATGCCATGATTTTCTTCTGCCCCATCTCAATTAATGTGTACCTAATGCCACTATCACTGACACAGAGTACCACCTTAGAGGTACAGAAGATGAAAAACCAAGGAGAAGCAACCCTGTGAGGCTTTGTCCAGGGCGAGCCTTCAGTGCACATACTGGCCTAAGAAAGGCTGCAGTAGGTACATACCCAGACATATTCTGGCAGGGGTCTGAGAAATAAAGGAGAGAGAACAGACTGAACTGCAACGTCATGGTTCAAGCAATAATTTGTGTCCCAAGCTATAATCAGCAAAGTCTCCCAAATTCACATGCTGTTGAGCAAAAGAGAGGCCTTAACTGTGAAGTGTGCAAGGCTTGGCCCTGCTCTTCTCATCCCTCCTCATCCAAAGGCCCCCTCCTTGCTCATACTTCATCACCCATCTTCTCCAAATCTAGTCATAGGAGCTGCTACTAAATGACTCTTTACATGGTACTTGTTTGAGGAAGTTGAAGCTCTTGTCCTCTCAGGCGTGTGTTCCTGTTTTAATAAAAAGTATCAGGCTAGGCATGGTGGCTCACGCCTGTAATCCCAACACTTTGGGAGGCCAAGGCATGAAAATCGCTTGAGACCAGGAGTTCAAGACCAGCCTGGGCAATAAACTGAGACTCCCCCTGTCTCTACAAAAAACTTAAAAAAAAATTTAGCCAGGCATGGTGGCATGCGCCTGGGGTCCTAGCTACTCAGAAGGCCAAGAAGGGAGGATCGCTGGCGCCCAGGAGATCAAGGCTACAGTGAGAGATATGATGGTACCACTACACTACAGCCTGGGGAACAAGGCAAAACCCTGGTCTCAAAAAAAAAAAAAAAAAAAAAAGCATCAAAGCATCAAAGACCTTCCATCAAGAAAGACAGAAGCCCTGGGTGAGGACTCCTAGAGGCCAGAGACAACTGTTTCCAATGGCCAAAGCCTGTTCCCACCCCCTGGGCAGCACTAGGCTCCTGACAGCAGCCCTGATGCACAAGTGGCAGGGCTGACATGAATGAACTGCTTCTTTCTGGTACTGTGCAGTCATGTATACCCCCCACCCAACCCAATAAACTTCTTCCCCCCTCAAATCAGGCTGGGTGGGTCACATGGTGATGTGAACAGAGTACCTGGGATCCTCAGACCAGAGGTTCAAACTCAGCACCAAAGCAGACAGCAGGGCCTCCTCAAACCAGCCCTCTCCTGTCCCTGTCTAAATAAAGGAACACAAGAAACACATTTAACAACTCTTAGAATGACCTGAACCCTCTAGCTTTCTAGTGACCCAACACTAATACAAGACACTGCTATAAACAGTTCCAGAATTAGAATCAGCATCTGTACCTTGAAGCTGCAAAGAGAGAAGGGAAGCTTTGATTGAGGGTCCTTTGGTACACTATTTAGATCTAAGTGGCCAGGAAGAGGCACACTGTGCACATAAAACTGACTAGAAGAATTAGGGACAATCCCATCTATTAATAGCCAACATTCCCTACAGGAGGGAAAAAAAGGGGAGGACAGGCAGGGAAAGTGAAGATATTAACAATTCTCCATTATTGTGTAAATGACATAACTTCAGGCTTCACTTTCCTCACTACAACTTAGAGAATTCGCAGATTATCTCGGGGATAACTTACACTTATATAATGGTGGGTTACTGTGGGCTTTATGGGTCCAACCCACAGACCTAATTCAGAATTGTGGTAATCCACCCCACACACCATCTCTTCCCTCCCCACCTGCCCAAGAGACAGCCAAACCCCACAATTAGACAAAGGAGAAAGGAACAAAGAAGAATGAAGGACAAAGAATACTATGGTCAAGCTTAAACCACATATGGCCAGCAGAGATATTTTAAAGAGAAGACAGAGAGAAAAAAAAGAAAAGAGGGGAAAAAAGAAACAGAAGAGGCCACCATGCCAGGGACTTCACAAGGGACAGAGGATAAACATGGGCATAGAAGAGGCCTTCCCCTTATCCTAAAAAAAATGAAGAGTTGCACTGTTTTGTGACCAACCCCACTTACCACCTGCCCTTTCTCATATTCCTCCACATCCAAAAGTGCTTGGAGAACTTTAAACCAGCCACTACATGACACAAGTTGAACTTTTTACTACATCTCTCAGTCCCCAATGCTAACTACCTTAAGAATATGATTGAGGCTGATTAAAGTCCAAAAACAATATGCTAAATAATCCCTCCCTTGTATGTATCTTCAACTCCCTCACTTTGTCATCCTTGCCTGGCAAGACCCAATCCCTGTTTAAATGCAGTTATTTGTCAGCATCATGTCTGTACCACTCAGTCCATAGTTATAGGAGAAAAACATACCCCCATACCAACTACTCACTTTATATTCATGGCCACCAAACTCACATGGGCCCTGAATGCTTTCTGATGATCATGATGATCATGATACATTTTACTGGCTCCATTACTCTCAGATTCTCCCCAATGACTATTTCATACACATGGCTCTCCTCATATCTCTGATGTTTCCTTGTTATCCTCACACTTGGCTTATCTTCCGGTTTCACTGAAATACCAGGCACAATCAGAATAGACCTTCCACAAGTGCCCCCCCGCCCCCGCCCACCCATCACATCTGTCCTCCTAGCTACATCTGTGCCTTTATCACTCAAGACAGGCCAGCCTATGCTCTAACAACAACCACTACAACCATCAGGAGTTTAACAACAAAAGACAGTAAATGTTCATCATGGTCAGCTGAGGGGTCTGCTCTACCCTGCTCTTACTCAGGGACGCAGGTTGATTGATAAGCAGCCAGATTCTGGAACATCACCAGTCACCAGGCATAAAGGAAAATAACTTTTGAAGATGTTTACACTGACAATTAAATGCTATAGCACAGAAATGCCACATGTCATTTAACACAATTCACTAGCCACAACCAGTTATATGACCCCAGCAAGCCATCAGAAGCCAGGAAGAAGAGTCCTACCATAGGCCTAAAAGTCAAGAGAGTTGAACAGCTTTGACATTAGTGCTAATGACTTCTAAAGTGCCCATATAGTCTACCTTTCCTCCTATGAATATACTCTACTACTAGCTAAGGCCAACCCACTCATGTACTAGGATCCTTCTTGCGTCCTGAAACATAACAATTCTACAACTGGCTCCTCTGTCTCCTGTCTCATAAATATTTCTCTCTCTACTGAATCTTTCTTAGCATATAATCATTACAATTACTTACCTTAAAACAAAACTGGCTGGGTGCATTGGCTCATGCCTGTAATCCCAGCACTTTGGGAGGCTGAGGCGGGCAGATCACCAAAGCTCAGGAATTTGAGACCAGCCTGGCCAACACAGGGAGACCCCATCTCTACAAAAAAAAAAAAAATAGCTGGNTCCTGAAACATAACAATTCTACAACTGGCTCCTCTGTCTCCTGTCTCATAAATATTTCTCTCTCTACTGAATCTTTCTTAGCATATAATCATTACAATTACTTACCTTAAAAACAAAAACTGGCTGGGTGCATTGGCTCATGCCTGTAATCCCAGCACTTTGGGAGGCTGAGGCGGGCAGATCACCAAAGCTCAGGAATTTGAGACCAGCCTGGCCAACACAGGGAGACCCCATCTCTACAAAAAAAAAAAAAAAAATAGCTGGGCATGTTGATACATGCTTGTAGTCCCAGCTACTTGCAGGGCTGAGGTGGGAGGATCGCTTGGGCCCAGGAGTCCAAGACTGCAGTGAGCCATGTTTGTGCCACTGCACTCCAGCCTGGGCAACAGAGCAAGACCCTGTCTCCAAAAAAAAAAAAAAAAAAAAAAAAAAAACCACTGAAAGCTTCACCTCATGTCCCCTTCCAGTTACATTCCTATTTCTCTGTTCCTGTCAACAGTGGATTTCCTTTAAGAGAGTTGCTATATTCACTCTGATTCCCCTACTCCACATTCTCTTGAACTCACTCCAATAAAGAGTATCCCCTTCTGTATTAGTCCATTCTTGCATTGCTATAAAGAAATACCTGAGACTGGGTAATTTATAAAGAAAAGAGAGTTAATTGACCCACGGTTCCGCAGGCTGTACAAGAAGCATGATGCTGGCATCCGCTCAGCTTCTGTGGAGGCCTCAGGAAACTTACAATAATAGCAGAAGGCGGAGAAGCAGGCAAAATTTACATGGCCAGAGCAGAAAGAAGAGGAGGGAGGAGGTGCTATATACTTTTTTTTTTTTTTAATTTTACTTTACTATAAGTTCCAGCATACATCTGCAGAACGTCCAGGTACATAGGTATATGTTTGTCATGGTGGTTTGTTGCACCTATCAACCCATCATCTAGGTTTTATGCCCCACATACATTAGCTTTTTGTCCTGATGCTCTCCCTCCCCTCCCCATCCCCAAAAACTGGTGTGTGTTTTTCCCCTCTCTGCATCCATGAGTTCTCATTGTTCATCTCCCACTTATAAGTGAGAACAGGTGGCATTTGGTTTTCTGTTCCTGTGTTAGTTTGCTGAGGATGATGGCTTCCAGCTTCATCCACATACCTGCAAAGGACATGATCTCATTCCTTTTTATGGCTGCATAGTATTCCATGGTGTATATGTACCACATTTTCTTTATCTAGTCTGTCATTGATGAGCATTTGGATTGGTTCCATGTCTTTGCTATTGTAAATAGTGCTGCAATAAACATACGTGTGCATGTATCTTCATAGAAGAATGATTTATATTCCTTTGGGTATATACCCAGTAATGGAAAAACTGGCTAGCCATATGCAGAAAACTGAAATTGGACCCATTCCTTACACCTTATACAAAAATTAACTCAAGATGGATTAAAGACTTAAATGTAAAACCCAAAACCATAAAACCCTTAGAAGGGAACCTAGGCAGTACCATTCAGGACATAGGCATGGGCAAAGATTTCATGACGAAAATGCCAAAAGCAATTGCAACAAAAGCTAAAACTGACAAATGGAATCTCATTAAACTAAAGAGCTTCTGCACAGCAAAAAGAAACTATCACCAGAGTGAGCAGGCAACCTACAGAATGGGAGAAAATGTTTGCAATCCACCCATCTGACAAAGGTATAATACCCGGAATCTACAAAGAACTTAAACAAATTTACAAGAAAAAAACAAACAACCCCATCAAAAAGTACGCAAAGTATATAAACAGACACTTCTCTAAAGAAGACATTTATGCAGCCAACAAACATATGAAAAAAACCTCAGCATCACTGATCACTAGAGAAATGCAAATCAAAACCACAATGAGATACCATCGCACGCCAGTCAGAATGACAATTATTAAAAAGTCAAGGGCCGGGCATGGTGGCTCACTCCTGTAATCCCAGCACTTTGGGAGGCCAAGGTGGGTGGATCACCTGAAGTCAGGAGTTGGAGACCAGCCTGGCCAACATGGTGAAACCATGTCTCTACTAAAAATAAAAAAATTAGCCGGGCGTGGTGGCGGGCACCTATAATCCTAGCTACTCGGGAGGCTGAGGCTGGAGAATTGTTTGAACCTGGGAGGCAGAGGTTGAAGTGAGCTGAGATTGCGCCACTACACTCCAGCCTGGGCGACACAATGAGACTCTGTCTCAAAACAAAACAAAACGAAACAAAACAAAACACAAAAAGTCAAGAAATAACAGATGCTGGTGAGGCTGTGGAGAAATAGGGATAGTTTTACACTGTTGGTGGGAATGTAAATTAGTTCAACCATTGTGGAAGACAGTGTGGCAATTCTTCAAGAATCTAGAACCAGAAATACCATTTGACCCAGCAATCCCATTGCTAGCTATACACCCAAAGGAATATAAATCATTCTACTATAAAGGTGCTATACACTTTTAAACCACTACACCTCATGAGAACTCTATCTTGAGAACAGCACCAAAGGGATGTTGCTAAACCATTCAAGAAGGATCCACCCCCAAGATCCAATCACTTCCCACCAGGCCCCACCTCCAACATTGGGGATTACAATTCAACATTAGATTTGGGTGGGGACACAGATCCAAATCATGTCACCTTCCCACCATCCCTTCACCAAAACAGGTTAAGGTCTCCCAAGACCTCTACCTTCCTACAGCCAATGGCAAAGTTTCAGACCTTATAGTACCCAAACTATCAGCTACATTTAACATAACTGCACACTTCAATTCTTAAAACATTTTTATACTTGACTCCAAGACATTTGGTTCTCCTCCTACCTTCCTGAGCACCGTTGCTCAGTCTCTTTTATTTGTTATTTCTATACTCATTTACTATCAACAGTAGGGTATCCCAGGGGTCAGTCAGTGCTCACATCATTCCCCTTCTTGGCTATACTCCTAACATCATTTGAGTTCATGATTTTGAATGCTATATCTATGTACTGATGACTCCCAAATGTATATCTTGAGCCTACATGGCCACACTGAGAAATATTCAGCTATCCAATGAAGTATGCAGTATCACCACTTTCATGTTTCAGATTTATAGAATTTTGTTAAATAATTAATGACTCAACTTGAAAAATCATCTAGTCCAATCATGTATTTTAGAAGTAAAGAACCCAAGGCTCCTAGAAATAAACTAATTTCCCAAAGATTAAAAAGGGGACTTGTCACCAGATGCTTTCAACCACCTCCCTATTTTCATTAAAAGGCATAATACTGTATGGCATCCTAAAGGTGAAAATAAAGACGGAAGTATAACAAACATAAAGTTACAATGGAAAAGAACTGGAGTAAGAAGAAATTCATAAAGCCCTAATAGACTAATAAGAGATGACAACTTTACCTACTCGTGGAGTTTTTCAGGTCATTCTAGCAAGGACTCGACTTCATTCTCAAGACATTCCATCCATAGCCTAAATACCAGAAAGGAATGTTAACAGAGTAGGTGGTTTGGGTCTCTGGGGCTGGCCAACTGATAAGAAAGCTTGAAAGAGCTGCAGCATTTCTAAGAGTGATTCTTCACAAGTAGGGCTACCGATCGATCATCTCACTACCTCACCTCACTTTGTTTCATGTTTTCTATTTCCCAGCAGCACAACAAGGTTAAATTTCACAGCAAAAGACACATCTCCTCTTTCATATCCAAATGGACAGCTCACTAAGAATTTGAAAGCTGATGGAAAATAAGGTAAAGCTCAGTTAATATGCCTAAACAGCCGGACACGGCGGCTCACGCCTGTAATCTCAACACTGTGGGTCGCTGAAGCGGGTGGACTGCTTGAGGCCAGGAGTTCAAGATAAGCCTAGCCAACATGGCAAAGCCCCGTCTCTACCAAAAATACAAAAAAATTAGTCAGGCATGGTGGCACATGCCTGTAATCCCAGCTACTCGGGAGGTTGAGGCACAGGACTCTCTTGAACCTGGGAGGCGAAGGTTGCAGTGCGCCGAAATTGTACCACTGCACTCCACCCTGGGTGACAGAGCAAGGCTCTGCCTCAAAACAAACAAACAAACAAACAAACAAACAAAATAAATAAATAAATAAATAAATAAATAAAAAATAAAATAAAATATGCCTAAGCAAAGATCACCATGCATGCCATTTCACAGGACTCAGATCAACTTCCTGTAGTACAAGCCATCATTTCCAAGCTAGTTACAATACTGTGGAATAGATAAATGTATTGACAGGCATTTATGCATTTAATCACACCAGATTCAACTATCCCAACAAATTAACTCACAAGTTTAAATTCAATACATTTAACTATTCTTGTCCTGTGTTTCCTTGTGTGAAAAATGAGGTGACTGGACCAGACCATTTTTAATAACTCTTCCCACATAACTCTTACCCAGGAGGAACATGAACTACTTTGGAAAAGCTATGGCTGGCCGGCCACAGTGGCTCACACCTGTAACTGAGGCTGGTAGATCGTTTGAGCCTAGGAGTTCGAGACCAGCCTGGGCAACAAAGTGAAACCCCGGTCTCCACAAAAGTACAAAATTAGCTGGACTTGGTGGTGCACTCCTGTAGTCCCCAGCTATTTGGGAGTCTGTGAGGTGGGACAATCACTTGAGTCTGGGAGTTCCAGGCGGAAGTGACCTATGATTGTGCCACTGCACTCCGGCCTGGGTGACAGAGTAAGATCCTGTCTCTATAAAAAAAAGAAGAAGAAGAAGAAAAAGAGAACCTATGGCCTAGATAGTCCCTAGCATGCTCTAATGATCTATGAATGTAAAGTAGTTTAGATGATGAGGCAAGACACAGAAAGCCCACCTTGTCCAGAACAGATATTAAACTAGGGGTATGAAAAACTTAATTAATATAAATCTTATTTATTTATTTATTTATTATAGAGAAAGGGTAATGCTCTGTCACCTAGGCTGGAGTGCACTGGTGCAATCACAGCTCACTGCAACCTCGACCTCCTGGGCTTAAGTGATCCTCCCACCTCAGCCTCTGCAGCTGGGCCTACAGATGTGTGTTACCACGCCTGGCTAATTTTTGTATTGGTGTGTGTCTCTGTGTGTGTTTAGACACAGAGTCTTACTTTATTGCCCAGCCTGGTCTGGAACTCCTGGACTCAAGTGATCCTCTGGCCTCAGCCTCCCAAAGTGCTGGGATTACAGGTGTGAGCCACCATACCTGGCCAAATTTCAAAATACTTTAAAAGCAAATCCAACTTCTAGGATGGAAACAAAGCTACCTAGAATAGGAAATATGTATTTTAGAAAATGATAATAGCTAAAGCTTAAAAAGCTCAGTTCCTATCTCAAGACACTAAGAAGAGCAAAATAAACCTAAAGAAAACAAAAAGAAGGATAAATTAAGAGCAGAAATGAAATAGAAAACGAGGATAAAATAAAGATGATCAACAAAGGCATAAGTAGGCCATTTGAGAGGATTAATATGCCAAATATTTGATGAAGACTGATGAATAAAACAGAGAGAAAGATACATAACTGCACACTGTAAAGATAAGTAAAAAGCACATTTTAATCAACTTTAACTCAAAAAGTTTTAAATTTTGTACAAATTGGGGAAATTCTCAAGAATGTACAACTTAACTGTCACAAAAAAAGTGTAAAATCTGAATAGTCCTACAGGAAACTGAATCAGGCCATGTGCGGTGGCTCACGCATGTAATCCCAGCACTTTGGGAGGCTGAGGCAGGCGGATCACAAGGTCAGGACTTCGAGACCTGCCTGGCCAACATGGTGAAACCCCGTCTCTACTAAAATACAAAATTAGCTGGGTGTGGTGGTGCACGCCTGTAATCCCAGCTACTCGAGAGGCTGAGGCACGAGAACTGCTTGAACGCGGGAGGTGGAGGTTGCAGTGAACTCAGATCACGCCACTGCACGCCAGCCTGGCCGACAGACGGAGACTCTGTCTCAGAAAAAAAAAGAAACTGAATCAGTTGGCCGAGTCCAGTGGCTCATGCCTGTAATTCCAGCACTTTGGGAAGCCGAGGTGGGCAGATCCCTTGAGGTCAGGAGTTTCAGACCAGCCTGGCCAATATGGTGAAACCCCATCTCTACTAAAAATAAAAAAACAGGTGGGCGTGGTGGTGGGTGCCCGTAATCCCAGCTACTTGGGAGACTGAGGCAGGAGAATCACTTGAACCCGGGAGGTGGAGGTTGTGGTGAGTCGAGATCACACCACTGCACTCCAGCCTGGGTGACAGAGTGAGACTCTGTCTCAAAAAAAAAAAAAGGAACTGAATTAGTAACTTACAATCTTCCTGTAGTAAAAAAATAAACTGTATGTCCAGATGGCTTCACCAACAAGTTCTAAGGAAACAATAACACTCCACACAAAGACTTGAGAATAAATTATACAAACACTGTCAGAGAACAGGAGCAAAGGGCACCTTTCCTAGCTTAGCGTTTAGAATGTGTTCAATACAAAAACACAACTAGAACTGAACAAAAACTGAAAACTATAGGCCAATCTCATTCATAATCACTTATGCAAAAACCTTCAAGAAAACAGTAGCACATCAAATTCACATTTTAAGAGGATAATACACCCTGATAAAACTGGAGTTACTTTATTTTATTCTTTTTGAGATGGAGTCTTGCTGTGTCACCCAGGCTGGAGTGCAGTGGCATGACCCCAGCTCACTGCAACCTCCACCTCCCAGGTTCAAATGATTCCCCTGCCTCAGCATCCCAAGTAGCTGGGATTACAGACCTGCACTACCATGCCCAGATAATTTTCATATTTTTAGTAGAGATGGGGTTTCACCACATTGGCCAGGCTGGTCTCAAACTCCTCCTGGCCTCAAGTGATGCTCCCACCTCGACCTCCCAAAGTGCTGGGATTATAGACGTGAGTCACCGTGCCCGGCCTCAAACTGGATTTAAACCAGGACTCCACACTTTAAATTTTTGACTGACATTAAAAGTCAGTCAGTGTAACTTACCATATTAACAGATTGAAGGAGGATACTCATATTCTCATCTCCACAGATGTGGAAGAAATGACATAAGCAAACAGAAGGGAAGTTCACACTCTGAAAAGAGATACATATCAAAAACCTGTAACAAATGCCATACATCAAAAGCATTCCCTTTTAGAAAGGGGAATCACACAGGATGCCCACCATCATCTCTTCCACTCGACATTGTACTACTAGAGGTCCTGGCCATTGCAGTAAAGCAAGAAAAAGAAACAAGGAAGAAAAAAAATGATATTTACAGACGAGAAGGTTGTGTTCATAGAAAAAAATCAAAGCAATTACTAAAACCACTATTACTACAAGTTTAAAGGGTTGAGCAAATTTTTATTTATCAGCAATTGTTAGAAATAAAATGTTGAGGCCGGGCGCGGTGGCTCAAGCCTGTAATCCCAGCACTTTGGGAGGCCGAGACGGGCGGATCACGAGGTCAGGAGATCGAGACCATCCTGG
>NW_016804586.1:61858-67870 GCF_001698545.2 Rhinopithecus bieti | reverse complement strand
TTCATTTGATTTTTTTTTTTTTTTTTTTTGAGATGGAGTCTCGCTCTGTCGTCCAGGCTGGAGTGCAGTGGCACTTGGCTGGAGTGCAGTGGGCTCAGCTCACAGCAAACTCTGCCTCCCAGGTTCACATCATTCTCCTGCCTCAGCCTCCCGAGCAGCTGGGACTACAGGTGCCCGCCACCACGCCCAGCTAAATTTTTTTGTATTTTTAGTAGAGACAGGGTTTCACCATGTTAGCCAGGATGGTCTCAATCTCCTGACCTCGTGATCCGCCCACCTCGGCCTCCCAAAGTGCTGGGATTACAAGCCCGGCCTCAGAAAATTTTTTAAATTCCCAAGAAGCACCTACAAAACAGGGGAATCCATACGGTAATTGCATCTTTTAAGATGTAAGGAAAACTAATTTGGAACAATCACTTTGATGAAATGCCTTTATTAAATGTCATATTTTTTAAAAACAGAGAACTAACAGATGGTCTTCTGACCAAAACAGCTAAAACCATGGGTTTTAAAGTCAGAAAATCTGGGTTTCAATTTTGCTCCACCACTTTCTAGAAATGCAATCTTCAGAAAGTGTTTTAGCTAAGTCTACTTTTGTCTACCACAGAATGAGAGTTCTGCTTAACTCATGAGGCTCAGAGAAGACACATCTAAAGCATCTTATCATATTATAAGAGAAATTAAGTGGGAATTGCTTTTGTAATTATCACGACTGTAACCAGAAGGTGGGTACCTTCCCACTTTTATGAATAAGTACACAATCTTGAACTGACACAAAAAGTTCTAAGCAAAGGCATTCCCAGCCATTCATTAATAAAAACTGACCATGAGGAACAATATCACTTGAATTATTAAATGGTGACAAGTTTTACAGAACTCACAATAAACTACATTTAACACATTCAAAAAATATGGCTTTATAGGCTGTTGTTGTAATATTTTTTTCTCTGAAAGAATCCCTTTTACATATATCTGACCACAGTATAACTTTTACATAAAAATAATAAAGAACTTTCACAGGCTGAGAACATTAAGGGTATGTTAACATATGTCATTCGTCAATAAAGATCACTCATCACATTAGTCCACATGTATTCAAACACACAGATATTCACCATGACAGCATGAGCTGCCCACAAGCTCTTATTCTCCCAGTCTACCTCAATCCTATCCATTCACAGCACAAGCAACCAAAGGCCATGGAGGATCCACTCAATGTTTGAGAAACAGTGTAAACAGATGGAAAAAGAACACATCTAAGAGACAAACAAATCTGCTTTCAAACCCTGGCTATGCCACTTCCTAAGTAGGTATCCTCTTTAAGCCTCAGCATCCCAAGTTGTCCACCTGGAAGAAAACCAACCTCACAGGACTGTTTTATGGAAACTCTTCACTGCAGAATGCTGGGGCCGCCATTCTCCTGAGTGAGCCACCTCAAATACCCCATTCCACCAGACTGGGCTTACTTCCTCACAAAGATTGACTCCTTGCTAAGTGTTTTGTAACAGGTGGCTAATACAACTATTAATAAGACGTCTCCTGAAATATGTGGGCTAGAATCCCAGAAACTCAGAGACCTAGAAAAGAGCTCTGAGACCACCAAGACGTAATAGACTCTCTCCTGGATCCACCTAAACTTACATGTTTTTTCTATCATTTTGCAGATCAGTACGAGGTAGTTAACTGTTAAAGATTTGGTCTACATCGGCCAAGCGCAGTGGCTCACGTCTGTAATCCCAGCACTTTGGGAGGCCAAGGTAGGTGAATCACCTGAGGTCAGGAGTTCAACAACAACCTGGCTAACATGGTGAAACCCCATCTCTACTAAAAAAGCAAAAAAAAAAAAAAATTACAAAATTAGCTGGGCGTGGTGGCACATGCCTGTAGTCCTAGCTACTCGGGAGGCTGAGACAGGAGAATCGGAGGCAGAGGCTGCAGTGAGCCAAGATCATGCCACTGCACTCCAGCCTGGGCTACAGAGCGAGAATCCATCTCAAAAAAACAAAAGAGATTTGGTCCACATGAAGAATACATGATTTCAAAATTCAAATTAATACAAATCCATCATTTCAGGTCAGATATCTCAAGGGCAAACATCTCATTGCTTATTAAAAAATATGCATGGACTCTCTAGAATTGTCCTGCCAGAACAACATTGCTTCCTTAGTTAATTTGTCTGACTCAGTCACTCACATTCAATTTCCCTTAAGTATGGCTTTTAAATCTAAGGTTGAGAATTTCAGTAAT
This sequence comes from Rhinopithecus bieti, assembly GCF_001698545.2. NCBI lineage: Eukaryota > Metazoa > Chordata > Mammalia > Primates > Cercopithecidae > Rhinopithecus > Rhinopithecus bieti. The sequence goes on along the minus strand of NW_016804586.1, from coordinate 65,623 downwards.
CAAACTAAATATTGATTCTTTTTAGTGCAATCAAGTTTTCAGTTTTCCAATTTTTTTCACCCACAGGGTAGCTGGATATCCTACAGCGGCAGTTGGCAAACTTTTTCTACAAAAAATCAGACAGTAAATATTTGTGGTTTTGCTAGCTATATGGTCTCTGTTGCAACTATTCAATTCTGCCCTTGAAAGACAAAAGCAATCACAGACAATGTATAAATAAATGAATGTGGTTGTTTTCTGATAAAACTTTATTGACAGAAGCAAGTGTCCAGGCCAGATTTGGCCTACCCAAAGGCCTTTGTTTGCCTGCCCCTGCCACAGAATAGTGCTTCTCAAACTTTAATGCACATCTGACTCACACGTAGGTATCTTGTTAAACTGCAGATTCTAATTCAGTGGATCTGGAGTGGGGCCTCAGAATCTGCATTTCTAACAAGCTCCCAGGTCATGCTGATGTTGCTAGTCCAAGGACTACCCTTTAAGTAAGAGTCTAAAAGAATGATTGCACATTACAATCATATAGGTAGTTTAAACACACACACACACACAGACACACACACACACACACACAAATGCCCATACCCCACCCCGGATCAATTGAATGAGAATTTGAGGAACACAGTCATCTATATTTTGTAAAAACTTCTCCAGATGATTCTAATGTGCACTTAGGACTGACACTACCAAATTAGAAGAAAAGATGGTAAAGAAACATATTTGTCAGTACTTCATAATCAAAAGATGGCTTTAATAAGTATGTGGTACTTTTCCCATCCTGCTGAAAAGAGAAAGAAAAGCAGATTCTCGCTCTGTAGCCCAGGCTGGAGTGCAGTGGCATGATCTTGGCTCACTGCAGCCTCTGCCTCCGATTCTCCTGTCTCAGCCTTGTGTTGTTTGAAGAGCAACACAAAAGATGAGGCCGTATTAAAAGAATTTCATGATTAAGAGAGTTATTTGATATAAGTGAATTAAAGACATACAATCAACTTCTCTAGAGAACCATATTTCATGTTTGAGCATATTTGGGAATTGTCATGTTAAAAAATGACATGAGGCTGGGTGCTGTGGCTCATGCCTATAATCCTAGCACTTTGGGAGGCCGAGGCAGGTGATCACCTGAGGTCAGGAGTTCAAGACCAGCCTGGCCGACATGGTGAAACCCCGTCTCTACTAAAAATACAAAAATCAGCCAGGAGTGGTAGCAGGGACCTGTAATCCCAGCTACTGGGGAGGCAGGAGAATCACTTGAACCTGGGAGGCGGAGGCTGCAGTGAGCGGGGATCGACCCACTGCCCTCCAGCCTGGGCAACAGAGCAAGACTCTGTCTCAAAACAAAAAAGAAAAGAAAAGAAATGATATAACATTGCTTTCTCTCAGCACTCTGCAATTTCTCAACATTCTATCCAAACTAAACAGTGCATTAGAAAGTTACTCAAAATGTAATGTTTTAAATCATAAAGGAAAGCATTCTTAATAAAAAGTAGCAAATAGAATTATGATTTTTGTTGTTCTGTATTGTCTGCTTTGTGCAAAATATATTTCTACCCAAATTCCAGGGATTCTTACTTTATTTTCCAAATTTTTCCTATAAAAAATAAGTTATTACTATAGCAATATTTTCCCTCCCTGATTTTATTTCCCACTCATTTATTCTAGTTTTTTGCACATAGCAACTGCAGAAATCTCTGTTATAAGCTGCTTATTGCACTAGGATCCTTGGCAACATTCAGGAATGAATATATCTTAAAACTATGAGAACAATTAGCTGAATACCATAGTTTCAAGTATCTCTGAAGTGCTATTTCTGCTGAATCTATCCCAGATCTGTCAATTCTTATGAGTAATACATCTCTCTTTATCCTCATCCAGGCAAACTAGTGAAGGTTAAAGCAGAATAAACTGGTTCATAAGTGTGCTCATTATTACTGTGTTTTAGAGCTGAAGACATTAATTCCCTGCATGTATAGCTGAACTACTGATTATTTAGTATGTATGTATTTTATTTCCCAAAAAAAGCATCAAATAATGGGATAATCTTTATCCAGATTTTGAGAATGTTTTAGTCTTTAGGTAAGAATTTAGCTGTTAGCATCATAGCTATTTGAATCAATAGAATATTGGTGGGCTGCTGTGCTCTATCAACATATTTTACCTAGAAATAAGCAGAAATTAAGACAATGAATGTGACTCTTTGCATAAGGTACTTCTGTTTGTTGACGAATTTGTAAGTGAGTGATGGATTAACATCTACCCCAAAAAACCTCATCACATTTAGGCATGGATTCAGATACAGAAAGGGCCAGTAAAGATACAATCACAGCCTCTTCTCTTAAACTCCTTCAATAATGAGGCTTACCAGAATCAAGATTAATTATACACATCCATGTGTGCACACACAAAAAACATGGATACATACAAAGATATGTATGTGTACACATTATTTTAAAGCATATATGTAACCATATACAGCAAAGTATGAAAAATACTGCATTATCTAAAATGTAATTAAGACTATCCCCAAAAAGCCCTAATGAGTCATTTCTTTATTCTTTTTTAAATGTTTCCTCTTAAGCCCATATATAGAGAAGGCACGGGGGAAGTTGATAATCAGTAGAATGAGGAAGTTTTTCCACGTTGTATCCACCAGCAGGTTGTTCCAGTCTAATGATTCATGATCTCTTAGGTATATGATGGGACAGCTTACTCTTGGCAGGGTTTGCCATGAGTCACTCCATAGCAGATTCATGGTCCTCGATGACTAAACTGTGCAGTTTGCCCATGAAGGGCTCACAGCCCACCACAAGGCGGCACCCTAGGGAAGGAAGAGCCTAAGGTCGGAAGGTTCCAGTGAAAAATACACACTGGTCTGTGTGAGGGAAGTGGCATGCATCAACAAGATATATAAAAACACAATTCACTGATGAAATACTGCATTTGTGTAGCAATGCCAGCATCTGATGACAGTATTATCTTCAGTACTTTGAAAAGGATTGGTTGAAGGGGCAAAAGTCATTTAACCTGTAAGGCCCTAAGACAATCTAGAAGATTGATGTAATCTGGAAGATAACAATCTATTAAATGTTAGAGTGATTCAAAGAGTCAATCAAGATTCTTCAGATACCTTTCTCAATTTCACACAAATACAAAAAGTTACCCTTTATTATTGATACCGGGGTGCTAAAGTTATTCCATAAGGGCCAGATAGTAAAAGTTTTAAACTGTGCAGGCCATATAGTGATCTCTGTCACTCTGACAAGTAGCCATAGACAACTAGGTAAATAAATGGACGTGGCTGTGTTTCAATGAAATTTTGACGTGGCTGTGTTTCAATGAAATTTTATTTATAAACACAGGGACAGATTCGGCCCCACAGGCCATAGTTTGCCCTAAACCCAGGCAAACATGTTACGTTGAGTTGACTAGGCATCTGAGAATTTAGAAAGAATTTTCAGGTCGGGCCCGGTGGCTCACGCCTGTAATCCCAACACTTTGGGAGGCTGAGGCGGGCAGATCACGAGGTCAGGAGTTCAAGACCAGCCTGGCCAACATGGTGAAACCTCATCTCTACCAAAAATACAAAAATTAGCCGGGCGTGGTGGTACATGCCTATAATCCCAGCTACTCGGGAGGCTGAGGCAGGAGAATCGCTTGAACCTGGGAGGCGGAGGGTGCAGTAAGCTGAGATCGCACCATTGCACTATAGCCTGGGCGATAGAGTGAGACTCTGTCTCAAAAAAAAAAAAAAAAAAAAAAAAAAAAAAAAAA
>NW_016804586.1:46487-61403 GCF_001698545.2 Rhinopithecus bieti | reverse complement strand
AGAATAATCTTTCTTTAAAAAAAAAAAAAAAAAAAAAAAAAAAAAAAAAAAGAGTTTTCAGTGACCACACCACGCTTCCAGTGAGTTAGGTCTTCTGACACACAGTCTATACACAAGGAAACTCAAGAACATAATTACATAACAAGTAATAGGGACATGCAGCAAAAAGAGTATTTATTAATAGTTCAAGAATTACCATTTTGTTTCAAAGATTCTATCTTAGTCTGCTTTCTATTGCTTATAATAGAATATCTGAAACTGGTTAATTTATAAAGAAAAGGAATTTATTTCTTACAGTTATGGAGGCTGAGAAGTCCAACGTCAAGAATCTGTGTCTGGTGAGGGTCTTCTCTCCGGTGGGGACTCTCAGCAGAGTCCCAAGGCAGCATAGGGCATCATGTGATGATGGGCATTTTAGCTCAGGTCATTCTTCCTCTTCTTATAAAGCCTCAAGTCCCACTCCCCTGATAACTCATTCATCCATTAAGCCAAGATCCATTAACCCACGAACCCATTAATCCATGAATGGATTAATCTATTCATGAAGGCAGAACCCCCATGACTCAATCACCTCTTAAAGGCCCCACCTCTCAATACTATCACATTCTTGGAGGGGACATTCAACTTATAGCAGACTCTAAATGTTGCATCTTAGATTACTTATACTACTGTTGGAGTTTGATCTCCTAAAATCAAAGTAAGACTTCTCAAATTCAAATAAACCAAAAAAAATGTCATGGACCAACAGCTTTTGTAATCAAGATTAAATCATGTAGGTAAAATAATGTTTTCTTAGAAGTTCAAAAAAGAAAAACCACACTTCTAAATTATTACTGTTCTAACTATGCCTGTTTTTAAATACTGTATACACTAAAGAAAATTCATTTTTTTCTTAACACAGAGTCTTGTTCTGTCGCCTAGGCTGGAGTGCGGTGGTGCAATCTCGGCTAACTGCAGCCTCGACTTCCCAGGTTCAAGCCATATGCCTGCCTCAGCCCCCAAGTAGCTGTGACTACAGGCGTGTGCCACGACGCTTGGCTAACATTTGTATTTTGTGTAGAGATGGGCTTTAGCCGCGTTGCCCAGGCTAGTCTCGAATTCCCGAGCTCAAGCAATCCACCTGCCTTGGCCTCCCAAAGTGCTAGTATTATAGGCATGAGCCACCACACCCAGCCAGAAAATAGTTTTTAAAACTGTAAATCTTCTTGATTTATTCATTATGGTCAAATTAAAAGGGAAATAATAATTCAAAAAGAAAACACATCCATTTCTTTTCTTTTAAAACATCCATTTCTCCAAAAGTTTCCTAAGGACTACCTACATCATTGCTGTTGAAAGTTTAATGTACATCTAATGTCCTGGGGATGCTGTTAAAATGTAGAATTTGATTCAGTAGCTCTGAGATGGGGCCCTAGATACTGCATTTCTAACAAGGTCCTGAGTAACTTGGATGCTTATGGTTCTTAGACTGCCCTTTCCATAGCAAAGAATATGTAACAATCACCAGGGATATCTGTTAAAAAGTTGATTCCCTCCCCTACACCACCACTTTGGGATGTGAGGCCAGGAATTTTAAATTATCTCCCCAGTAATTATGTACTTTTTAAAGGACTTAAGAAGAATAATCCAGAAATTCAGCCTATATTTACTTTAATGACCCACAGCATTGTGTATATTTGTGTTAAAACTCAAGGAAAGTCAAGTTCCATCCAAACAGCAGGACCAAAATAGCACATTTAGTACCATGGTAAAATTACATCTTTAAAGGGAAATAGCATTTGCTGGCAGCCTATTTGTTTTGTAAGGCAATGTGCACCATGCTTTCCACACATCATTTCTTTTAATCCTTCCATTTCAGGGGAGGCAACTAAAGACAGAGTCCCTGCCTAAGGTCAGAATCTGGATTCAACAGAAATCAGCCTGTCTCTACCTGCTATTTTTGCTTCTTTCTATTTTCATGTTCTATCTCTTATCATCTCATCTCCCTCCAGGTAGTAGATAGGATTATTATTCCCAACTATTCTTCCCTCCCTCCCTATAATAGGATGAAGCATCCCTGCTCATTGTCACAGGGGAGAAGTGTACATCCCCACTTCATTGACTTTGGGTTTGGCCCTATGACACACTTTGACCAATGAAATGTGTGCAGATATGACACTGACTACCTCCAAGCAGAAGTTTTAACTGAGTTTCATGGTTGGATCAGGCCCTCTTGTTTTCCTGGTCTCCACCAGTGGCACATCCCAGATAGAAACTGCTCTTTCAGCATTACTTTTAACAAGAGAAACTTAGAATTAGTCTATTGTCTATAACAGACAATAATGATAAAGGTTAACATGGAAAAATACATAATGTAAAATGAAAAAAGTAGAATATGGTCATGATTACACCTGTGGTAAACTGCAGCACACATATGCACTGGGGGAAAAAAGACTGAAAGGAAATATATACCAAAATATAATCAAGATTTTGTTAGAATTATGATTCATTTTTGTCTTCTTCCCTAAGTGTTACAGTGTCACATTGCTTCAATAATATACAAATTCCTCTGCGACTTTCAAAATTGAAGGCAAGACTTTTTTTTTTTTTGGAGACGGAGTCTCGCTCTGTCGCCGAGGCTGGAGTGCAGTGGCGCCATCTCGGCTCACTGCAAGCTCCACCTCCCGGGTTCACGCCATTCTCCTGCCTCAGCCTCCAGAGTAGCTGGGATTACAGGCGCGGGCCACCAGGCCCAGCTAATTTTGTGTTTTTTGTAGAGATGGGATTTCGCCATGTTGGCCAGGTTGGTCCCCAACTCCTGACCTCAGGTGATCCACCCGCCTCAGCCTCCCAAAGTGCTGGGATTAAAGGCATGAGCCACTGTGCCTAGCCTAGAACTTTGCTCTTTATGTGCAGTAAAACCTAGGGTCATCAGGAGCAGCATGACCTGGTGTAATTTAACCACTCCATGCCTGTTTCCTCACCCACAAAAGGATTTGATAATACCTAGGTGTCTCAAGCCTGTAATCCCAGCACTTTGGGAGGCCGTGGCAGGTGAACCACATGAGGTTGGGAGTTTGAGACCAGCCTGGCCAACATGGCACAACCCTCTCTACCAAAAATACAAAAATTAGCCAGGCATGGTGGCACACACTTGTAATCCCAGCTACTCAGGAGGCTGAGGCACGAGATTCGCTTGAACCTGAGAGGCAGAGTTTGGAGGGAGGTCAAGGTTGCAGTGAGCCTAGATCACGCCACTGCACTCCAGCCTGGCCGACAAGAGCAAAACTCTGTCTCAAAAAAAAAAAAAAAAGAAATGCATCAATGAAGCATTAACCAAAGATAATGTTCAAGGCAATTTAAGACCCTCCAGCAGTCCATGGACTCAGCTAATAAGGCAATCCTACAGCAGAGACCACTTTCGAGGACCCTCATGATTACACTGACTCCATCCAGATAATCCAGGATAATTTCCCTATTTTAAAGTCAGCTGAGTAGCAGCCTTAATTCCATTTGCAAATCTTAATTCCCCTTTGCCATAAGATGCTCACAGGTTCCAGGGATTAGGATACATAAGACATCTTTGGAGGGTGTCTTAGTCCATTTTGTCTTACTCTATTTTGTGTTGCTATAAAAAAAAAAAAAAAAAAAAAAAAAAAAAAACCTGAGACCAGGCAATTTATAAAGAAGAGGTTTTCTTAGCTCACAGCTCCGCAGGCTAAAAAGTTCAAGGGCATGGCCCTGGCTTCCAGCAACGGCTTTCATGCTATATCACAACATGGCAGAGAAGGTCAACAAAGAAAGAGACACTTATGAAGAAAGAAAACCTGAGGGGTGTCCTGGCTTTATAACAACCCACTCAGGAGCTAATCCACTCTCCGTGGGAACTAATTCAGTCTAGGGAGAGCAACAACTCACTACTGTGAAAACAGCACCAACATTCATGAAGGATCCACCCCTATGACCCAAACACCTCCCATTAATTAGGCCCCACCTCTAACAATGGGGAACAAACTTCAACTTAAGTTTTGCTGGGGATAAACCATATCCAAACCACAGCAGAAAACTATTATTCTACCTATCACACTGGGCTACTTCGTATAAAATAATTTAATACTTAATACACTGGCTAATACCATAGATTCCCATAACAACATACACCATGAAGTCGTTTCTGATCTTACACTTTTCTCTTTCCTGTGGCTAATCAACATTCAGTCTCTTAAAGCGGAAGAGTACTTATCTACAGAAGTGTACTTGAATGAATGATTGCTGTCTCTCATTTATTCAGCACTGACGGAGGGTCAAGTCCCATAGAAATAAATCAGACACAGTCTCTGCCACAAGGCACTCACCTGCTAGAGGCAGGAACAAAATGGAGAGGATGAAGTGAAATCCCAGCACTGAAATCAGGGCTACTAGAGGGGCCTTTAAAGTTCTATGGAGCTGTTCACTCTGATGGTTGTTTCTTTTGCTGTGCAGAAGCTCTTTAGTTTAATTGGATCCCATTTGTCAATTTTGGCTTCTGTTGCCATTGCTTTTGGTGTTTTAGACATTAAGTCCTTGCCCATGCCTATGTCCTGTATGGTATTACCTAGGTTTTCTTCTAGTGAACAGGCACTACAGAATGGGAGAAAATTTTTGCAAACTACTCATCTGACAAAGGGCTAATATCCAGAACCTACAAAGAACTCAAACAAATTTACAAGAAAAAAACAAACAACCCATCAAAAAGTGGGCAAAGGATATGAACAGACATTTCTCAAAAGAAGATATTCATACAGCCAACAGACACATGAAAAAATGCTCATCATCACTGGCCATCAGAGAAATGCAAATCAAAACCACAATGAGATACCATCTCACACCAGTTAGAATGGCAATCATTAAAAAATCAGGAAACAACAGGTGTTGGAGAGGATGTGGAGAAATAGGAACACTTTTACACTGTTGGTGGGATTGTAAACTAGTTCAACCATTATGGAAAACAGTATGGCAATTCCTCAAGGATCTAGAACTAGATGTACCATATGACCCAGCCATCCCACTACTGGGTATATACCCAAAGGATTATAAATTATTCTACTACAAAGACACATGCACACGTATGTTTATTGCGGCACTATTCACAATAGCAAAGACTTGGAATCAACCCAAATGTCCATCTGTGACAGACTGGATTAAGAAAATGTGGCACATATACACCATGGAATACTATGCAGCCATAAAAAAGGATGAGTTTGCGTCCTTTGTAGGGACATGGATGCAGCTGGAAACCATCATTCTCAGCAAACTATCACAAGAACAGAAAACCAAATACCGCATGTTCTCACTCGTAGGTGGGAATTGAACAATGAGATCACTTGGACACAGGAAGGGGAACATCACACACTGGGGCCTGTTGTGGGGAGGGGGGAGGGATAGCATTAGGAGATATACCTAATGTAAATGACGAGTTAATGGGTGCAGCACACCAACATGGCACATGTATACATATGTAACAAACCTGCACGTTGTGTACATGTACCCTAGAACTTAAAGTATAATAAAAAAAAAAAGTTCTATGGAGCTGTAACTGAGGTTGCTGGTGAAGACTTCTCGGAAGAGTGCATTTGGGCTGAATGTTTATGAAAGAAAAGAGAAGCAAGGGGCTGAAGCCTTAAGATTCAACATGGTGTCAAGGGTGTGAGGAAGCAGCCCACCATGCTGGTGAGCACAGATGGCAGCTGAGTAGGGAGTTGACTACAGTTTGATGCTGAATTCTACTAGAGAAGAGCATCACTTAAAAAACTAGAAGGGGAGGAGGAATCCAGCCTAGATCCTGAGAAGAAAGGATCATAAAGGCTAAAAGAAGAAGAAAAAGTACCAAGAAACTGGCAGCAAGTTAAAAACAGACAGGTGTCATTGAGAAACAGCCACTGGAGTCCATTGTTAGGTCATTGATGAGCAAAAGCCAGATCAGTGTCCCTAAGGGAGGCCAGGAAACAAATTGCAACAAACTGGGGAGTTAAGGGGACAAGAGAAGGTAGGGAACAGAAAGAAATAAGAAGAGGAACAAGAGGGAGGTGGAGGACAAGAAGGCAGGGGATGACAGAGAGGAAGGGGAGAGTTAGGAGGGAGGGAAAGAACTTTCCTGAGCTACCACAAAGCACCAGTCCCTGTACTTGTACATTACCATATAAGGAATTAATCGAACATGAAAAAGCTGTGACTCTTCTTACCAGTTTCTTTATCAATAGTCAAGTATTGAAAAGAAGCAGTATGGAGGATGAAGTAAACAGTCTTACAAGTTTGGACACATTTGTAGACCAAGATGAACCAACAGAAAGGGAGAGCAAGACAAAATAGGTCATAGACAGAATGACTGCTAGATTAGGTCCCAGAGGAGGCAAAAATGGGTGGGAATCAAGAGCACAGGTAGGGGATTGGTTTTGGGTGAGAGATAGAGGACCCTCTTCTCTGAAGTGAGTACAGGTACTATACCATCCAAATGGAAGGAGAGGGCTGTGAAATAGGAGGGAAGTGAAAGATATCACTGGGGCTAGGGAGAAGGAAAATAGAGAATCCCAAAGTTTGAAAGCAAAAGAAATCTCCTTCATTATTTTGGTCCTTGATCAAAATTATAGTCCTAATTATACAAATCAGAGTTTAAGCAAAATTCTTGGTGGTTTTACCTTGAAGCAGCTCTGTTAACTTAGGTAAGTCAATTAAACTTCATAAGCTACATCTTAAAAGAGGGGAATTTGGTGATTCTAGTGTCCCTTCCAGCTCTACATTTCAATGGCTCCAAGGACAGAGCTCAAACCCTAACCATAGTGTCAGCTTACCTACCAAAAACAAACAAAAAAAGTGACATGGGAACAAAACTCAAGGTGAACGTAATTGAAATACCTTTGGGTCATTTTCACATCTTGCTTTTGAGAGCGACAGCCACAATAGATGGTTACTGCTGACAAGGGCTGCATCATTAGTCCTAATGATAATCGATATTTTCATAGCCCTTTACTATTTATAAAGAGCCTTCACACGTGAAATGTTTTATTGGCTCCCCCAAACACCCACGTGAAGGTAAAGCTACTGTACTATTCTATCCACTTTCTAGTTGAGGAAACTGAGGCTTATGGTTGCTGATTTGCCCAAGGCACCAAAGCAGACAGTGCCTATGACTCGAATTCAGGTACTCCAGATTCAAAAATCACTGTTTCTTTTTTATTTGTTTACATGCCGTTTAGTGCTCTTTACACACAGCTCCTTGCTTCCTCATTAAGTCGGAAATAGAAAATTTTAAAGAGTTAAAAGAAATTTGCATACTTTCATTCCTTTAAATTGATCCTGGCATACAGTTTATTGAAACGCATGTATAACCTTAATTTCCAAGTGATAAATGACTGATTGGAATCCAAAGGGCAGAGACAGCATTAGGATTCAAGTATTTCAATGTTCTCATTCTCGGGATGAGTGAACAGAGGCCTCACTGGCAAATGGCCTGTGGAAGCAGAGCCAACACTAGAATTAAGGGCCTCCATTGACCCTGGGGCTCTCGGCACTGGCCAAGTCTTACACAGCTTCAAACAAAAGTTAACGGAACTGCTCTTTAACAATGAAATGGTTCAGATTTAAATAATTTGAGGAGCTCATTCTCTTGTTTTTACATGTGCAAACCATATGGACACTGCCTGTTAGTGGTACTAGAATTCTCTGGAGCAAATTCTCTTCTCAAATGGGAGGGTTTGTAATGACAGTCATGCCTCATTTTACTACAAGAGAAGTAAATGGATCCAATAAGGAATCCATCTGAGGGAGATTTAAAACAACTGAGACTGCCTCCATTACCATCTTCTACCTACAAAGTGTTTTCTAGATAAATTAAAATTTGAAAAACTTAAAAAATGCAATGAAAATATTTTGAGGACAACCATATTGTCTAAGTATTCCCATTCTCCTCCTTTGAAAGTCTTGTAATGAGTCAGCAGGTGCTTACTACCAAAATGACTTTTATCATGAAGCTGAAAATGTTTAATGTTTAAACAGAAGACTCCATGAGAATAGATGAGGACATGCAAATGCTGCATATTATGAAATTACAGATCCCATCTTACATGTCTCATGGAGAAAAAACTCTGAGGCTTCCATTAGACTATAAGGGACTCAAAAACAAGAATGCCAGAGGAAAGGAGCGCTTCTGAGGTGAGCTGATAATCTGATTTCCTTCCCTCCAGGGAACTGGGAACTCTGGGCTCTTGATACTTGCGAAGACAAGGGATTTCTGCTGAGAGAAAGAGAACCAGCAAAGCTCTATGGTGAATACACAAAAGCTGATGTGACAGATGGGAACTATTCCCATTTACTCAGTTCTGGGGAAGGAGAGTGAGATATTAAGCTAAGTGTTTCTAGAAGGCAGAGTGAAATCTCCTACAGTTTCATAGTGCTTTGGAGACAGCATTTTAGTAGAGTATGAGTGTTCCCTCACATACATAATCAGTTTTACCCTCAAACAGTTGCAAGAATTTGAAATTCGGGATGGGGCATGAAGTTAAACTCAAGACCTCCAAGGAGCAGGACTGAATCTTCCACAGTTTTGCAGGACTAAGAAAACAAAGGTCTTCCAGGCTTTTGATCAAAGTCCAGGAGAGCCACGCCTGAGAAGCACAGACAAGGATAGCTGGATTGAGTCTTCGTAAAACTGCAGTCTGGCCTTAACTTAGCTTAATTCTCAATGGAGTGAAAGTGTTCAGTCCTTCACTGCATTTACCTAACAAAGTAAAGAGGGGAAATTTTCTCTGGAGGAAGATATAATCTAGAGTTAGTAAGGTTCTTTTGGGCATTATGCCCAACATAAAATTAAATAAGTATTAGACCTGAGAACTGCAAGAAACTGTAACCAATATTCAAGAGAAAAATAAGACAGTAGATGCAGATTCACAGATGATCCAGATATTGGATTTAGATAAGACCTTTAAAATAACATGATTGATTGATTTTAAAAGTAAGAATAAAAAGAGGAAATAGATGAAAAGAGAAATTCACCAGGAATATCAAACAGAGAACTAGAAACTAGCTTTAAGAGAATCAAATGACATCCTAGAAAAATAAAATATCTGAAATTAAGAAAAAATACAGTTATCCAAAATTAATCCACTGGATGGGTTTAATGGCAGACCGGACACAGCAAAACACAAGATTAGTAAACTGAATATAGAGGCTAATGAAAAATATCCATTATTAAAACCCAAATAGAAAAAGGGGGAAAAAAGAAGCAGATCCTAAGAATTATCAAAGGGTCTCATGTCCTTGTAATTGGAGAACCAGAAGGAGAGGAAAGACAGAATACGGCAGAATCAAATGAGATGATGGCTAAGAGTTTTCCAGTACTGATAAAAGACATCAAGCTTTTCAGAACCAAGCTCACCAGCCCAAAGCAGGATGAATATACAAGAAAATCAGAGTTGGACTTGTGAATGTCAAATGCTTAGTACAAAACTTGGCAAAACTGAGGAAGTCATATAGTAGCAGCAAACCGAGTCCAGTACAACTCAGCCTCCTCTCCTTGGAAAGGTTATGATTGAGAACAGTGACGGGGGACTCACCCTAACGCAATAATAAAATGTTACACTGTAGCAGGGTTGTAGTCACTCTGCTCTTGACCAAGTACAGAAAACCCCACAATAACATAAATTTGAATATGCAGATGGTCCATGGTTCCACTCATGATTTTTCTACTTTACGATGGTGTAAAAGTGATACATATTCAAGAGAAACCATACCAGAGTACTCATATAGGCATTGTTTCTTTCACTTTCAGTACAGTATTCAATATGTTACATGAGATATTCAACACTTTACTATAAAATAGACTTCAGGTTAAGACGATTTTGCCCAATTATGGGCTAATTTAAGTGTTCTGAACACGTTTAAGGTAGGCTGGGCTAAGCTATGATGTTTGACAGATTAAGTGTATTAAATGCATTTTCAACTTAATGATAATTTCAACTTACGATGGCTTTATCAGGTTAGGTTGACGAGCATCCATACTGTGATGGATGATTACCTCCTGGTTTCCACCTGGCCACTGATTTCATTTCATTAACATAATGATGCAACTCCAGTACACCACCCAAGAGATATATCTGCACTCCTATGTTTATTGCAGCACTATTCACACAACAGCCAAGATCTGGAAGTAACCTTACGTGCTCAGATGAATAGATAAAGAAAATGTGGTACATATACCCAATGGAGTACTATTTAGCCATGAGAAAGAATGAGATCCTGTCATTTGCAACAACATGGATGGAACTGGAGGACATGTTAAGTAAAATAAGCCAAGCACAGAAAGACAACCATTGCATTTTCTGACTGATGTGTGGGAGCTAAAAATTAAAACAATTGAACTCATGGAGACAGAGAGAAGGACGGTTACCAGAGACTGGGAAGGATAGTAGGGGATTGGAGGAAAGTGGAGATGATTAATAGGTACAAAAAATAGAATTAATAAGACCTACTATTTGACAGCACAACAGGGTGACTACAGTCAAAAATGATTTTTTTGTTTTGTTTTATTTGAGATGGAGTCTCGCTCTGTCACACAGGGTGGAGTGCAGTGGGGCAATCTCGGCTCACTGCAACCTCCACCTCCCGGGTTCAAGAGATTTCCTGCTCAGCCTCCCGAGTAGCTGGGATTACAGGTGCCCACCACCGTGCCCAGTTAATTTCTGTATTTTTAGTAGAGATGGGGTTTCACCATGTTGGCCAGGGTGACCTTGAACTCCTTACCTCAAGTGATCCACCCGCCTCAGCCTCCCAAGGTGCTGGGATTACAGACTCGAGCCATGGCACCCATCCTAATTTTTAGTGTTTTATTGTTGTTTTGAAACAGGGCTTGGCTCTGTCTCCCAGGCTGGAGTGCACTGGCGCAGATCAAGGCTCACTGCAATCTTGACCTCCCAGGCTCAAGTGATTTTCCCACCTTAACCTCCTGCGTAGCTGGGACCACACGTGTAGCCACCATGTCCGGCTCACTTTTCTTATTATTTTTCTGTGGAGACAGGGTTTTGCTATGTTGCTCAGGCTGGTCTCAAACTACTGGGCTGAAGGGATCCTCTTGCCTAAGCCACCCAAAGTACTGGGATTACAGGCATGTTCCACTGTGCCCAGCCCAAAATAAGTTAATTGTACACTTAAAAATAACTAAAAGAGTATAATTGGATTGTCTATAACACAAATGATAAATGCTTGAGGTGATGAATCTGCCATTTAATTTACCCTGATGTGATTATTACACATTGCATACCTATATAAAAATATCTCAGGTAACCCATAAGTATATACCTATGTGCCCATAAAATTAAAATTAAAATCTATACTCAGATTTTAAAAAATGCAACTCCACATTTTATGCAATCAAATTTTAAAATCTCAATTATAGTTTTATGATGTAGTTTTGCTGAAACTGGGTGGGGAGATTCAACCATAGTATTAAAACTTGAGGCCAGGCACGGTGGCTCACACCTGCAATCCCAGACCTTTCAGAGGCTGAAATGGGCAGATCATCTAAGGTCAAGAGTTCGAGACCAGACTGGCCAACATGGTGAAACCCCATCTCTACTAAAAAATACAAAAATTAGCCAGGCATAGTGGTGAGCGCCCGTGGTCCCCAGCTACTTGGGAGGCTGAGGCAGGATAATCACTTGTACCCAGGAAGGCAGAGGTTGCAGTGAGCTGAGATCATGCTACTACACTCCAGCCTGGGCAATGGAGTGAGACTCTGTCTCAAGAAAAAAAAAAAAAAAAAAGACTTGAGTGTGAGAATGTGATGAGACTTCAGAGATCAATAGTCCAACTCTCGGCCAGGCGCGGTGGCTCACGTCTGTAATCCCAGCACTTTGGGAGGCCAAGGTGGGTGGATCACTAGGTCAGGAGTTCAAGACCAGCCTCGCCAAGATGGTAAAACCCTGTCTCTACTAAAAATACAAAAAATTAGCCGGGTGCAGTGGCAGGTGCCTGTAATCCCAGCTACTCGGGAAGCTGAGACAGGAGAATCGCTTGAAACAGGCGGGGCGGAGGTTGCTGTGGGCCGAGATGGCGCCACTGCACTCCAGCCTGGGCGACAGAGTGAGACTCCATCTCTTAAAAGAAAAAAAAAAAAAAAGTCCAACTCTCATGTTAAAGATGACAATACCTGAAGCCCAGACCAATAAAAGGATGTGCCCAGACATCATAGCTACTTAGAAGCTAACTGGGAACAGAACAGCAGCCTCCTCACTTCTAGTTCAGCCGTCTGATTCCAGCATCATGCCAGTCCAAGGCCACATCCAATTCAGGGTCAAAACTCTTGGTGAAATATTGTTATTTTCGTGAATATATAAATATATTTTTTTTTCACTGATAGTGATGGAAAATCACCAATAGTGATAAAAAATACAGCACACTAGGTACTCATTCACTCTGACCATATAGGTAGGAAAAATCTGTTACAATCACTGGGAAGAACCACCCCGCCCCGACTTCACTACACACACACACACACACACACACACACACACGCTATGACTATACCTGATGTTGACCAGCACAGGCAGAGCAGGACCACATGTCAAAGAAGCAAGAAAGGTTGCAGCATTTGAAATGTGTATGTTCTAAAATTTCCATTTAAAAGCCAGCACGGACTGTCACTTAAACCCCAGCAGTCAGATTATGTCTGAGTCTTGAGGCCTTCCTCATAACATGGATAAGAAAATGCATAGTATTGGCCGGGCACGGTGGCTCACACCTGTAATCCCAGCACTTTGGGAAGCCAAGGTGGGTGGATCACGAGGTCAGGAGCTTGAGACCAGCCTGACCAATATAGGGAAACCCCATCTCTACTAAAAATACAAAAATTAGCCGGGCATGGTGGCGGGCACCTGTAGTCCCAGCTGCTAGGGAGGCTGAGGCAGGAGAATCGCTTGAACCCAGGAGGTGAAGGTTGTGGTGAGCCAAGATCATACCACTGCACTCCAGCCTAGGTAACAAAGCGAGACTCCATTTCAAAAAAAAAGAAAAGAAAACGCATAGTATTATCATATATATAGGTGACTAAAGGAAGAGATCCCACATTGCCCTCCCTGGAGATAAAGAAAGAACAACAGCTGATCCTATGCATGGTTTGTCAACAGGGCACAAGGTGTTCCCTCAGTGCGCATGGTATTTTACTTTCCTCAGCTGTTCTAAGGAAAAATATCATCTGTTCTTTCAATCGTGTACAAATCTGAAGCATTGGGATTAGCTGAGATGGCCATGCGCCTTCCTCTTTAGGAAATTCATTAAGACTCTATTGTCTTTCCCCATTATATTTTCCTGGTCAAATACCTACCTGCACAGCTGGGCTAGTGGATAAGCAAAGATGCTTCTGCAACCATAGATGCTGACCTCTGTGCCCAAGCCTACATCCAGAAATCCAACATACTGACAAGGCCATGACAGTAAGAAAATTTTTTATTACATCGTTAATCAGGAACAAAACAGAATATTTTATAAAACATGTAATTCATCCTAAATATTTTCCAATGTAAGGATTAGTATTCAAATGATTGGAGAGTAATTGATTACCATCTAGTCCATCTTAAATGTATGCATTCTAAAATCTCTTTTAAAAGTCAACAGGCTGGGCGCAGTGGCTCACACCTGTATTCCCAGCACTTTGGGAGGCCGAGGTGAGCATATCATTTGAGGTCAGGAGTTCAAAACCAGCCTGGCCAACATGGTAAAACCCCATCTCTACTAAAAATACAAAAATTAGCCAGGTGTGGGCAGAGAGGAGAATCACTTGAACCCAGGAGGTGGAGGTTGCAGTGAGCTGAAATGGTACCGCCGCACTCCAGCCCAGGTGACAGAGAGAGACTCCATCTCAAAAATATAAAAAATATAGGCCAGGCGCAGTGACTGACACCTGTAATCCCAACACTTTGGGAGACCAAGGTGGGTGGATCACCTGAGGTCAGGAGTTTGAGACCAGCCTGGACAACATGGTGAAACCCCATCTCTACTAAAAACAAAAACACAAAAAAAAATTAGCTGGGCGTGGTGGCACACGCCTGTAGTCCCAGTTACTTTGGAGGCTGAGGCAGGAAATCGCTTGAACCTGGGAGGCAGAGGTTGCAGTGAGCCGAGATCCCACCACTGCACTCCAGCCTGGGTGACAGAGTGAGACCCTGTCTCAAAAAAATAAAAAATAAAAATATATAAAATAAAAAAATAAAAGCCAACAGTAGGTCCATTAACATCACTCAGTATGGCACCTAAGGCTCATAGAACTACCACCTTGAATTTATTAGTTGTTTCTCTGTCACAGCCTTCCTTCAATATAAATATACTTGTTAGCTAATAATCCCGTCCCTCATTGAACTTAATCACTGTCCTACATGGCTGTTTTAACATTTACTTATGCTGTTTAACATTTACTTATGCTTTTCATATAGCTTTTGCCAGTATTTTAACCTTTCACAGGAGGATGTGTGGGTTTGTTCGCTTTCTCTCTCTCTCTCTCTCTCTCTCTGTCTTTCTCTCTCTCTCTTTCTCTCTGTCTTTCTCTCTCTCTCTCTCCCACAACCCGCCCCCAACTGCAACAGAGACATAGTATGGTACATATAGACCATGTTTTGTTTTGTTTTGTTTTGTTTTGTTTTGTTTTGTTTTGTTTGAGATGGAGTCTCACTCTGTCACCCAGGCTGGAGTGTAGTGGCGGGATCTCGGCTCACTGCAAGCTCCGACTCCCGGGTTCACGCCATTCTCCTGCTTCAGCCTCCCAAGTAGCTGGAACTACAGGCACCCGCCACCAGGCCCGGCTAATTTTTTGTATTTTTTTAGTAGAGATGGAGTTTCACCATGTTACCCAGGATGGTCTCGATCTCCCGACCTCGTGATCCACCCGTCTCAGCCTCCCAAAGTGCTGGGATTACA
>NW_016804586.1:40818-45275 GCF_001698545.2 Rhinopithecus bieti | reverse complement strand
AAAAAAAAAAAAAAAAAAAAAAAGTGGGGAGAGGGGCTGAGGATTTGAGAGGAGGGCCAAAGGAGGATGCTAGGAACCAGAGAGCCATCTTGGGTTCATGTTAGGTGCAATTAAGCCCATGAGTGAGGGTCAGAACTTCGCCCCCTGCTGCTGATCTAAGTGGAATAAACCTTCTTGGCCCAGCCTGCTCTAATCTCCATTCCTGCTCCCAAATAAGTGCAGTAGATTGCTTGCAAAAATGGCTTCAATTATTCTCTCCTCTCTATCCATGTTCCTTGAAATGTGATTGTATAAATAGCTCCTTCCATCAAGAGATAGGACCTAGTTCCTCACCTCCTGATTCAGGGCTGGCTTTGTGACTTGCCTTGGCTAACAAAATTCAGAGGAAATAATCTTGTGCCAGTTGCAAGTCTAGGCCTCAAGAGGCCTTGGTTGCCTCTGCACTCTCAATTAGAACCCTGCCAGCCATAGTGTGAACAAGCCCAGGCTAGCCTGGTTACAGATTAAAGACCACATTGTCGAGCAGAGGCCATCCTAGATGAGATAGCCTCCAACCCACACAGGAGCTGAGTCCATCCTAGAAGAGATAGCCTCCAACCCACACAGCAGATCACAGACACAAGTGAAGGTGGCCAAGGTCAGAAGACCTGCCCAAATTGAAAGAACCATCCAGCTGAGTCCTGCCCAAATTACCAACCCACAGAATCAAGAACTAAATAAATAGTAGTTGTTTAAAACCACTAAGTAAACTGATATTGTGATGAGCTGTTAAGCAACAAAATCTGAGTACAGATGGGTTCTTCATGAGTTCATTCATTCCATGAACATTTATTAAATACCTTTTTTTTTCAAGTAGTGCCCCAGTAGTTGCTGGGGGTACAATGATTAATATGCATTACTGCCTGCAATTATGAATCACTTCCTCCAACCACACTAAATGAGAGATGAATAACAAGATCTACTTAAAGAAAAGGAAGGCTCAAAGAGGCCACTTTTCAGCTGGCTTTTAAAGGAAAACTAGTAACTTGCCAGGTAGACAGGCATGAACGTCAGAAATAGAAGAAACAGCATGTGCAAGAGCATAGATGCAAGAAAGAACTCAAGGAATGTTCTAGGAATGGAAAATAGTTTAGGACAGATGGAGTGTGGGGAGGAAATGGCAGATGATAGAGCAGAGAAAACAGATTGAAGGCAAATAATGAAGGGTCTCACATTGTAAATCATGCTTAGGGATTTGAATGCCTCTTGTAGGCAGTGGAGAGCTACAAATCGTTTTTTAAGTAAGAAACGGCATGATTAAATCTGTGTTTTAGGAAAAGAAAGCTGATGACAAGTGGAAGATGGATTAGAGGCAAGAGTAGAATCAGGGAGATCAGATGGGAGGCTATTACTACAATCCTAAAGGGGGATTAAAGAACCAGAACCACGAGGTAGTGAATATGGGGAAGACGGGATGTCTATTAAAGATGTTTCAGAGAAAGGAGAAAGACTCAGCAGCTTTGATGACCAACTAAGTATGAGCTGTGAGGGTGATAAAGGTCGTGCAGGAGAATCGGGTACAGTGCCAAGACTTCCACTTCAGAATCCTAGAGGAATGGTAAATGTATTAATTAGGGTGGGAAAGCAGAAAAGCAGACTGGAGAGGAACAACACATGTTTCATATGAAAGGCACCTGTGGGACATCCAGAGGGAGATGTCTGGGAGGCAATTAACAAATACATATCTGCAGCCTGAGCTGAGGGATAGTAGTGGGAACAGGAGAAAAGAAGTGGGGTTGAGGGGTCTGAAGGGTCTAAAGAACATGGGGCAGTGGGAGGGGACATTTCAAGACATCCAAGTGACAGAAAATGCAGACCTTTCACGAAAAAGATGAAGAGAAAAAGCTAACAAATGGCAGGATCTTGAGGGGCTAAGGAAAGTTGCGGCACTGAACAGCAGCGACTGTCCCTGGGGATGGAAGAGGGGAGGGGAAGAATCATCTGGCAAGCATGGATTACAAATTGAGAAAATATAAATACCCATATATTTTGCTACATTCTTTCCTACAGAAGAGTTATCACTGAGCTCTTCCCTATGGTTCCTCCCAATCTAGAGGGGCCCTGAGTGGAGGCCACTTGAGTAATGGCATCTATGTCCATATAAACACACTTGCTTCAAATCCCTTTTCTGCCACCTGCTGCAGAAAAGGTGTATATCACCAACTCCCACACTCAGGGCACATGTTTGAAATACACTTATAGTTAATTTACTGTATCTTCCAAACAGATTGTCTCCATATGTTTTCAGTTACTAAAAAGAAGGTTTTTAAAAAATAACCCCAAAGTAGGCGAAAATTTCATAAACAGAACACACACAAAAAAATAGCCATTTTTAAGGCAAAAACTGATCACTAGACTTCCAAGTTATCAAAAGATTCCATTAAGACAGTGAAAAGGCAAACCAGACTGGGAGAAAATATTTATAACATATATATCTGACAAAAGACTCATATGCAGGATATCAAAGAACTTTTACAACAAAAAAACAACAAACCAAAAAACAACCCAACTCAAAAATGGGCAAAAGATTTGAAAAGGCACTTCACAAAAGGATATATCCCAATGTCATTAAGTATATGAAATAGTACTCAACATCATTACTCACCAGGAAATATAAATTAAAACCACAAGGACCACCTCACATCCATCAGGATGGCTACTATCAAGAAACAGAAAATAAAAAGTGCTGGCGAGGATGTGGAGAAACTGAAACCCTTGTACACTGCTGATGGGAATGTAAAATGGCTTGTGCCTGTGTTCCCAGCTACTCAGAAGACTGAGGCAGAAGAATCACTTGAGGCTAGGCATTTGAGATCAGCCTGGGCAATACAGCAAGAAACAAAAAAAATTTTAATTGGCTAGGCATAGTGTCACATGCTTATAGTCCCAGCTACTTGGGAGGCTGAGGAAGGAGGATCACTTGAGGCCAGGAGTTTGAGGCTACAGTGAGCTATGATCATACCGCTACACTCCAGCCAGGGCAACAGAGTGGAACCCTATCTTTATGTATTTATTTATTTGTTTGTTTATTTATTTATTTATTTATTTTTCTGAGACAGAGTCTGGCTCTATCACCCAGGCTGGAGTGCAGTGGCAGGATCTCGGCTCACTGCAACCTCCGCCTCCCGGATTCAAGTCATTCTCCTGCCTCAGCCACTCCACTAGCTGGGATTACAGGTGCCCACTACCACGCCTGACTAATTGTTCTATTTTTAGTAGAGATGGGGTTGCACCGTGTTGGTCAGGCTGGTCTCGAACTCCTGACCTCAGGTGATCCGCCCTCCTCAACCTCCCAAAGTGCTGGGATTACAGGTGTGAGCCACGTGCCCAGCCGACCCTATCTTTAAAAACTTTTAAATAAAATAAAATAGAATTACCATATGATCCAGCAATTCCACTTCTGGGTATATGCCCAAAAGAACTGAAAGCAAGGACTTGAAGAGGTTATCTGTACATTCATGGTTCAGAGCAGCATTATTCGCAAATAGCCAAAAGGTGAAAACCCAAGTATCCATTGACAGATGAATGGATTAACAAAATGTGGCATATACATACAATAGAATATTATTTATCCTTGAAACTGAAATTCTAATGCATGCTACAACATGGCTAAACATTGAGGACATTATCTAAGTTTAAATAAGACAGTCACAAAAGGCAAACACTGCATGATCTAGCTTACATGAAGTATACAGTCAAATCCATGGACACAGAAGGTAGAATGGTGGTTGCCAGTGGCTAAGGAAGTGGGAATTGGGTAATTACTGTTTAATGGGTACAGTTTCAGTTTTGCAAAATGAAGAGTCCTGGAGATGAGTGGTGGTAAGGGTTAGACAACAAGTCGAATGTACTTAATGCTACTAACTGTACACTCAAAAATGGTTGGCCAGGCGCAGTGGCTCACACCTGTGATCCCAGCACTTTGGTGGGCTGAGGCAGGTGAATCACCTGAGGTCAGAGTTCAGCACCAGCCTGGTCAACATGGTGAGACTCTAATTATTTGTAAAAATACAAAAAATTAGCCAGGCATGGTGGTGCCCGCCTATAGTTCCAGCTACTCGGGAGGCTGAGGCAGGAGAACTGCTTGAACCCAGGAGGCAGAGGCTGCAGTGAGCCGAGATCACACCACTGCACTCCAGCACTGGCAACAGAGTGAGACTCTGTCTCAAAACAAAAAAGGCGAGGGGGAGGGGAGAAGGAGGAAGAAACAAGGAGGAAGAGAAGGAAAAGGAGACACCGTTCAATCCATATCCATCCAGCTCTCACTGTATCATTCTGCCACCCTTTCAGCAAAAGCCTCAAAAGATTATCCAACTGTTTGTATCAAATTTTTGCCTTCATTCCTTCTTGAATCCACAGCAGTTAGACTTCGGCCCTTGTCAATCAGAACAGATTTTTCTCTTGTCAGTGCAATGATT
>NW_016804586.1:33409-37860 GCF_001698545.2 Rhinopithecus bieti | reverse complement strand
CCCGGTTTGGCTTCTACACTGCCACCTGTAGACATAAAAGAGAAATAAATCATGTATTATTCGTCCACAATGCATCTTTTCTAGGCATCTAACGGGGATATCTGGGGAAAAAGTGGCAAAATATTTGCTCCAAAAGACAAAAATGTTCTTTCTCCTCTGTGTGGAAAATTCCTAAGGCGTCCTTCTCCCCAATGGTATGATAAATTATTTGATTAGAAATTGAAACATGCGTAAGTCTCAGATCATCAACTATACACCACTCTCAGCTGATCATTAAAGAGATGGAGTCGCAGAACTCAACTTAACAGTCATTTCAAGACCTGTCGTTTAAAATTAGAAGAAAACTTCACCGCTTTGTTCATCTGGTATTTCAGAATTCTGTAAATTGACACAAAGAAAGATCAGGGGCGGGGGGAAGGGGAGGGATTGCATTGGGAGTTATACCTGATATAAATGACGAATTGATGGGTGCTGACGAGTTGATGGGTGCAGCACACCAACATGGCACAAGTATACATATGTAACAAACCTGCACGTTGTGCACATGTACCCTAGAACTTAAAGTATAATAATAAAAAAAAAAGAAAGAAAGATCGGGGCGATTCAGGCTAAGGTTACTTTACCACAAGGTTGTAAGATGTCTATTTAAAATAACACTAATTCTAACCTGAACTACAGTTTTGTCCAATCCAAACAGGAGTTTGGTGGGGTATTTTCATCAAAATGCCCTATCCTTGATTTGAATATGAATGACTGCGGAAGGGTCTTTCGGAAACCCCACGGATTTTAATACAGGTAAGTCCTTTTTCCAAAAAAAAAAAGTCAGGAAATGAACAAACAGGAATAAAAATTCATGAACAACTATCAGCAAGTCCAAGCAGCCATGAGACGCGCGCGCGCGTGTGTGTGTGTGTGAGAGAGAGAGAGAGAGAGAGAGAGAGAGAGAGAGAGAGAGAGACAGAGACAGAGACAGACACAGAGAGACAGAGACAGAGAGAGAAATAGAGAGACAGAGAGAGACCGACCGACAGACACACACTGAGATTCTGGAGTTAATTGCGAATAACCGCGCCGCGAACCTTTTTTACCTCCTCCAAGTCCCACAGTCTACCTAGGACAAGTAAGTCTCGCTCCAGCACCCTAAACCAAAGACACAAGCACCACCACCTCCACCCCCACTACCTAGGCGAGACAGCGCCAAAAGCCACCGAGCGTGCACGCCAGCCAGGCCCGCTACCCCGCAAACCCGGGAGCTTCTTTATCCCCAGCAGAGATCCGCCCCACTTACCTGTAATTTACTTTAACGCCTCGAAAGCATGATTTGGTTTACGGAATTGCAGCAAATACAAGAAAATCAAGTCTCCTTGAGACACTCTCCTCTTCCTCCCTAGGACGGACATTCACACGGAACACTCTCCTTTCCCTCTCAACCCGGAACACGCGCTGGACTATCCCAAGAGGGTCTTTGGGGACCCGCCAGAGATCGACACTGCTCCCACGTGCCTCCATTAAACCCTCGTCCAAGCGTGCACAAGGCGCCAAGGGCATGTGCAGAATCAGCCCTCAGAATAAGTTCAGCAAACCCATTCCCTACCCCCCGAAAGCGCGAGGGAGAACCCTGACACAAGCGCCGGCCCCGGCAGACAATACTCAAGCAACTCCAGCCTTCCGCGCACACGCCCCGACCGGTCCAGCCACCACTCTCTCCTCCCATGGTCCCTACAGTCTTCGGGCCGGGAGCAGGGGGCGTCCTGATGGTTGCTGGGTGTGGACTGTGAAGAGAAGGGCAACCTGCACACACCACCGATGCTGCGGGGCGGGTAGGAGATCGCAGTTCTCCAAAGCCCCACCGGTGCTCAGCTCCTCAGAAGGGGTGGGGTGGGGACAGTGGAACCGAGGTAGCGAACCCTAAGGGAGGCAGCTTTTCTGCACCTCTTCCCCACCTACCACAGCGTGCGCGCATAAGCGCGCGCACCACGGGGCCGTGCACCTTCCTTCTGCCCCTGGACCTACCCAGCCCTTGCGCCCAAGCGCAGTGGCCTGGAAGAGCGGGCATCCGGCCCGCGGTGGCCGGGGGAGCGGACAGAGCGCCGTGCTCTGGGGTGCCCACCTGCGCTCAGGGTCGTCGCTGCTGCCGGTGCGCCCGCCGCTGTTGCAGTCTCCAGCTGCAGGAGGAGGAGGCGCGGTGGCTGAGCCCCTGGACTCCACGCGCGTACTCGCGCCCCGGAGCGGCGGTCCTCATTTCCCTTCGTCCCGGCTGGCGAGCCACCCACCTAGCCCGCAGGTTCTGCCAGTCCCGCGGCCCGCCAGAGCCCAAGCTATCCTCTCCGCCCCTTTCCCGCCGCCCTGCGCTGCGCTGCGCTCCGCCCCCTACCCGCCCATCCCAGCCGGGGCCCAGCCGGGGGCTGCGGGCGCTGCGCTTCGTGCCGCAGATTTCGGGTTCTTGGGTCTGTGGCGGTAGAAAGGAGATGCGGGGCACCAGGGGTGCGGCCCTGGGGTCCGCCCCCAACCGCGCTCTCCCAACTGGTTCCTCACTCCTGGGGCCCGTGGCAACCGCCCGCAGCTAAGGGTGTGGGCACCGTGCACTCTGCCCCCGCTCTTCCGGCGTCTCCCCGCGTGGCACCTTCCATGGCCTAGAGGGTGCCGCGTGTCTTAGGGGGAGGGGGTTGGTGAAGCAAGGTGGAGTGAGCCTGAGAGTGGAGGCGAAGAAATTACCATGTGAATTGCCAGGGGCTGCAAGTTGCTGCCTGTGCCCCTGTTTCTGTTACATTAACTACCTGGATGTGCTGCTTTCCGTGCTACAACCGCAGTAATATTCAGAAGCTTGAATATGAGATTTCCAAGTTAATTGGTTGTGGGGTGGTTGGGTTTTTTTTTTTTTTTTTTTAATGTAACGATTGCAGAAGACAACAGATTCACTCTTTTTAAAAAGTTACTTTACATATATGTACAATATAATTTCTAATTTAANATTCTTTTGAACTGTGTCACAAGGAATAACATTACAAACATGTCTCTCATCAGCACACAACTCATTCTTATTTTAGTCAGACAAATTAGTGGGCCTGTAAAAACAGCAAGGTAGTAGGAGAAAAATCATCAGAAGGTTAATAACAGAAGGGCTTGGTTTAAAAGAAGCCTCCTAATGCATCTATATTCTGATCGGTGTTACGTCAATTCAACAGTGGGACGCAATTTTATTAAAAGCTGATACTTGGCTGGATGTAGTGGCTCACACCTGTAGTCCTAATACAGTGGGAGGCCAAGGCAGGCAGATCACTTGAGCCCAGGAGTTAAAAACCAGGACAATATGGCAAAACCCTGTCTCTACAAAAAATACAAAAACAACCCCGGTGTGCTAGTGCACACCTGTAGTCCCAGCTACTCAGGAGGCTGAGGTGGGAGGATCACTTGAGCCCAGGAGATGGAGGTCGTAGTGAGCTGAGATCCTGCCACTGGCCCCCACCTGGGTGACAAGGCCAAATCCTGTCTCAAAAAAAAATTTTTTTAAGTTGATACTGCTATTGGTTCATGCAGGTGACTCTGTTAACATTATCTCAAATGAAATTATTCAGAACAACTGGCAGTTTTATATAGTTTCAGGAAAAGTGTTTTGAAAAGCAAATATCAAACAACTGGTTAAATGCAAAGCCACATGGTCACAATGGAAAAACAACTCTTTTAGAACAGTAAAAAGTCATGTAATATAATGATATGCAGAATTTTTATTTAAATACATTGTCAGAAATAGATTAGACCCGGTTTCTCCTCGGAGGTTACCTCAAAATACATTTCACTTCATAGAAGTTTATATAAGTGTCAAAATATTGAACATAAGAGCAAACGGGTTAGTACTACTGGAATGCAATAATTATAAAGCTGGATAGGTGGATTAATTGTCCTACATACCTGTGGTTTTTCAGATTCCTGTGCTTGCTTACTCATGTACATTTGACTCTTTCAGAAACCACTTCTAGAAGCTCCCGGTTTGGCTTCTACACTGCCACCTGTAGACATAAAAGAGAAATAAATCATGTATTATTCGTCCACAATGCATCTTTTCTAGGCATCTAACGGGGATATCTGGGGCAAAAGTGGCAAAATATTTGCTCCAAAAGACAAAATGTTCTTTCTCCTCTGTGTGGAAAATTCCTAAGGCGTCCTTCTCCCCAATGGTATGATAAATTATTTGATTAGAAATTGAAACATGCGTAAGTCTCAGATCATCAACTATACACCACTCTCAGCTGATCATTAAAGAGATGGAGTCGCAGAACTCAACTTAACAGTCATTTCAAGACCTGTCGTTTAAAATTAGAAGAAAACTTCACCGCTTTGTTCATCTGGTATTTCAGAATTCTGTAAATTGACACAAAGAAAGATCAGGGGCGGGGGGAAGGGGGAGGGATTGCATTGGGAGTTATACCTGATATAAATGACGAATTGATGGG
>NW_016804586.1:26851-29731 GCF_001698545.2 Rhinopithecus bieti | reverse complement strand
CCAGATTTCTCAAAACAAAAGGGTGTGCCATTTGAATAAAAAGAAGAAAGAAACAAAAACAGCAAATCCATTTTGTTCAGGTCAAAACTAAGCCAACAAAATCACAATTGAAATCCTTTCTAAGCCTGAATTGTGCTACGAGATATGTAAAAAGTACAATTAAAATAATTTATCTATTTTTTTTCACCACTACAAATCCTTTGCTCCACTGACCAAACACCATTATGCTTCACATTTCCCTTTTAGTTCCCGTGCTATTGAGTTTTTTTCACTGATCTTTAAATAAGAAAGTGCGCTGGACACTCCCATTATCCCCAAGGAATTCTGTGTCACCCTCCATTTAGTTTCAAAAGTTCTCTTGAAATGTCTGTGACATTGATGAGGACAGATCTGAACATCCCATGTAGACCTGTGATGTGGAAAGGGAGCTCCATGACTAGTCTACATTCAAGACAGTGGGATTAAAACAAAACATGAGTTTTGTTCTAACAGTTTAATCCGATTGGTATCTCCCATTCTGATCCTCACTCCAGCGAAAGGTTTTATAATGTGTGTTTTTCCCTCTTGAGGAATTTTCTTTTGATAATTATTTTAATAATTTTTTGTTCATTGACTCTTTGAGTTGTTAGCCTGAACATAATGCACAGTCTTCTCTCTTTTCTTTCCTGTGATAACTGAGAATTGATTTAAGGGGAAAAGGAACACAATGAGACAACTCTTTTGCCAGTTTCTTCTTCTGGCTCTAAGAAAAGCATGAATTAGCTTGCTTTACTTTGGTCGATTGGATTGAGCAGCATCATTGATTCAAATTTGCAGAATGTCAATTACTTTAATCGGTCTCCTTGGGTTAGGGAAATACATCACTAGTTATCTCACAAGACAATGAAGATACAGACAGTACTACCATATAATGCTCAGATTGAAGTGTTGATGATCTAAGTTACTTAAAAATATGTGTGTGTATATGTGGGTGTGTATATGTATAATTCAAAGCTAAATATAAACCTGATTACTTGTAATAGAATCTTCAGTTACAAAACCTTTGATAAGCTCTCTCATGTTTTTGGAGTATGTAATAAACTGAAGAATACCTCACTACCTTACTGATAGGAAAGTACTTTTTTCTGATCCAGATCGCCACATAAATTTCCAACATCAACTATTTAACCCTATCATCTCATGGTTAAAAAAAGAAAAAAGAAGATGATGATGAAAGAAAAGAAGAAAGAGAATGAAAGAAAAAGCAGGAAAGAAGAGAGAGAGAGAGAAAGAAAGTGGGGAGGACAGAGGGAGGAAGAAAAGATAAAAGGAACAGAGTCGTGACTGTGGCCAAGTGCCCTAGCTCACGCCCGTACTTCCAGCACTTTGGGAGGCCAAGGTGGGTGGATCACTTGAGCTCAGGAGTTCAAGATCAGCCTGGACAACATGGCGAAACCCCATACCAACAAAAAAAAGTACAAAAAGCCAGGCGAGGCTGAGGCAGGAGAATCACATAAACCCGGGAGGCGGAGTTTTCAGTGAGCAGAGATTGAGCCACTGCACTCCAGCCTGGGTGACAGAGTGAGATCGCCTCAAAAAACAGAGTAAAGACAGTATGATAGGGTGAATACGTGTGTGACTGGTTAGCACAACTGATAAGCACATCGGGTTAGTAAGATAATGGTTTTCTCCCCCTGTGGACCATTTTGCTTTGTTTTACTTCATGGCTATCAATCAAAGCCCTATTCCTAGACATGAACAAATGTATTCCTAGTCACCAAATATCGTGGCTGGAATTATGTCCCCCCCAAAAATATGTCGAAGTTCTACACCTGTGACCTGTGAATGTGACCTTATTTGGAAAGAGGGTCACTGCAGATATAATTAGGATGTAAATTAAGATTAGGTCATACTGGAATAGAGTGAGCCCTTAATCCAATATGACTGGTATCCTTACAAGAAAATGACACACACACACACACACACACACACACACGCACACACACACAGAGAACTGGTCATGTAAAAATGAAGGCAGAGATTGGAATTATGCTGCTACAAGCAAGGAACAGCTGAGAGTACCAGAAGCTGGAAGACACAAGAAATGGTCCTCCCCTAGAGGAACTGGAGGGGGCATGGACCTGCCAACACTTCGATTTTGGACTTCTGGCCTCCAGAACTGGAAAACAATAAATATTGTTTGTCTTCAACCATCCAGTTTGTGGGACTTTGTAGCCCTGGAAACCAATACACCAGGAATTCATCACCAACTTTTAGTGATGACAACCCATCATTTTGTGTAGCCAGCCCAGAGTAAATGTTCAAGTGTAAAGTGTTTAAGAATGGTAGGCAGGGCTGGGCGTGGTGGCTCACGCCTGTAATCCCAGCACTTTGGGAGGCGGAGGCAGGTGGATCACTTGAGGTCAGGAGTTTGAGACCACCCTGGCCAACATGGTGAAACCCCATCTCTACTAAAAATACAAAATTAACTGGGTGTGGTGGCATGCACCTGTAATCCCAGTTACTCACAAGGCTGAGGCAGGAGAATCACTTGAACCCGGAAGAAGGAGGTTGCAGTGAGCCAAGATCATGCCACTGCACTCCAGCCTAGGCAACAGGGTGAGACTCAATCTCAAATAAAATAAAATAAAATAAAATAAAATAAAACAAAACAAAATAAAATGATAGTCAGAGACATTTTTGTACATGATGGACAACAGCAGGGTAGAATCATCCAGGAATTAGAAAGAATCTTGAGAATTTACCTAATCCAATACATGGCTCCTCCAAAATATGACTCTGCTACAATTTAGAATCAGAGGGTAGCCGGGCGCGGTGGCTCAAGCCTGTAATCCCAGCACTTTGGGAGGCCGAGACGGGCGGATCACGAGGTCAGGAGAT
>NW_016804586.1:21384-26548 GCF_001698545.2 Rhinopithecus bieti | reverse complement strand
ATCTTTTTTTTTTTTTTTAACAGAGTCTTGCTCTGTCACCCAGGCTGGAGTGTAGTGGCACCATCTTGGCTCACTGCAACCTTCTTCTCCAAGGTTCAAGTGATTCCCCTGCCTCAGCCTCACAAGTTGCTGGGATTACAGGCGTCCACCACCACACCCAGCTAATTTTGTATTTTAGGAGAGACGGGGGTTTCACCATTTTAGCCAGGCTGGTCTCGAACTCCTGACCTCAAGTGATCCACCCACCTCAGCCTCCCAAAGTGCTGAGATTTACAGGTGTGAGGCACCATGCTCAGCCAGGTAACAGAAATCTTAACATGCTAAAAGAATTTTGGAGATTTTTCTCTTTTTTGAGATTATGTGATACCTAGGTGGTATGACTTTAAAAAATGCAGGATGGGGTCCTCTGCACATATTGTGCCCCTCAATACTCAATCATGCTCCATTGATTCAATTTCACCTCTAGTTCTTGGCTTGTAATAGCTTCCTCCCTTTAAGTCTTGAAAGCTTTTGGTCTTCAATAGTCCCAAATTAAAATATAAATGAGTCTGGAAGATTTCCCAGCCTGAACTCAAACCATTTCTCAACTTGACTGCTTATCAGTACATGGTTGTATTCCTCTATTGTCTAGTACAGTGGCCCCCAACCCTTTTGGCACCGGGGACGGGTTCTGTGGAAGACAGTTTTTCCACGGACTCAGGGGTAGTGGTGGGGGAATGATTTCGCAATGAAGCTGTTCCACCTCAGATCACCAGGCATTAGTTAGATTATCATAAGGGGCGCACAACCTAGATCCCTCCCATGCACAGTTCACAATAGGGTTCACGCTCCTATGATAATCTAATGCAACTGCTGATCTGACAGGAGGCAGAGTTCAGGCGGTAATGCTCGCTTGCCCAAAGCTCGCCTCCTGCCGCGCAGCCTCCGAGGACTGGTACCAGTCTGCAGCCCAGGGGTTGGGGAGCCCCTGGTCTAGAAAACGCTGAGCTCATAGAGTATCCTCCATAAATATCTGCCAAGTTAACAGAGAAGAAGAGTTTAGCATGAACTCAGAGAAGCAGAGGTTAGCATGAATTAGATGCAGGATTGGGTATGATAGTGTCTCAGTCCATTCACCCTGCTATAACAAAATACCTGAAATTGGGTAATGTGTAAAAACAGAAATTTATTTCTAACAGTTTTGGAGGCTGGGAAGTCCAAGATCAAGGTGCTGGCAGATTTGGTGCCTAGTGAGGGCCTTTCCTTATACAGGGCATTCTTGCTGTGTCCTCACATGGCGGAAGGCAGAAGGGCAAAAGGACCTCACTAGTTCCCTCTAGCCCTTTTACTGTAAGTGCCAATCCATCCATGGGAGCAGAGTCCTGATGGCCTGATCACCTCTTAATACTGTTGCATTGAAGATTAAGTTTCAACATGAATTTTGAAAGGCACAAACATTCAAACTATAGCATGTGGGTAGAGGAGAAATGAAGAAGAGGAAGAAAAGGAGATCCCAAGACACATTTACTCTCAGAGCTTTATATGGAATTCTACATAAAGTCCCACCTGACTCTGATTGTAACATGGACTGTGACATAGGGGTAAAAAGTCATCTGGGAGCTTTATTCACTTTACTCCTCCCAGTCTAGTAATCAATTATGGTCCTAAGGGGTGAAGGAGTGGTGCAGTGGGGGCAGGAAGGAGCTTTCCTCCTCTCTAAAAACCTCCACCAACTCTCACTCCCTCTCCAGCCATCCACCTAAAATACACAAGCTGAATAAATATAATGCATTTGGTATACAAATACAACTTTGAGCAAGTTGTAACCAGCACGTCTCTCCATCCCAGCTTCTACTTCCAAATTCTAATCAGAGGCAGCCCCTATGCCCTTCCTCAATAGACATGCTGGAGCTGCCACTGCTAGTGGGAACTCATTTTCAAATGTATGCCTGGGACAGATCCCAACGTAAACCCACCAACATCAGAAATCCGCCCCCTGTGTTTATTATTCATAAAAAAGAAGCAAATACTTTTGAGAGAAGACAGCATCACTCGAAGATGAATAGAGTGGTTCTTCAGTCAGAAGTGCCAGGAGAAATCAATAGGAAAGTGTCAATTCTCTGAAGAAAGGAGAGCTGGAGTACTTCTCCATATGTCTATTGTTAGATCTTGATATCTAGACTCTAAAAACTTTTGAAAATGTTTGAAACAGGAGCTTCACTGGATTTATTCTCTCATGAATATGTGCAGAAGTATTCCAGCTATAGCTGACAAATTGAATCATAGTGTTACAATGTAATGAAAATAAAGTTTACATTCAATTTTTTTTTAATGGGCCCATTGCTGGGTGTGGTGGCTCAAGCCTGTAATCCCAGCACTTTGGGAGGCTGAGGCGGGTGGGTCACTGGAGGTCAGGAGTTCGAGACCAGCCTGGGCAACATGGTGAAATCCTATCTCTACTGAAAATACATAAATTAGCCGGACATGGTGTTGCACATCTGTAATCCCAGCTACTTGGGAGGCTGAGGCAGGAGAACAGATTGAACCCAGGAGGCAGAGGTTGCAGTGAGCCTAGATCGTGCCCCTGCATTCCAGCCTGAGCAATACAGTGAGACTCCACCTCAATAAATAAATAAATAGTAAATAATAAATGGGCCCGTGAAGAAAAGTCAACAATTCAAAATGTTAGTGGTCTAGTCATGGTATTTTTGTTATATCCTCAGTAAAGTATCACTCTTCTTTGTAATGCACATGAAGTCTATCAACCACTAAACCTACTTCATGGAATAAATATGGCATCTGACTCCATCTCTGGAGATGCTCCCTAGCAGTTGAGTCACAGGGCACCAAACTTTCTCTGGCCCCTGAGGTAGTGGTAGCCAATCCCAGCCAAAATGAGAACAAAACTTCCCCAGAATCCAAGACCAGAGTTATTATTTAGATATTGCCTGAACTGCAACCCCCAACCCCCACCAACCTCAAAGTTCCAACAGCTCCATTTACTGTTTTATATTTCTCTGAAGCATCTATTCCTATCAAATATTCTTTGTATCTTTTTCATTTTTATTATCCACCTCTCCCCACGAGAATATGCATTTCCTGAGAGCAGGGATTTTTGGCTATTTTGCTTAGGCTATGGCCCCAGCACCTAGGATAGCATCTGGAATGTTGTGGGTGGTTGATAAATATTTGTTGAGTGATTTATGCACACATTATAATTTCACATATTACATGAATAGGACTGAAGAATGTTCTAAGTATTTGCCTATTTATTGATAGGAAGGCCAGGCATGGTGACTCATGCCTGTAATCCCAGCACATTGGGAGGCCGAGGTGGGAGCATGGCTTGAGGCCAGGAGTTTGAGACCAGCCTAGGAAACATGGCAAGACTTCATCTCTACAAAAAAACAAAGAAATAACAATCTTGATAGGAAAGCCAATTCATATTTTGACTAATTTTATTTTATTGAAGCAAAGAATTGTTACTAATGAGAGATAGTGTACAATGTAACCAAAAGATTTATGATGAACATCTTGTGTGCTTTTGTCATCATCTCAATTTTATTTGCGAATATGTTAACAGATCCACCTGACAATTTCAGAATCATAGGATTTGTCTACTCAAGACCTTCCTTTTGCATAATTTGAGCTCTTCCCCTTGTTTTTTGTGTAATAACTCAAGTGTTCCAATGACAGAGATGAGGATGGGAGTCTTTGACTCAAAGAAACCCAGATTCAGCCAAGGCCATCTCCAGAGAGAGAGAACAACAAGAAAAGTCATCTTGGACTGAGTTTTCTATCTACTATTCTCTCTAGCCTCTGTCCTGCAAGTCTCATTCACTCCTTTTAGTTTCTAGGGGTCAGAGACTTCTACTAGTAGATGGCTCACTTTGGTTCCAGACAAATGACTCATTGCCTTGGCATCTCACAGTTTCAAGTCCTCACTGGACACCCAGCTGAAAGGACAACCTAAAAGTGGCTTCCCCTTTCTCACCTATGCGGGGCACACAAAGTAAACCAACCCCTCAGCCTGTTTATTTGAAGAACAGTGGACCAGGAAAGAAGCAGTGTCCATCTCTGTTTCTCTAACCCAGGGTCCTAGGGCTGGATGTTGCAGATGTGGTGGCAGACACTTCCCTCAGCAAGGCTCACACTGCTTGTCTCCATTGAGACAGGGCAAGTGGGCGGGACCAGAAGATCTTCTGGGAAGGCGGAGCCCAGCAGCTCTGGGCAGGGTAGCAGCTAGTCTTTTTACAGGCTCCAGGTTCACTCATCAGCAGAGGGTGCCTGCTGTTTACTGGCAAGCTTATCCAAGGCTTCTTTATTAATGCACTTAATTCAGTGCTTCTTAGATTGAAATCATCTGGGAAGCTTTAAAAATGTGCTAATGTCCAGACCCATGGCTTGCTACATAATTTGTGGGTCCAGGGAAAACTAAAAATATGGGCCTGCTTGTTCAAAAATTACTAAGAATTTAAGACGGCAGAGCTTTAAACCCAAAATAGAGCTCTTCTAAGTGCTGCCTGGTACAACTGCACAGGTTGCCTGCCCATGAAACCCATCCTGCCGAGACTCCGCCCCCGGAAAGTCAGATTTTATTGTTCTTGAGTAAAGTTCAGACATTTGAATTATTCTAAAGCTCCCCAAATATTTCTTATGTGTAGTTAGGATTAAGAACCTTGATTCTAGCTCAGTGAATCATGAAATACAAAAGATTCTTACAATTACAATTGACACCTGCATACAAACTTATCTCTAATTCAATAACTCAAAATCCTCACTCTGAAACATTTTCAGCTTACCCAGGGTGAAATCATCATGACAACATTCTTTAGAAAAATTTTCAACCCATACATAAGTTATAAGCTGTAGTCATGAATCACCTTTTGATTCCCTTTTTCAAAAACAAAAAGTCATGAAAATGGCATATTTTCTCATATAGAAAATTAATATAATTTGAAGTGTTATTACTCATCATCATTCACATTAAATTTGAAATAAGGCTAAACAAGAATATTGCTAAATGGAAATTTATTACCACATCAATAGAATTCACAATGACACCTTAAAAATATTCAAACGAATGTCAAACATCTTCCCCTGTGCTCTGCACTAAAGAATAAGAAGCAAATATGCACTATTCGGAGAATTTCATCTAGGAGAAAGAATCTCCAGGAAGGGTCCA
>NW_016804586.1:12907-20647 GCF_001698545.2 Rhinopithecus bieti | reverse complement strand
AACTCCTTCCCAAAAAAAAAAAAAAAAAAAGAAAGAAAGAAAATCCAAAGCTGAAGCCCTCCCATCCTTTTCTGCAGGCCCTGCATCCCTTGTTGAGACTCCATTTCTTCCCTGTTAAGGACTTGTGCTCTCAACACAGCTGTGGAAACTACCAAGTACTACATCAGGGAAAATTTGTGACCTTTCTGCGCTCACAACTGACTCTACTTGTCTTGCATCTTTCATGAGAAAACCTGATAATTCTTCATGGAGTGACTCTTCAGATACAGAAAGGGTGGTGACCCACCTTTCTGGATTACTCAGGATCAGCTAACTTTCGGCACTGAAAATCCAGCATCCTAGGATACCGCTTGTCACCTTAGAAGCAAGGTGTCATTCACAATCACTTCCAAAGCCTCCAGAAGCTAAAAATATGCATAGGAAGAAAATTTTGCTTGTTTTTCCCTGGAATTTGGTTTAACTGTGTGTTAACCGATTGCAGATGTGCTTCTGAAAGGGCTCTGTAGCAGCTGCTGCTGGTGCTCTGGCCAGACCGCCTCCGCCTCAGCCTCCGCTATTCTCCTTTATAGGTTGTGTGCACCCATCCCCCAACTTCTGCATGCTTGTCTCCGAACTGCTCACACCTGCAGCTTTCTTCAGAGAACTACCCTTGGGCTACTGGACCCACTTCACTGGACCTGCTGAGAGCTGGCAGGTTTATGTCCCTCCCCATGTCTCCCCCCGCAGCCCCCAATTCTGATCCTGGGCAGTCCATAAGCAATAACTAACAGGTAAAGAAGTGTGAAAGCTTCTTCTCCCTTGCCACAAGGGAAACAAACTCTGAGGTGTAATTTATACTTCCAAACTAAGCGTGGGATCAGCCTAAGGCTGGGACATCACCTGAACTCCCATCCTTGGCTTCTTTCCCTTCTTTGTCTTGCTTGCCCCACTCCCTTACTGGTTTCTCCTGAGGGTGCTTTTTTCATAAATAGCTTCTATCTAAATCCTCATCTCAGCCTCTGCTCTGGGGAACCTGACCCAAGACAGGCTTGATTCTTTATATATAAAAATATAACAAACACTAATAAGCAAGGTGGGTCTTTGCTTAGATGTCTGCTGGAGGAAAGGAGAGCTCTGTCTTTACAAAGTCAAGGGATGATAAATGAATAATCCATCTAGCAGTGGTTCCTTCTTCATGCTGCCAATGGAGAATATTCCTGAAAACCCCAAGTGAACTTGGGTAATTCTTTCACTCTCTTATTGCATTTACCTTCACTATAGCAATTCCTTTATGGTGTCATAGTATTTTGTGTGTCCAGTCTTGTCATCTTGGCAGATTATAAGCCACTAAAAGGTAGTAACAAAGCATTTTCTTCCTGAATCACAAGTCTTACACAAAATGGTGACTTATAGCACAAAATGCATGCTTACATAATAGATAGAAACACCATTCAAAAATGTTTAGAACTTTTGCCCGTTCTAGTAAATATCTATTAATATTTCATTGATGGCTGGATGCGGCGGCTCACGTCTCTAATCCCAGCACTTTGGGAGGCTGAGGTGGGCAGATCACCTGAGGTCAGGAGTTCGAGACCAGCCTGACCAACATGGAGAAACTGCATCTCTACTAAAAATACAAAATTAGCCAGGCATGGTGGTTTATGCCTATAATCTCAGCTACTCAGGAGGCTGAGGCAGGAGAATCGCTTGAACCCAGAAGGCGGTGGTTGTGGTGAGCTGAGATCGCACCATTGCACTCCAGTCTGGGCAACAAGAGTGAAACTCCATCTCAGAATATATGCATATATATATTTCATTGACTATCAGTTGGAGTTCTGGCAACAGGAAGCAGAAGGCACACCCAAATGGAATTCTGCAGACAATTCAACAAAGAGAATATTTGCAAAGGTGAAGGCAGGGAAATGAGAACCAGCAATGGATGGTGAAGCACCTTGAAACCTGTAAGTGGGAAGCTGCTGTTCTCCTTAGGTTTGAAGGGGAAAGTAAGAGGGGGAAATCGTAGGAACCCAGTGACATCTATAGCTGTTGGAAAGAGCCACTAAGACAGGAGCCAGGACTCCTTCAGAACTCAATCACTGCCAATCTGCAACTTGGCAGTGTGGAATTCAGGACAAATAAATATTCTCATCTCTCTCCTCCTACTTTCAGATCTCTTGCCGAGATTGGCCAAACCCAATTAAAAGCCAGACAGCAAGGGAACCTAGATGATACAATCTAAAGGAGTTCGAATCACAGTAGAGAAGGCTAGAGAATGATCTGAAAGGGCAAATGGGGAGTAATCTGAATACTAAACAACACTCTAAGTCCCACCCCATGTGATATGGTTTGGATGTTTGTCCCCTCCAA
Source organism: Rhinopithecus bieti (assembly GCF_001698545.2). Classification (NCBI taxonomy): domain Eukaryota; kingdom Metazoa; phylum Chordata; class Mammalia; order Primates; family Cercopithecidae; genus Rhinopithecus; species Rhinopithecus bieti. The sequence continues at coordinate 18,301 of NW_016804586.1, read as the reverse complement.
ATCTCATGTTAAAATGTGATTCCCAATTTTGGAGGTGAGGCCTGTTGGGAGGTGATTGGATCATGGGGGTGGATCTCTCACGAATGATTTAGCACCATCCCTTTTGTGATAAGTGAGTTCTCTCTCAGTCAGTTCATGTGAGATCTGGTCCTGTAAAATAACATGGGACCTCCCCCTTCTCTCTCTCTTGTTCCCACTCTTGCTATGTGACATGCTGGCTCCCCATCACCTTCGACCATGATTGTAGGCTTCCTGAGGCCCTCACCAGAAGTAGATTGCCAGCACCGTGCTTATACAGCCTGCAGAACTATGAGCGAATTAGACTTCTTTTTTTTGTAAGTTACCCAGCCTCAGGTATTCTTTTACAGCAATGCAAGAATGGACTCACATACCATGTATGGCACTTGGCCACATGTAAAAGCAAACCACGGATGATAGCTCCTGTTTTAAGTCTTTATTTCTTAATACTCTATGTTTACTATTTCCATTCATTTCTGTTTCTTCTTATCTCTCTTTCTTGGGTTCCTGGCTCTGTACTTCTCCCTGCTTCTTCCTCTGACATTCATGACACCCTTTGGATTTTTCTTAGGTTCCTGAATGCTAGCTTTCTAGTAGGTTCTTGGCTCTCTGTTAATGACTCTTATTTTTTATTCTCTCCAAGGAGAAACTTCTCACTCTTGCTTTAACCTTGTGGAATCCCACCAGTCATGACCCGTTGCCTGACTAATTGAAAATCCGTTGTTCAAGGAAAAGTAACTTCTATAGCCACTAATACACCAACATAAGACAATGACTTTGACATGGGGCATGTGCCTAAATTATAGAATTCTTAGCTTTGAGAGGGTCATTTATTAGAAAGAACTCAGCCTAAAAGTCATTTGTGTGTGTTCTGTTAGATGCATATTTGATCTATAAAACCCTTCTGCGCAGGCAGAAAATGAACATACTTTTTCCAAAGGGCAAATTAACGTGGATGCGCACTCTTTTTGTTTTCATTTTTTGTGTATATCTCCATTAGCAAGTTGAAATAGCTACAGAACTATGAGTGGTGTAGACATTGTGATGTGAATTCTTAACTCAGAGTACTGGCATATAGAAAACAAAAATTTTCTGTGATATGAAAAAAAATGGGCCAGGCACGATGGCTCACGCCTGTCATCCCAACACTTTGGGAGGCCGAGGCGGGTGAATCACATGAAGCCAGGAGTTCAAGACCAGCCTGGCCAACATGGTGAAATCCCGTCTCTACTAAAAATACAAAAATTAGCCAGGCGTGGTGGCATACGTCCATAATCCCAGCTACTCAGGAGGCTGAGGCACGAGAATCTCTTGATCCTGGGAGGCAGAGGTTGCAGTGAGCTGAGATGGCACCACTGCACTCCAGCCTGGATGACAGAGCGAGACTCTGTCTCAAAAAAAAAGAAAAAGAAAAGAAAAGAAACAAAGAAAAAAAATTAGTAATGCAACCTGGCTCAGTGTGAGTTGAGACAGGAATTAGCCACCATGGTCGCTCATTGGAAAGAAGATGAAGATACAGACAAAATCAGAATAGAGGTATTAACTTTAACCAGACCTGAACAAGGGTTTCAGTGCGGAGAAATTGAAGGTAAACATCAGAACTATAGCAGGTCCTTGACTAAGTTATTTTATTCAACATCGTTTCATTCAACATGATTTTATTGTAACTTTGATGAGAAAAAATATCAATTCCTGGCTGGGGCCACCAGGCCACTGTCTGTGTGGAGTCTGCATGTTCTCCCCATGTGTGCGGGAGTTTTCTTCAAGTACTCTGGTTTACTCCCACATCCCAAAGCTGTGCATATTAGGTGAATGGGCGTGTCTACACGGCCCCAGTTTGTGAGAGTATCGGTGTGTATGAGTGGGCCCTGCAGTGGGATGGCATCCTGTCCAGGGTGGATTCCTGCCAGGCAACCTGAGCTGCTGGGATAGGCTATGGCCACCTACCACTCTGAACTGGAATCAGGATGTTGGAAGATGAATTAATGAGTGAATACAAATGATCGTAAAATCGAAATTTGTAAAGTCTGCAATAATCATACACATGCACAACAATAAACGATGCAGGATGAAGACACTCAGAGAGCCCCTCACTAGTTGCGATGGATCTTGAACTGCATGGTGGTAGGAGGTGCTCCTTATTATGTTCACTTTGCAAACACTTATTCCTTGATTTAGCCCACCACCACGACTGCTGTTGCTACTCATTTGCCAGAAATTGGGTAAATAATTGTCTTACTTGTTTTTATTATATTTCTTAAATGTATGTAGAGCTCACACTAATTTCAATGTTTAATAGTAGAAATGTTTTGGGGTCTTTATTTAGAAGTTTGGCGATGTTTTTCTCATCATACGAACTTAACTCCTATTTAGATCAATAAGCCTACAGGAAAATTGGTTCCTTACTACTCTTTTTGCTTAAAGTTGCCATTTCCAAGAGCCTATTGACAACATTGAGGACTACTGTATGTAATTAGCTGACATATTTATATCTCATCTTCTTTTATAAACACATTATTGGGAAAAATCCTTTTCTATGCAGCGAGTTTTATTATTTGTGATGCAAAAGTGCAAAAAATCTTATTTCAGAAGGAAGTTAGTGCAGATTAATGCCAGTTGTCTATAAATCTCTTTTATTTATTTGCCAGCATTAACAAACATCATCTAATAATTTTACTAACCAATTGATTGTGATCAGAAAGCAAACACTTCCTTAATAAAGCATGTTATGGATTCTTATTTGCAGCACAAATGTACCACTTGATCAAGAGAGAATGCACATCCAATATTTTCACCAGTAATACAGGTATTCAATTCATTTGGCACACATTATTTGAAAATTTACTCTTTGATAGACCCTAGGCTGAGGACTAGAAGAGATAATTGTCATAGAATTTTGCTGTGAGGAATTAGGAATTCTGATTAGGAATCTTTCGCAAGTCTGGCGATTAGAATTTGTGCCAAGCCACTCCAAAGACAAAATTAAGCCAGTAGTCATGGAATGGATGATAACATCCAACTTTTAATAACAATTTCAGAAGCTAAAAGAAGCAGATATTGCATCTGGTTTCTTTAAGAGTTTCTTTTTGTCCAAGAAATCCTAAGATCCACGTTACAAAGTGGTACACAGTAACCGTAGAGTTCTAAACCCATTTGATTCATGGCTTCCTGCAACATGGCTGTGGTAGGCACAATAACAACCCCCAAAGATGTCCACAAAGGTGTCCGCAAAGTATAACAATCCATACTTTCATGTCATGACATGGCAAAGGGACTTCGTAGATGTGAATAAATGGAGGATATTAAGATGGGGAAGATTTTCCTGGATCACCTGCGTGGGCCCAATGTAATCACAAGGGTTCTTATAAGAGGAAGGCTAGAAGCTCAGAGTCAGAGAGATGTGATGACAGAAGCAGAGAAGAGAGAGAGAGAGAAAGAGAGAGAGAGAAATATTTAAAGATGAAATGATACTTAAGATTGAAAGCTGACTGTGAAGATGGAGAAAGAGGTCATGAATCAAGAAATGTAGGTGGTCACCTCCTCTGGAGCTTTCAGAAGGAAAGCGGTTCTGCCATTGCCTTGACTTCAGCCCTGTACGACTCATTTCAGACTTCTGACCTCCAGAATTGTAAAATAATAAATTTGTGCTGTTTTAAGCTATTATGTTTGAAACTAATACAATGACTGAGTGTAGAATGTTTACAGAAAACGTGACAACAAACTCACCTTTGAGTAACTCCAAATGAGTGATGACTCCAGACACAGTAGGTTCAAAGGAAGTGCTGAGGTACAAGAATCAGTCATGCAGTGTGACAGTTTGAAACATGGCCCCAAGTTCTTTCATAGACCTCCCTTTGAGAGGTAGGATCTGTGTCGCCTACCCTTGAATCTGCATCCTCCTGGGACTGCTTTGACTGATACAGTGTATAAATGCTGATAAATGACATTTAAGGCCAGGTCATAGATGACCACAACATGACTGTCCCTATGTTCTTTTTCGCTCTGTGGAACTATAATTTGATAAATGATTACATCTTCTAAAGAAAGTACCAGCAGGAATAAACACATTTCATCAAAGAGAAAGAAATTAAGCTACACTGCATTTAAGATTCCAATTCAAATAAATTATGGGTAATTTTCATCTGCTATTTTTTAAGACATTGTATCAGTCTTTGAGCTCATTTTCTCACCAGGTTTGGACATATTTCTTCTTTTCATCCTGTGTTTTGCCATTTTAATGTTACAAGAATTATTTTCAGTGCCACTTCCTTTATTTGCTATAACAAAAGGAAGGAGAAATTAGTTTTCACTCTCCAATCTGGCTTCAGCAATGCTGATTTTTTAAATTATTATTTCCACATGTTCTCATCTTCTAGCCTTTACTGACATCCCTTCTTAGACCCTCCCCCCTTCTATCTACCACCTTTCAAACACATGTAACATTAAGGATTTATCCTGTAACAACACTTCTTTAAACAAGAACGCTTTTCTCCATCCATTCTTCTCATTCCTTTCCAGCTTAGGGAAGCAATCATGTTTCCTGAGGCCGTTTGGCCATATGGACAGGCAACTCCAGCATTCTTTCTGATAAAATATTTGTTCAACTTTGCATCATTGAAGAGACAAACTTTGGAGCTTCAGTAAGAATAATGGGTTCTATGTGAAGATATAATAAGTGGTGGCTCTATATAAGACATATCACCTGAAATCTCATACGTAAAGGCCCAGTTGGGGTTTAGAAACCACTAAAAGGTGATTTTCACAGGTAATTTACAACAATGATCATGAAAGACACATATTTTTTCTGAACCATGTTAAAGTAAGTTAATGTTTACATGTCCTTTACTCCTTCAGGGTATATTTCCAAAAACAAGGACATTCCCCTACGTAACTGCAATATAGTTGTCAATGATTTCGATGGACTTCTAATATCTGTTCCCTTGTAAAATTCTGAGTATCTTTCAAAGGAAATTTTGGTTTGAACACATTGCTATAATCAGGTCAAATTTATAGCTGTTGCATACTTTTTATATTGGGAGCTCCAGAGGGTGGAAAAGTCCTCTCTCTCCTATTAAAGATGTACAGATTTTGTCCCAAGTTCCTTTTGTCCCTGTAAGTTGGGGGAGGAAGGGGAGGCTTCTGAATTCAGTACTAAAAGGAAGCCAAAAGTTTAACTCATGAATCTACTCTGTGTGTCCCCACATTCTGGTGTGATTAGGTTTACTAAATCTTTCTAGATTTTCTGAAAGTATGATCTAAAATGGTCCTAAACTGGACTTAAATCTGTGTTGGATCTATGCAAAATTTAGGAGATTCTTACTTTCTTTTTTTTTTTTAATTTTTTTTTAAATTATACTTTAAGTTCTAGGGTACATG
>NW_016804586.1:0-10268 GCF_001698545.2 Rhinopithecus bieti | reverse complement strand
AGCTGGGACTACAGGTGCCCACCACCTCGCCCAGCTAGTTTTTTGTATTTTTTAGTAGAGATGGGGTTTCACCATGTTAGCCAGGATGGTCTGAATCTCCTGACCTCGTGATCCGCCCGTCTCGGCCTCCCAAAGTGCCGGGATTACAGGCTTGAGCCACCGCGCCCAGACAATTTTTGTGTTTTTAGTAGAGACAGAGTCTTAACATGTTGCCCAGGCTGGTCTTGAACTCCTGGGCTCAAGTAATCTGCCCACCTCAGCCTCCCAAAGTTCTGGGATTACAGGCGTGAGCCACTGCACCCAGCCTAAATTTTTTTTATATATTTTTTAGAGACAAGATCTCACTGTGTTGCCCAGGCTGGTCTTGAACCCCTGGGCTCAAGTGATCCTCCTGCCTGGGCCTCCCAAATGATGGGATTACAAGCATGAGCCACTGCACCCAGCCAGAAGTAATTGTTTATAATGTCCCATGTTTTTGCTAATTGAGAACTTAACAAACTATTTCCCCAAATGCTAAAGCACAAGATTTTAAAATAATTATTTTATGTAACAAAATGTGGTTTTTAAATGTTTGGTAAAATAAAATATGTTATTGCAGAATAAATTTTATTCAACTTTGTACAAGATAGGTGCAAATTGGGTGGTTAATTGAAGGCATTTTGGTAAACAGCAAAAGTACAATTGGAAGCATGGAATTGACAGAAATCACTGGGTTCGTGTAGGTATTTTATTAATGATATTGTTGAAATTCATAGCATACTAAATTAGGAGATACTGTAAGCATCCATAGACTTAGATTTATTTCTAGGTGTATAACAGCATCTGAAGCTACTCTAGTGACATTGTTTTTCATTTTCCAATTGTCTTTTGTTAGCACAGGCATACCTCGGAAATATTGCAAGTTCAGTTCCAGACCACTCCAATAAAGCAAACATCACAATAAAGCAAGTCATATGGATTGTTTGGTTTCTCAGTACATATAGAAGTTATGTTTACACTATACTGTAATCTATTAAGTGTGCAATAGCATTACATATAAAAAATGTTCATACCTTAATTAAAAATACTTTATTGCTAGAAAATGCTAACAAAACAAGCACATGTTGTTGGAAAAATCATACTCATAGACTTGCTCGATACAAGGTTGCCACAAACCTTCAATTTGGAAAAAAAATGCAATATTTGCAAAGCAGAATAAAGCAAAGTACAATACAATGAGGTATGCCTGGATAGAGAAGTCCAGTTTATTTTTGTGTATTGACCTTGTACCATACAACCTTGCTGAACTCACTTATTTTACCAGGATTTATTTTTTTGTAGATTATTTAGTATTTTCTATGTATAGTCATTTTGTCTGTAAAGTTTTAATATTTCTTTCCACTTTTTACATTTTTACATTTCTTTTTCTTGCTTTATTTCACTGGCTAGGAGTTATTAAACAGTGTTGAATCAAAATGATGAGAGCAGATATATTTTCCTTGTTCTTGATCTTAGGGGAAAAATGTTTAGTATTTTGCCATTAAGTATGATCTTTGCTGTAGATTTGTCAAATATGCTCTTCATTAGGTGGCAGAAGATTACTTCTATTCTTAGTTTGCTGAGAAGACCCACCATCTGACACATGGTTAAACAATTACCCAAAATAATAACAATCAAGACTGCTTTGGGAAAATCTGAGTATGTGAGGTTGCTATATTTTCACCTTTTACCTTTGAGTTTCAGGCAAACCTAAAGCTGTAAGCTTTCTTCTTCCTGCCTTCTGAAGCTTGCCCTGGTACCTCTTAGCCCTTTCAGAGTAGAGACATCTCCTAAGCAGAAAGTAATCCCCAGTTCTAAATGTGCCTCCATGCAAGAATTCACTACATACTCTGTTAAAACCCCAGAAAAATATCATCCAAGGCCAAAAGCCCTTCCAGCTCTTATGAGCCATTTAATCTTCCTTCTGAAAGTCCTACCCTCAATCTAGTGAAGGAAAGGGAAATGGTGAAAGCAAAAAGAGATGCATCTCTTAGCCCTTCTAGTCCTAAATGCCTCTGTGGGTAGCACTCTTAAGTAGGTGTGAAGGGGACTGTACAGGGCTACAAATGGGTGGTGAGGATGCAGGTGGTGTGGTGAAAAGAGCCTGGACTGGCAGTAAGGAGACCTGGGCTCTGTTCTGTATTCTGTTCCTCTCTAGCTATTTGCCCTTGAAGAAAGCTCCATGGTGAACTCCCTGGCCTCAGTATCTTCATCTGTAAATTGCATGGATTGAACCAACAGATGAGCTCCAAGGGCCTTCTGATATTCTGGATCACTATGACTCTAAATTAGAACAACTAAACATACAGAAAGACTGATCACCACAAAATGACAAATCTACTAGACAGCAAATGCAAATACTCTTCTCAACTGTTTACTAGATAACTGGAGTCACATTCACCGCAAGGTTATCTGCATATCGATTATGCAGGAAATGTCTCCACATTTATCTCCTCAGTTGGATCACAGCTTCCTAGCCAGTAAGAAATGTATTGAGTAAGACTTACAATTTTTCACACAGGAAACAAGAAAGATTCTTCTTCAGCTTTGTCAGGGAAGAAGTGGGTAGAAAATCTCAAGTTATGGCACTGCCCAGGAAGGGGTGAAGTAGAAGGGGTGAAGAGTAGGGGAAACTGGCAGTGGAAGATTTCCTCACTTAAATGGGGGAAAATAAGAAAGGCATCTCACCTGCGTTAATGGGAACGCTTAATTTGGGGGAATTCCCTGGAGATCCAAGATGTCTGATAAGTGCAGAATCAAATTAGTTGGACACCAGAGTATTACAGTTAACAGGCCCGAGTCAACAGGTCCAATTTCCATCATTGCTGTATTGAAGCCAACATGGTCTTGCCTTTCTGGGACAGCGCAGATTTCATGTAATTTAATAGAGGTTATTAATGACACATTTTATGTAATTCAATAAGAGTCAGTAGTGAAAATATAATTGTGGTGGTTTTAAAGCAAATTCTTTGACACACCCATGGACAAGGAGGGTTCTATGTCCCCTCCCTTTGAATCTTAGCAGACTCTTAGCTGGTTTATTCAATAGAGTCCAGCAAAAGTAGCGCTATGTGACTTCCAAGGCTAGATCAGAAAAGGTGATGCAGCTTCTACTTTGTTTGCTTAGAACATTATCTCTTGGAGCTCCGAGCCACCACATGAGATGTCAGACTATTTTGAGATACTATGCTGTGAGGAAGCCCAAATCAAATAAAGGAGTCATATATAGGTGTTCCAATCATCGGTCCCAGTTGATCTCAGTCTCTAAAACATCCCAGACTAGATACCTGACATGTGAGTGAGGGAGCCTGTAAATGATTCCAGGCCTTAGCCAATTAAGCCTCTCCCAGCCTTCTGAATCTTCACAGCTGAGTCCTCAGACAGTGTGGAAGAGAGATAAGCCACATCTGCTGTCCCCTGCCTTAATTACTGACCTGCAGAATCCTTAAGCATAATGAAATCGTTGTTGCTTTCTGCTATGACATTTGAGTGTTTCATTAAACAGTAATAGATAGTCAAAATAGCAACCAACAAATGTGATTTAATCATTAAATTTTAAAACTGAATCTTTGCTTGGAGAGCATCTTTCAGTCTTTTATTTGAGGAAGTAGGATCACTGTTATCTATTACGCGTAATGTGCCCCATCCTCCGAAATGAAAACTGGAGGATTTTATGAATATGTTAATATATGAGTCAGCTGATATTTACTGAGCACACACTAAATATATAATCCAGAGTACGTTTAAAAGCAATAATATGGAATATAAGACACATTCTGTCTTTCAGTAATTTGCATCTGAATTGGATGAATGGACCAAAATACAGAACAAATGCAAATTTTCTTACAGAAGGGCTCACCAGCCTAGCTCTAGGCAGTATGGAACTGTATTTACAAGAACAAGTTGTAGACTACAACCACCTGGGATTTGAATCCTCAGGTTCAAATTCAGATTCAGACCCCCTCCCTTCCAGTTGTATGACCTCAAGCAAGCTACTAGACCCCTTCGTACCTCAATTTCCTCATCTGCAAAATGAGGGTATCAGTAGTACCTTCTCACAGGGCATTTATGAGTATTAAATGAGATAACGTATACAAAACATTAGAATGGTGGCTGGCAGATAGTAAGGGCTCAATAAATGTTAGGTGCCAATATTACAAGAGTATTTGAGAGGATGTTCAGGTGTTTAGACATATCCCACACAGCAAATGCAGACTAAAGCAAAGTTGCTCTACAAAAAGTCATTTCAATAATCCATGGGCTAAAGGCTCAAGTGTACCCCTGAGCAAAAGGCTTCACGCTGGAAACTGAGTGAACATCCTGCTTTGCTCCTTCTCTTCTCCCCAGTCACTGATTACCTCTGGCTCCCCCATCTTGTCCAGCTGTGGACGTGATGAAAGCGCTTGAATTGTGGAGTCAGACAGGTAATGAGTCCCAACCTTGGCACGTACTACCGTGACCTTGGGCAAATTCACTAGCGTTCTAGTTTCCCTCCTTGGTAAACTGGAGAAAACAATGCCTACATTTATGGAATGTTATGAGGACTAATAATCTAATGTAGTAGGTACTTTATAAGAATTCCTTTCATGATAGGGCAGTGGAAAAAAGAGTTAGGGAAGATGCCTCAACTACACTCATATAAATGTTTATTTATACACAATTCTGATGAGCCTGTCCTCAGAACAGACTTGGAAAGCAGTTGTCTTACCACAGGTGGAATTAATCATGTTCTAAACATACAGTGTTGTTGGGTTTTAGTGTGCTAGGGCTCATAAATATGTGTTTACCTTCTCGGGGCAAACAGATTCTAGACATTCAGGCTTTAAGGTATAAAAGCTTCTCATAGGACGCTGCGTGCAGTAGCTCACGCCTGTAATCCCAGCACTTTGGGAGGCCAAGGCAGGCGGATCACCTGAAATTGGGAGTTTGAGACCAGCCTGACCAACATGCAGAAACCCCGTCTCTACTAAAAATACAAAAAATTAGCCGGATGTGGTGGTACATGCCTGTAATCCCAGCTGCTCCGGAGGCTGAGGCAGGAGAATCGCTTGAACCTGGGCAGCTGAGGTTGCAGTGAGCTGAGATCGCACCATTGCACTCCAGCCTGGGCAACAAGAGCGAAATTCCATCTCGGGAAAAAAAAAAAAAAAAATACACACACACAAAAGAATACACACCGTATGAATCCATTTATACAACATTCAGAAAAGGAAAAACTACTGTGTGAGACTGAGGGCAGAATTGTGATCACCTTTGTTAGGGTACCACCTGGGAGAGGAAATGAGGAAGGCTTTGGGGGTACTGGGAATGTTCTAAACCTTGATCTGGTATGTATCTAAAAATTATATCAAGCTGTATGCTTAAGATTCATGTGCTTTACTGCATGTGTGCTAGACCTCATTAAAAATGTCCCAGGAAGGTGCTGCCATTACTACTTTCCTTTAATTTGCCAATGGTGGGAATGAGGAAGAGAAGAGTAGTGTAGAGGCTCTTACCTATGTCTGGTTGTAGACCAAAGCCTTCATTTTGGTAATTACTTTTAATTTAGCAGAAAAGGCTTGATGCAGCAACAACAGCGTGATTCAGCTCCCTGCTTTCCCACAGCACTCTCTGAAATGAAGGCACGGCAGGGGGGATATATGTAATTCCTTTCTTCATGTATAAAGGGCTTATAAATAGTAATACCAACCTCAGTGCCAGGCATTTCCTGGGGAATTAATAGCCAGCTGGGGTTAACAGTCCTTGGTTCGACTTTAGGCCATCAACTCTTCTTGCTGCTCATTAATTCCCAGAAAGTGCACTGTGCCTTGATGGTTATTGCTTAAATACATTAAAATCAAGTTAAGGGGCTGACTTAATGTTTAGGTGTGATAATGTAAAACACAAGGAAGTACTCCCAGCAGACACATTCACTGTCGTGTGTTTTTATTTAACTAATTTTCTTCGATATGTTTGAGTAGTGCAATGGAATGATGCATATGGACATTTTTGCAGCTGGTGTGTGTGTGTGTATTTAATGCTCATAACTAATCAAACAAGACCTGCACAGAGACCTTGCTAAAAAAAAAACTTTACAATAGGTTCATCATTTCAGTGAAAATTCTCTATTTGGATTCAAGAGAAAATATTTACATACAAGAGAAAATATGAGGAAATAGTTTAGGAAAATGTGGGTTAAATAAGTCATCTGTTCTTTATTAACTTAGCACAAAGACATTTTGGGGTAGGCCCAAGAGAGGCCTGAAACATGGAGAGGCACCCTTTAAAACAACATTTCCCCTTTGGAGGATGGAAAAGAACCCTTCCTAGGGCTTTCTGCTTATTGCTGCCCAGTAGAGGAGAATCATCTTAAGGCAATTCCAAGCAGTTCTTGAAATAGGAGAGCACACACATGTCTGATTTTAAAACATCCTATTTGTTTAATTCAATAAAGTGGGCATTTATTGTAAGCATCTTCTGCGCAAGGGTAGGGAGGGGAGCATAGTTGGCTGTGAAGCGCTAGCCCTTCATAGCTCATAGTCAGATGTGAGAGATGGGCAGACGGACTCAGACCAGGTTACTAGGCAAAATGTTTTCATCTCTATAATCAAGACAAATATCACATGCTTCAAGAAAACAGATGGGAAGCGCACTGTGAATAGAAAAGATTCAGGGATCACCCAAGTTATGAGAATTCAAACATGTGGACTGATTGTTAACTTCTTTTTTTTTTTTTGAGACAGGGTCTCACTCTGTCACCCAGGCTAGAGTGCAGTGGCACAATCGTGGCTCACTGCAACCTCTACCTACCGAGCTCAAGCAATACTCCCACCTCACCCTCCCCAGTAGCTGGGCCTACAGGCGGACATCACCACGCCTGGCTAATTTTTATATTTTTTGTAGAGATGTGGTTTTGTCATGTTGCCCAGGCTGGTCTCAAACTCCTGGGCTGAAGTGATCCACCTGCCTTGGCCTCCCAAAGTGGTGGGACTACAGGCATTAGCCATCGTGCCCAGCCTCTTAATTTCTTCTATGAATCAGTTTCCAAACAAAGGCTGGAGTGCAATGGCATGATCTTGGCTCACTGCAACCTCTGCCTCCTGGGTTCAAGCCATTCTCCTGCCTGAGCCTCCCGAGTAGCTGGGATTACAGGCGCCCACCATCATTCCAGGCTAATTTGTTGTTGTTGTTGTTGTTTTGTTTGTTTGTTTTGAGATGGAGTCTTGCTCTGTTGCCCAGACTGGAGTGCAGTGGCGTAGTCTCAGCTCACTGACACCTCTGCCTCCCAGGTTCAAGCGATTCTCCTGCCTCAGCCTCCCCAGCAGCTGGGATTACAAGCACATGCCACCACACCCAGCTAATTTTTTATTGGCAGAGATAGAGTTTCACCATGTTGGCCAGGCTGGTCTCAAACTCCTGATCTCAGGTGATCCGCCCACCTCAGCCTCCCAAAGTGCTGGGATTATAGGTGTGAGCCATCATGCCTGGCTTCCCACAAATACTTTTTAACTGGTTTTACGATTTGGAAATTTTGTTTAGCTTCTTGCAGGCTAGGACCACTTCTAATTCACTCTTATCTTCCTATGACCCAGATAATGCTTGGCATACCCTATGCTCAAAACGTATTGAATAAGTGGAGGAATGGATGAATTGGGGAAGGTAAGTTCATATTTGAATGGCTAGCAGCCTCCTTTCCAACTGTTCCCATGATCAAAACACTCATCCAAAATAGATATTAGTCTGGAAATGGTCTGAATTCTCGAAGACTGACAACTATTTGGGGATGCGTGCATTTGCCAAGTCCCTGGTTTGGATGCCACACCTGGTAGAGGTAAAACCTGGTTACTACATACATAAGATGTGCTATCACCTGTATTAGTAAAACTGAGAAAAATTCTGTGGCAATTAGGAAAGATACAGCTGGGATTCGCACTAAACTGAAATTTAAATGTCTACATAGACAATTAAAAAATAAAATCCTATCATTGACTGTCTTTCTCTCCATTTGTCCATCTGTGAACTATGGATAATAATTACATATACCTTTTCTACCTCCCAGAGTTGGAGATTATATAATGTATGTGAAATTTATCAATTGTATAATATTACATAAATACCAATTCTTATTAGCATCTCTACTTTCTATTGGTAAATATTTCTGTGGTGAATATTTCACTTAAAGTGTATCTTCCCATTCACAGCACATTCCAAGAAGCACCACCAGACTAAGATGTGCCCCTCAGGTTAAATATAATTATTTTAGCAGTAGTTTAAGAAAACATAGCAGGAAGATAAATGCTAAGCAAAAAGAATTTTAAAAAATTAAAAAAAAATTCTATTTTGGGAAATATTTTTTTTTTTTTGAGACAGAGTCTCGCGCTGTCGCCCAGGCTGGAGTGCAGTGGCCGGATCTCAGCTCACTGCAAGCTCTGCCTCCCGGGTTCAAGCCATTCTCCTGCCTCAGCCTCCCGAGTAACTGGGACTATAGGCGCCCGCCACCACGCCCGGCTAATTTTTTGTATTTTTATTAGAGACGGGGTTTCACTGTGTTAGCCAGGATGGTCTTGATCTCCTGACCTCATGATCCGCCTGCCTCAGACTCCCAAAGTGCTGGGATTACAGGCGTGAGCCACTGCGCCTGGTCTCTGTTTTGGATAATTTATGCCTTTCATTTTCTTAGATAATTAGGAGTTAATTACCAACACACACCGTGTTCTTCTTACCATGATAACTTGGAGAGATCTTTACTAGAAGGAAGTGCCATTTAACTGGTACACTTCACTTTCCCCCACATCCCAGGTGGTTATTTTTTTTTTTTTCAGCTAGCCAAGTTATTTTCATCATATTCCTTTTTATCTTAAGTTCACATAACCCCTAGAACCTGAATCTAGGGCAAAAGAGGAGAGATCAGACCTAACACTATCGATTCATTGATGTGGGCTCCGTCGGTTTTGATTTTAGAAGGTCAATGCCCTACGGGCCAAATTTGTTCAAAGGACAAACACGCAATAATGATATAGTGCTTCCTGTCTTTAAAAATCCAACTACCACTGTTTAAATATAGTTAAGTATTAGTGGGAAAATGTAACGTATACTTTAAAAAGTAAGTCTCTGTGTGGTTTAGAGTCATTCTATAATTATGTTTTAAATAAATGATGACCTTTTAAAATATATAATAATAATATTGTTGATACTTCAGATAAATGGTTCCTGTTTCATTTTAGTATGTCATTCCCATTACAAAATTCAACCACTGCTTAAAAAACTTTTCAGAGTGAAATGACGAATTATATTGTATTTAAATAATACAATAGAGCAATACATTTCCATTATGCTTATTTAATAGCACATTTATATCATGCAAATTCCTTTAGATGTAAAATTGTCATCTGGTTTTACTGGGTGGTTGGTAAGAAATAAGAAAAAAAAATCCAAATAGGAGTTTTAAGGAAAGAAGACAAATATGCAAAGCAGAGTTTCTTCCTATCAATAGCACAGTACCTTGGGAAAGGCTTTAAATAACTCCTAAAATATAGACTGAAATTATTCTTCAATGTCGAGAATGTTCATTTATTAAAAAAAAAATTACTCAGGGCCATTACATTTACCAACCAGCTAAATTCACTTCAATGCCACTCCTTACAGGTATATAATGCTTTAGAGTTTTATTGTTGCTATAGTTTGAGTACTTGACGATCCAAACCTCATGTTGAAATTTGATTCCCAGTGTTGGAAGCGGGGCCTAGTGGAAGATGTTTGGGTTAGGGAGATGGATCCCTCATGAATGGCTTGATGCCATTCTTGCAGTAATGAATGAGATTTTCCCTCTGTTAGTTTTTGCAAGAGTTCCCCAACAGCTGATTGCTAAAAAGAGCCCAAGACCTTCCCCCTCTCTTGCCTCTGCTCTCTCACCATGTGATCTCTACATGGCCAGCTCAACTTTGCCTCCCTTTTGTCTTCTGTCATGAGAGGAAGCAGTCTGAGGTTCTCTCCAGAAGCAGATGCTGGCACCACGCTTCTTGTATGGGCTGCAGAACTGTGAGCCAGATACATTTGTTTTCTTTATAAATTACCCAGTCTCAGGTATTCCTTTATAGCAATACAAAATGGACTGAGATAATAGTATACAGAAAATGTCACCTACAGCTACCACCCATGATAGTTGAAGACCTAGCTGTAGATGTCATCATGCAGATGATGCTGTGTCTCTGTTTTCTTTTTTTTTTTATTTATTATTATTATACTTTAAGTTCTAGGGTACATGTGCATAA
>NW_016804585.1:816647-824779 GCF_001698545.2 Rhinopithecus bieti | reverse complement strand
AATAAATAATAAATAAAAGTGTGTGGCACCTCCCGTTTTGTTCTCTCTCTCCTGCCCATGCGAAGATTACTTGCTTCCCCTTTGCCTTTCTGCCATAATTGTAAGTCTCCTGAGGCCTCTCCAGCCATGCCTCATGTATGTCCTGTGGATCTGTGAGTCAATTAAACCTTGCCCCGCTTTTCTTTCTTGAGATGGAGTCTCGCTCTGTTGTCCAGGCTGCAGTGCAATGGTGCCATCTCAGCTCACTGCAACCTCCGCTTCCTGGGTTCAAGTGATTCTCCCGCCTCAGCCTCCAAAGTAGGTAGGACTACAGGCACGTGCCACCACACCCAGCTAATTTTTTGTATTTTTAGTAGAGACAGGGTTTCACCATGTTGGACGGGATGATCTCGATTGCCTGACCTTGTGATCTGCTAGCCTTGGCATCCCAAAGTGTAGTGATTACAGGCGTGAGCCACCACGCCCGGCCTAAACCTCTTTTCTTTTCTTTTTTTTTGAGACAGAGTCTCGCTCTCTCGCCCAGGCTGGAGTGCAGTGGCGTGATCTTGGCTCACTGCAAGCTCTACCTCCTGGGTTCACGCCATTCTCCTGCCTCAGCCTCCTGAGTAGCTGGGACTACAGGCACCCACCACCATGCCCAGCTAATTTTTTTGTATTTTTAGAAGAGATGGGGTTTCACCGTGATAGCCAAGATGGTGTCGATCTCCTGAACTCGTGATCCACCTACCTCGGCCTCCCAAAGTGCTGGGATTACAGGCGTGAGCCACCGCGCCCAGCCTAAACCTCTTTTCTTTATAAATTACCCAGTCTTAGGTAGTTTTTTTGTTTGTTTGTTTTTGTTTTGTTTTTGTTTTTGTTTTGTTTTTGAGATGGAGCCTCGCTGTGTCGCCCAGGCTGGCGTGCAGTGGCCGAATCTCAGCTCACTGCAAACTCCGCCTCCCGGGTAGCTGGGACTACAGGCGTCTGCCACCTCGCCCGGCTAGTTTTTTGTATTTTTTTTTTAGTAGAGATGGGTTTCACCGGGTTAGCCAGGATGGTCTCGATCTCCTGCCCTCGTGATCCGCCTGTCTCAGCCTCCCAAAGTGCTGGGATTACAGGCTTGAGCCACCACGCCCGGCCTGTTTGTTTGTTTTTGTTTTTTGGTTTTCTGGTTTTTTTTTTGAGATGGAGTTTTACTCTTGTTGCCTAGGCTGGAGTTCAGTGGCACTATCTGGCTCACTGCAACCTCCGCCTCCTGGGTTCAAGCGATTCTCCTCCCTCAGCCTCCCAAGTAGCTGGAATTAGAGGCACCTGCCACCATGCCCAGCTAAATGTTTTTGTATTTTTAGTAGAGATGGGGTTTCACCATGTTAGGCTGGTCTCGAACTCCTGACCTCAGGTGATCCATCTACCTCGGCCTCCCAAAGTGCTGGGATTACAGATGTGAGCCACCGCACCCGGCCTTAGGTAGTTTTTTATAGGAGTGTGAGAATGGGCAAATACATTATTTTTTATGATGGAATAGTGTGAATATTCTTATGAATATACCACATTTTAGTTTATCTACTTTGGGCTACTACAAATAATGTTGCTATGAACAGTCTTGTACAGGGGGTTTCTTTGGGGGGTAATGAAAATGTCTAAAATTGGCCAGGCGCAGTGGCTCACGCCTGTAATCCCAGCACTTTGGGAGGCCAAGGCGGGTGGATCACGAGGTCAGCAGTTCGAGACCAGCTGGCCAACATGGCGAAACCCCATCTCTACTAAAAATACAAAAATTAGCCGGGCATGGTGGTGGGCGCCTGCAATCCCAGCTACTCGGGAGGCTGAGGCAGGAGAATTGCTTGAACCTGGGAGGCAGAGGTTGCGGTGAGCTGAGATTGCACCATTGCACTCCAGCCTGGGAGACAGAGCGAGGCTCCATCTCAAACAAAAAACTGTGGTGATGGTTGCACAGCTTGGTGAATATACTAAAAACCATTGATTTGTACACTTTAGGTGAATTACACAGTATGTGAACTACATCTCAATAAAACTGTTGTCCCCAAAATTGCAACACACTGTTTGGAGATGTATACAAATGTAGTACAGGTTTACAGGAATGTTATACTGTTGATGAAAGAAAAATTGAGATTTTGGCTGGAAACAGTGACTCAAGCCTATAACCCCAACACTTGAGATGCTGAGGTGGGAAGATCCCAAGATCCCTTGAGCCCAGGAGTTTGAGACCAGCCTGGGCAACATGGCGAAATCCTATCTCTACAAACAATTAAAAAATTAGCCGAGTATGGTGGTGCATGCCTGCAGTCCCAGGTACTCGAGAGGCTGAGGTGGGAGGATCACTGGAGTCCAGGAGGTCAAGGTTGCAGTTAGCTGTGATTACACCACTGCACTCTAGCCTGAGCGACAGAGTAAGTTCCTTTCAAAAAAAAAAAAAGAAGAAGAAGGAAGGAAGGAAGGAAGGAAGGAAGGAAGGAAGGAAGGAAGGAAGGAAGGAGAAACCCAGCATTTAAAGAATAAAAATTAGTTTTATGCAGAGTTTCACTGAGGATTGTGATCTGGGAGGAGACTTTCTGTTTTCTTTTTTCTTTCTTTCTTTTTTCTTTTCTTTTCTTTTTTCTTTTTTCTTTTTTCTTTTTTTTTTTCTTTTGAGACAGAGTCTCACTCTGTTGCCCAGGCTAGAATGCAATGGCACGACCTTGGCTCACTGCAACCTCCGCCTCCCAGGTTCAAGAGATTTTCCTGCCTCAGACTCCCGAGTAGCTGGGATTACAGGCTTCCATCACCACGCCCAGCTATTTTTGTTTTTGTTTTTTTTTTGAGACGGAGTCTCGTTCTGGGGCCAGGCTGGAGTGCAGTGGCGCGATCTCAGCTCACTGCAACCTCTGACTCCCTGGTTCAAGCAATTCTCCTGCCTCAGCCTCCCGAGTTGCTGGGATTACAGGCATGCGCCACCACGCCCAGCTAATTTTTGTATTTTTAGTAGAGACGGAGTTTCACCATGTTGGCCAATATGGTCTCCATCTCTTGACTTTGTGATCCGCCCGCCTCAGGCCTCCCAAAGTGCTGGGATTACAGGTGTGAACCACCGTGCCCGGCCATTTTGTGTGTGTGTGTGTGTGTGTGTGTGTGTGTGTGTGTTTTGTTTTGTTTTTTGTTTTTTTTTTTGAGACAGAGTCTTGCTCTGTCGCCCAGGCTGGAGTGCAATGGCGCAATCTCGGCTCACTGCAACCTCCGCCTCCCGGGCTCACACCATTCTCCTGCCTCAGCCTCCCGAGCAGCTGGGACTACAGGCGCCCGCCACCACGCCTGGCTAATTTTCTGTATTTTCAACAGAGACGAGGTTTCACCATGTTGGCCAGGCTGGTCTCAAACTCCTGATCTCAGGTGATCCACCTGCTTCAGCCTTCAAAGTGTTGGGATTACAGGCATGAGCCACTGTGCCCAACCTGGGAGGAGACTTTCAGAAAGTTTCAGTTAGACTACTCCAGAGCAGTGAAGACACAGGTGGGGGAGGATGTGTATGTGCTCAGAAGTTACATTAGAGCAAAATCTCATCAAAGTTTGGGTGCGAAGATACATCTGGTTATAGATTACAGAGGCATAATCATTAATTCGTCACATGGTTTTACGTACGGGAAGAAGCAAAGGCCAGGATCACTGAACTTATCTTTTCGGAAATTACAGTGACTTTGGCAAGAGACACAGGAAGCTGTGCCCTATCCTGCTTATCATTTTCAGGGCATTCTTCTGGGCTGGGGACTGTGCTCACACTGAGTCAGGGGCTTTGTGAAATTCTGCTGCCAAGGGAATTGGTAAAATTCTGCTGGCAAGCGGAATTAACAAAAGTGGCTACTTACGTTTGCTACTTTGTGTCACAATACCATACTCAAGAGGGTAGTTGTCTCTGGAAAGAAAGAAAGAGGATGTGACTGGGGACAGGTACCAGGTTCAGCTGGAGGGTAGCGTTTCATTTCTTTTTCCTTTTTTTTTTTCTTTTTTGAGACGAAGTCTCTCTCTGTCGCCCAGGCTGGAATGCAGTGGCACGATCTCGGCTCACTGCAGCCTCCGCCTCCCAGGTTCAAGTGATTCTCCTGCCTCAGCCTCCCAAATACCTGGGACTACAGGTGCCTGCCAGCCTGCCCGGCTAATTTTTTTGTATTTTTAGTAGAGATGGGGTTTCACCGTGTTAACCAGGATGGTCTCGATCTCCTGACCTCATGATCCGCCCACCTCGGCCTCCCAAAGTGCTGGGATTACAGGAGTGAGCCACGGCGCCTGGCCAAGATTTCATTTCTTAAATTGGGAGGTGCGGACTCACGTGCTCATTATATTAGTCTTTAAACTTTTTGTATGATTAAAATATTACACAACACATTTAAACATAATGTTTTCTCTTTTTTCCCCCAAATATTAGGATTCTTTTTGTTGTTGTTGTTTGTTTGTTTGTTTGTTTTGAGACAGTCTCACTTTGTTACCCAGGATGGAGTGCAATGGCTCAGTCTCCACACACTGCAACCTCCGCCTCCCGGGTTCAAGCAATTCTTGTGTCTCAGCCTTCCGAGTAGCTGGGATTACAGGCATACGCCACCACATCTGGCTATTTTTTTTTCTAGTAGAGATGGGGGTCTCACTATGTTGCCTAGGCTGGTCTCGAACCCCTGAGCTCAAGCAATCCTCCTGCCTCAGCCTCCCAAAGTTCTGGGATTACAGGCATGAGCCACTGCACACGGCCTATTTATTTCTGAGACAGGTTCTTGGTCTGTTTACATGGCTGGCGTGCAGTGGTGTGACCATAGCTCACTACAGCCTCAAACTTCTAGGCTCAAGTGATCCTCCCGCTAGGACTACAGAAGGAAAGTGTTTTTAAAAATGGAGGCTTGGCCGGGCGCGGTGGCTCAAGCCTGTAATCCCAGCACTTTGGGAGGCTGAGACGGGCGGATCACGAGGTCAGGAGATCGAGACCATCCTGGCTAACACGGTGAAACCCCGTCTCTACTAAAGAATACAAAAAACTAGCCGGGCGAGGTGGCGGGCGCCTGTAGTCCCAGCTACTCGGGAGGCTGAGGCAGGAGAATGGCATAAACCCGGGAGGCGGAGCTTGCAGTGAGCTGAGATCCGGCCATCGCACTCCAGCCTGGGCGACAGAGCCAGACTCCATCTCAAAAAAAAAAAAAAAAAAAAAAAAAAAAAAAAAAAAAAAAAAAGGGGGGTTTGGGGGGTTTAAAACAAAAAAAAAAAAAAAACCAAAAAATGGAGGCTTGAGAGGGTTTAAACGCTAAAGATGAAAGAGCTCATAGATAGGGAGAGACTGAAGAAACAAGTTCTTCTGGTCAAATATGACTTATACCTGGGGATAGACCCTCTCAGAAGGATTCAATATTACCCCAAGCAAGGCCCTATCCTCTGTACTCTGTAGCCTCCTCCCCCATCCCCAGGCAGGTTGAGAAAACAATCTTGGTGGTGACACCTAGTGGATTCAAAGGGCACTGCTTAAATTCTTCACTGCACACAGCACACCTCATCAAGAGGACACCTTATTTATTTATTTTTTATTTATTTTTTTTTTTTTGAGACGGAGTCTTGCTCTGTCGCCCGGGCTGGAGTGCAGTGGCCGGATCTCAGCTCACTGCAAGCTCCGCCTCCCGGGTTTACGCCATTCTCCTGCCTCAGCCTCCCGAGTAGCTGGGACTACAGGCGCCCGCCACCTCGCCCGGCTAGTTTTTTGTATTTTTTTTAGTAGAGACGGGGTTTCACAGTGTTAGCTAGGATGGTCTCGATCTCCTGACCTCGTGATCCGCCCGTCTCGGCCTCCCAAAGTGCTGGGATTACAGGCTTGAGCCACCGCGCCCGGCCTATTTATTTTTGAGATAGAGCCTCGGTCTGTCACCCAGGCTTGAATGCAGTGTTGGGATCTCGGCTCACTGAAACTTCCGCCTCCTGGGTTCAAGTGATTCTCCTTCCTCAGTCCCCTGAGTACCTGGGACTACAAGTGACTGCCACCACACCTGACTAGTTTTTGTATATTTAGTAGAGACAGGCTTTCACCATATTGGCTAGGCTGGTCTTGAACTCCTGACCTCAAGTGATCTGCCTGCCTCGGTCTCCCAAAGTCCTGGGATTACGGGTGTGAGCCACCATGCCTGGCCAGGAAGGGAGAATTTTTTATTTTAAATCTGTTATAGCCAGGTGCGGTGGCTAACGCCTGTAATCCCAGCACTTTGGGAGGCCGAGGTGGGTGGATCATGAGGTCAGGAGATTGAGACCATTCTGGCTAACACGGTGAAACGCCGTCTCTACTAAAAAAAAAATACAAAAAATCAGCTGGGCGTGGTGGCGGGCGCCTGTAGTCCCAGCTACTCGGGAGGCTGAGGCGGGAGGATGTTGTGAACCTGGAAGGCGGAGGTTGGCAGTGAGCTGAGATCACACCACTGCACTCCAGTCTGGGTGACAGAGCTAGACTCTGTCTCAAAAAAAAAAATCTGTTATTAAAAACAGGAGACTGTCAGAATCTGAATTGCTTTATGGTGTAATGTAGCTATGTTAACGCGTACAAATCTCACATGACCAACTCAACGTGCCGGACACACACACTTGTATACCACCCCCAGGTCATGATATGGAACATTTCTTTTATTTATTTATTTATTTATTTATTTATTTATTTATTTATTCATTCATTCATTCCTCGCTCTGTTGCCCAGGCTAGAGTGCAGTGGTGTGATCTCAGCTCACTGCAACCTCCACCTCCCGGGTTCAAGCTATTCTCCTGCCTCAGCCTCCTGAGTAGCTGGGATTACAGGCATGCGCCACCACATCCGGCTTAGAGACAGGGTTTCGCCATGTTGCCCAGGCTGGTTTCAAACTCCCGAGGTCAGGCAATCTGCCTACCTCGGCCTCCCAAAGTGCTGGGATTACAGGCGACAGCCACCGCGCCCGGCCAATATGGAATATTTCTGTCACCCCACAGGACTTCTTCATGCCCCTTCCTGGTCAATACTTCCCCTACCCTATTGAGTAGGCAATATTTTACTTCTATCTCCATAGATTAACTTAGCCTGTTCTTGAACTTTTCTTCTTCTTCTTTCTTTCTTTTTTTTTTTTTCTGAGATGGAGTCTTACTCTATCGCCCAGGCTGGAGTGCAGTGGCACAGTCTCGGCTCACTGCAACCTCTGCCTCCCAGGTTCAAGCAATTCTCTGCCTCAGCCTCCCAAGTAGCTGGGATTACATGGGTGCCCGCCACCATGCCCAGCTAACTTTTGTATTTTTTAGTAGAGATGGGGTTTCACCATCTTGGCCAGGCTGGTCTTGCACTCCTGACCTCGTGATCCACAGGTCTCGGCCTCCCAAAGTGTTGGGATTACAGGTATGAGTCACCCTGCCCAGACTTTTTTTCTTTTTTTCTTTTTTTTTTTTTGAGGTGGAGTTTCACTCTTGTTGCCCAGGCTGGAGTTCAGTGGTGCGATCTCAGCTCACCGCAACCTCTGCCTCCCGGGTTCAAGCGATTCTCCTGCCTCAGCCTCCTGAGTGGCTGGGATTATAGGCATGTGCCACCACGCCCGACTGATTTTGTATTTTCAGTAGAGTTTCTCCGTGCTGGTCAGGCTGGTCTTGAACTCCTGACCTCAGGCGATCCGCCCACCTTGGCCTCCCAAAGTGCTGGAATTACAGGCGTGAGCCACCATGCCCGGCCTATTTTTTATTTTTATTTTTAGAGACAAGGTCTCCCTATGTTGCCTGAGTTGGTCTCAAACTCCTGGACTCAAGTGATTCTTCTGCCTCAACCTCCCAAAGTGCTGGGATTACAGACACAAGACACCATGCTCAGCTACATTTTTTAGTTTTTGTAGAGATGGGGGTCTCACTATGTTGGCCAGACTGGTCTTGAACTCCTGGGCTTAAGAGATCCTCCTACTTCAGGCCCCCAAAGTGCTCAAATTAGAGGTGTGGGCCAACATGCCCAGCCTGTGTCTGGCTTCCTTTAATCAGCATTAAGTCTGTGAGATTCATTCATGCAGGTATTAATAATTTGTTCTTTTTTCTTGCTGTATAGTATTCCACCATAAGAATATGCCCCAATGTATTTGTCCATTCATGTGTTGAAGGACGCTGGGGGTTTTTTTTTGTTTTTTGTTTTTTGTTTTTTTCCTTC
>NW_016804585.1:805416-816017 GCF_001698545.2 Rhinopithecus bieti | reverse complement strand
TTTTGTAGAGACAGGGTCTCACTATGTTGCCCAAGCTGGTCTTGAACTCCTGGGTTTAAGTGATCCTCCTGCCTCAGCCTCCCAAAGTGCTAGGATTATGGGCTTGAGCCACCATGCCCAGCGTGATTGTTGCTTTTGAAAGAACACCCTGACTGTCATGTGGAAATCACACTGGTGGCAGGTAGGGATGGATCGGAGAGAGGAAGCTGACAGACCAGGTAGGAGGCTGGGAACATATGAAGGTGGTTTGGACTAGTGTGGTCACAGGGGAGTCACAGAGAAGTGGATCACTCAGAAAATGCTCTGGAATTGTAGCTGATGGGACTGGCTGAGATGAATGAGGGGTGGGAGAAAGAGGCACCAGTGGTGAGTCCTATATTTTTGCCTTGAAAACTTGGTTGCGTGGGCCAGTCGCGGTGGCTCACGCCTATAATCCCAGCACTTTAGGAGGCTGAGGCAGGCGGATCACCTGAGGTTGGGAGTTCAAGACCAGCCTGACCAACATGGAGAAACCCCGTCTCTACTAAAAATACAAAATTAGCTGGGTGTGGTGGCCTGTAAGCCCAGCTGCTAGGGAGTCTGAGGCAGGAGAATTGCTTGAACTCAGGAGGCAGAGGTTGTGGTGAGCCAGAGAGCACGCCATTGCACTCCAGCCTGGGCAACAAGAGCGAAACTCCATCTCAACAAAAAAAAAAGAAAAGAAAACTTTGGTGGGTGGCTGGGCAGTGGCACACACCTGTAATCCCAGCACTTTGGGAGGCCAAGGTGGGTGGATCACTTGAGGTTAGGAGTTTGAGATCAGCCTGGCCAACATGGTGAAACCTCGTCTCCATTAAAAATACAAAAATTAGCTGGGTGTGGTGGCCTGTGCCTGTAATCCCAGCTACTCAGGAGGCGGAGGCAGGAGGATCACTTGAACCTGGGAGGCAGAGGTTGCAGTGAGCCAAGATTGTGCCACTGCACTCCAGCTTTGGCAACAGAGCGAGAAAACCTGGGTGGATGAGAGGACCATTTTTCTGAGATGCAGAAGATTGAGGCAGAAACAGATGTGAATGCAGAAGATTGAGGGCCCAGGCATAGCTATTTGAGTGTATGATGTCTTCTGGAACTCAGGCTATCATTTGAGCCTAACACTAGGCTCTCTGCGCCCTATACTCTTAGTAGTACTGGTAAATATTGGTTGTGTGAACAGTGCATGCTGTCTGCAGGGGACAGACCTGGGTTAGGGGACCAGTGCCCTCACTAGTAATTATTCTGGGACTGTTCTACCTCCATCTTCTACCTTACAGGATTAGAATTAAACGTGATCTATTTATGCCACCTGGAACATGTATGAACTAAAACATCCCCTCTTCTGAGTTCCAGGCATTATGTGACATGTCGTGAGGTTGGCATCTTTTCCTCTTACCCACATTTTCTTTCTTTTTTTTTTTTTTTTTTGGCAGAGCCTTGCTCTGTTGCCCAGGCTGGAGTGCCATTGCGCCTTGCAACCTCCACCTCCTGATTCAAGCTAGTCTCCTGCCTCAGCCTCCCGAGTAGCTGGGATTACAGGAGTGCACCACCACGCCTGGCTAATTTTTGTATTTTTAGTAGAGACAGCGTTTCACCATGTTGGCCAGGCTGGTCTCGAACCCCTGACCTCAGGTGATCTGCCCGCCTCGGCCTCCCAAAGTGCTGGGATTACAAGCAAGCATGAGCCACTGTACCCAGCCACCCACATTTTCAAAGTCTCTCCAAAACAGCCCTGCTCCTGGCAGCACTGAGGGGTCATCCCCTCTCCCCTCCCTCAGCCCTTCCACAGCCTCAAAGAAAACAGAATGGAGAACAGCAGACAGGTTGATTCAGAGACTTTATCGGCTTTTTTTCCACCCAGCAGTTTCTGCAATGACAACCGAGCCTGTACAATACACATGGTTCACTCTGTTAAAGCTGCAGGGCAAGGGGAGGGGGCTGGGGGTCCCTGGGCAGGCATCAAGGTTAGGGGTGAGCAGCAGCAAAGACTGGGCCAGTGTGTCCCAGTATTCGACCCAGAGGGTGGTGGCAGCTGGAGTTCCAAGGCTGCTGGAAGGGGTCAGGAGGAAGGCTAGGAAGCTGGGTGCTGCAGGGAGAGGAGAGTGCATCAGCAGTAGCAGGGAGGGGGCAAGGAACAGGAGGGGGGCCATGGGACACTGTCAGGGCAAGAGGGCATGGGACACAGCGCCTACCTATGTTCACAGAGGATTTCTGCCACAGGAACAAGACAGATCACTGTATAAAAGGGTCTGTACAACATTACCTATGATACAATGTTCACATATGATACAAGGCTCTTTCCCTCTTTGAGTTTTAAAAAATAAATGTACAATTCCAGAACTTTGGGTAAAAAATATATACACCCTCATAGCAGGAACAGCAGCTGCTTTTGCTACTGCTGTTGCTGCCTCTTCAAAAGGGAAAGAGGTGGTGCCAGAAAGAAGGGTGAGGCTGTGCCAGGAAACCTCACCCAGTAGCTGCCAGGAGCCCCTGCACCCCTCAGGCCTTGAGGCTGGTGATGGGAGGGAGGGGAGCAGAGGTAATAAAGGCCTTGCCAGAGTCCGGTGGCGCCTTTACAGTCTCCGCCATCCCCCTCCCCCACTTTGGGGCTGCCTGCCCCAGGTATAGGGATCCACCCCACCCCAGCTCTACGGGGAGGACAAAGGAGGAGTCAAGACAGGGAGAGGGACAGAGACCATGTTGTTGGTGTCAGACACATGAGTCAGAAGGGGGATGCCAACTCCCTCCTTAGCAGTTAGATACCCCAAAAAGCAGGAATGTGGGCAGCAGACACCCCTAGCTCCTGATACTGCTCTAACCCAGCCCACTGCAAGGCAGGGGGAGGGTCCTCTAGGCAGCTGAGGCCTGTGTTTCCCTGAGCATCTTTTACCCTCTCATCAGAGTCCATTCCCGGACCTTCAGGAGGCCTGAGTGGGGGACTTGCAAGGGCTGATGGGTAACCCCTCCTACCTGCTGCCACTCCCTGCCCTGAAAAGCAGCTTGGCTCACCAGCCTGGGCATGCAGGGCAGCATGAGGAGCTGAGCAGAGAGTGTGGGGGTGGAGAAAGCACCCCGTACCATCCAGGGGAAGAGTAGACAAGGGTAGCACCAAACAGAAGGACCCCTCCCCAGTACACCCAACATCCGCCCTCAATTACCAGATGCACTCCTGCTCCCTAAAAGGAGACACACACACACACACACACACACACACACACAGCAACATAATATTCCTTGGGGTCCCAGCCCTGACCAGGAAGAAGCTGGACAGGTGGTGGAGAAGAAGGCTGCCAATCCCTCCCACAATCCCACTCTGCAAGACAGAAGGGTGGGTGGCATTCTTTCCCGCTGGGAAGAGGAAGCTGGAAGCTCCATCCCCAGAACAGATCTCGATGGGAGGTGATAGAGGAAGGAGCTTTCTGCCCCCTTTCTCAGAGGGGACAGGAACCAGCAAAGTGTAGTTTTGGCTTGAAGGAGCAATGGGGAGAGGACTTCAGCAGGATGAACAGACTTATGGGTCCAGGGGTAAATCCATCCAACTCTTTCCCGTGGAGCAGGAATTTGCTCCACAGGAAAGATGTCAGATGTTGGTTGAGACATCGTGCAAAGTGCTTGAGTGCCAGGTGCCCAAGGATCTGGCGGGTCTGACTGGAGCCTCCACTCTTACTGACTATTCGCTTCCAGCTTGTAGGAGAGCTCAAAGAGGAGGTTCTGGTTATCGATGACCTGAAACTGGCGCACATAGGCCTTGGTCTGCAGGTGATGGGGGGATGCCTCCATGTCCAAGCCTAGTGGGTAAAGAGGGAGAGGCAGTCAGGTTCCCAGCCTCCCTTTTTCCTCTACACACACACCGGGCAGAGGATCAGGCTGTGGACTGAGACAGATGTTGGGCAAGAAGGCCTCTGCAGAGGCAAGGAGAGAATGGGGAACCAGCAAGTGTATGGAAATACACATTTGGACAGGGAGTTCTGCCCTGAACCCTCCCATTCAGTCAAAGCTCTACCTGTACTGCTTTCAGTACCCTGGGTACTCACAAAGGGGCCGGCTCCGGTATTTGCGGATTGTTCTCACTTTTTCGGCCACTGAATGCTGGGAGATGACAAGGAATGAGCCCTGAAAGGGGCACAGAAAGAAGCTCCCCCTCTTATGCTCCCCCTCCGCCATTCTCCAACTCTGCTTTACTCCCTCCAGTCTCCAATTCTGGAGGGTCTCTGAAGGACCAAAGGAGTGGGTGTAACAGAGTGCCAGGTGAGGGGGAGGTGGAGTTGCCCCCAAGCTGCCTGTCAGCTCTGCCACCCGTGGGTGGGTTGCCACAGTGATGCCACCAGGGAGACAGTCAAGTCTGTTAGGCAAGCTGGGCACTTGGAGGAAGGCTGCTATTTTTGGGAGGTGATGAGAGAGGGAGAGGATACAAGCCCCTCACTTGTGGGACTAGAGGTTTGCAGTGCCACTCACTCACCAGCTTCTCAATGTTCACCAAACCATCTACAAGGGTCTTACTCCCTTCGTGCAGAAAAGTCAGATCTAGGAGATGTGGAGAGAATCCAATGTGAGGAAAGGATAAGAGAGGCGGTCCAAAGGGGCCACTGCACCTGAGGACCCGGCTCTTCCCCAGAACCCACTCTGTCTGGGGTGGGGGGCTCCTCTCCAGGCAGATACTCAGGGCTGAGTCGAGAGGGGGCTGGAAGTCTGAAGCGGGATATAGGAGAAGGGAAGCATGGGTGGAAGCGGCACAGCTTGGGAGTTACTCTTTCACCTTTGAGGATCAGAGGCACGAAGGGAATCACAGGGGGCTTCATTTTGGAGATCACTTCTCGGTAGCTTTTGTGGTTCCTGCAGGGATCCTAGTATTCCACAGGAGAGAGATCAAGGGACAGACTGGCCAATGTGTCCCAAAGATGTCCCCAGCTTCCTCCCTCACCCCCTGCCCTGTATACATTCCTGATCAGATAGGAGTACTGGGGGCTTTCTAATGGTGTGGTGGGGAGGGGCCTGACTACTCCCCTTTACTTCAAGAAACACAGGGGCGCAATCCTTCCACCCTCCCCCTCCAGCATGGTAAGGAGGGTAGGGGTCGCACGCGCGCACTAAACACCTTGAAAGGAAAGCTTGAGGAAGGGGGTTTATGCGAACAGAGGGTTTCTGGGCTCTAAGTCCAAGAGCAGAAGAAAGAGCCAAACCCACTCACCGTCAGGTTCTCAAATTTGCGGAACAAGTTCTTGAATTTCCCTGGCAGCTTCTGCAGAGTTGGAAGGAAGGAGAAGGGATATTAAGAGTGGAGCTCCCTGGGTTACATGGGAGCCTCGGATTAATTCTCCCTGTTGGAGGAGGGCAAAAGGGCCTGCATGGCTTGTAGGGGGCTGGGAAGCTGGTGGGTGGGGAAACGAAGTCAGGCCTTGGCTAAGTCTAGAAGCTTGAAACAGACCAGGGGAATTCATTATTCTGGGGAAGGCCAGGTCTCTCTTATGTAGGTGCTTTGTACAAAGATGGCCCCACTGACTATGGCTGAAAATCAGCCCAACTCCCACAGCCAAGTCTGCGACCTGACCTGGCCAAGGGCTGCCTGCTGCGACTCAGGCGGGATCCTGGCTTTTCACTAATTTGCACAAAGACAGGGTCCGTTAGCCAAGCTGTGAGCCCTGGGGTTGCGTATGCCAGAAGAGGGCGCCTCTCTCCAATTGGCACAAAGACTCCCACAAGGCCAGCGGCCATCCCGAGAGGACGCAATTCGGGAAGCCCGGGATGCCCAGATCCCCAGGTAGGAACGGGAGGGGTCTCATCACCTCCCAGGTGAGTCGAAGGCGACTGACAGCAGCGTTGTCCAGCCCCATGACCACAGCATAGAAAGACAGCAGGTCCTGGTTCTGCTTGCAGCTGCGGGGGTGGGAGGCGGGGTCAGGGGCGGGCGGTGGCGCGGGCCTCGGGCCTCGGGCCTGGGCTCCCCCTCCCGCCGACGGCCGCACTCACAGGGCGGCGATCTTGATGAACTTCTTGAGCAGCTGCGCGCGCTTGCCCAGGGCCTCGCAGAGCAGCACTTCGGTGGCCACCCAGTGCGTGACCTCGCTGCAGCGCTGCAGCAGCAGCTCCAGGTTGGCCGTCTCCCGGCGGCCACGCTCCCCGTGGAACACGTAGTCCACGAACTCCAGCTGCACCCACGGCAGCGGAGAGGTGGCCAGGGCGCCCGGGAGTGAGGGGAGTGGGTGGGAAGATGGCAGTGCAAGGCGATGAGGAGCAAAAGGCAGGAGGGGAGGGGCGGAAGGGGTAGAAAATAGAAAAATAGAAGGGACAGGAGGCGGCAAAGATGCGGAAAAAGAAAACAACCAGCATTAATAATATTTCACCAGCTACTGAGCACTTACTAGGTGCCAGGCAAGCACTCACGGCTGACATCCTCAAGACAACCATCTGCTAGGCATTATTGTCTCTGCCTTATTTTATTTCTTTAATAGTGAATATTTTAAAAACACAAATCCTGGGTCAGGTTCTGTGTAAGCAGCACTTGGGCCCTGGGCCACTCTGCTCTGGGGTCTCTCTCTTTGCGATTTTTTTCAGATGGGGGAACAAAGAGAGGTTACAGCCATGCGTTACCCAAGGGCTTGCTGCAAGTGAGCCTTGAACCAGGACCTTGTGCTGCGAACACCGTCTCCCAATGGCACATTTCTCCCTCCAGCCCCCCAGCACAGCGCCAGCCTCGGTCCCCACCTCGTGCACACATCGGAACAGCTCCCAGTGGAAAGCAGTTAGGTGGTTGGCAACATCCTCAGGCTCCACTCGGTGGATCTCCGTGTCTCCAGGGGAGACCTGGATCTCCTCGGGGAGGGGCACCTGGTGGCAGGCAGGGGTATAGGAGCTGGGCTCCTGGTGGCACGGTGAGGGATTGCTCACAGCCCCCCTCAGCCCTCCATTCCAGCCAAGGCCTTGGAAAGTTCTTACCAGAGCCTCATAGCTGTCCCGGGTACAGGCAAACAGGTGGCTATTGATGCCCAGTGTGGTGAAAACACAGTCCTCAGTGGGCTGGAGAAGGACCTTCTCTGCAGGAGAAAGAGCTGCTCATCCTCAGCCCCTGCTGCCTGGAACCTCACACACACCCCACACTTGGCTCTGTCCTATCCAAAAACTCCTCACCCCACACTGACACATTGTAGACTAATGGAACTCATATTATCACCAGTTTATTCCATATTTATCTGGAATTGGTCAAATGATGATTTCTTTTGCACTTATAACTTTTTTCTACTCCCTTTCTTTCAAAGCTTTTCTCTTACTCTGTTGTCCTTGTGACTCTGGGAAGGCTGAAATTTTTTCCTACCGTAGAGGAAAACAAAGCTTCAGTGACATTGCTGGCTTTCTGCCTTCCCACTCATCCTGTGTCTTTAGCCTGAGAAATGTGGCATCCTTACATACACCGGGAGGTTAAAGGACCAGAACACAATCCACAGGTGAGTGAGGGGCAGCACCCAGGTCAGAACCTGAGGCCTAGACCAGGGCATCCCAAACTTTTTTTTTTTTTTTTTGAGACAGGGTTTTGCTCTTGTTGCCCAGACTGGAGCACAGTGTCACGATCTTGGCTCAATGCAACCTCCACCTCCGCGGTTCAAGTAATACTCCTGCCTCAGCCTCCCAAGTAGCTGGGATTACAGGTGCACGCCACCATGCCCAGCTAGTGCCTCCCATTTAGTAGTCCTAGGGGTCTTGTTGAAATGCTGATTTGAACAACACCAGCAGGTCTGGGGTGGGGTCTCATATGCTGCATCTCTTTTAGAGACAGAGTCTTGTTATGTTGCCCAGGATGGAGCACAGTGCCTATTCACAGGTGCAATCATAATGTACTACCTTGGATTCCTGGGCTCAAGCAATCCTCCTGAGTAGCTGGGACCGCAGGTTTGCACCACTGCACCTAGCAAGATGTTGCATCCTAACAAGCTCCCAGGCGATGCACATGAGGCTTGTCCCAGGACCATACTTTGAATAGCAAGGGCCTAGAATTCAGTCTCTTCCCCTCCCACAGGGCACTGAGCTTGTGAGTTTCTCCTCTCGGAGCATCAGCCCAGTTCTTCCTGACCCTCACCTCCTGAGGAGGCCACAGCTACCAGGATGAGGGAATCCTCACGCCCCGCGGGCTCCTCTGAATATTGAAGTTTCTCCGTCACAGAACCCAGAATGTCCTGCACAGATGCTGAAAGGCGGCTGCGTATGGTCACATAAGAGTGGTCAGGCATGTATACACGGCAGAAGACTGGACGGAAACAGGAAAATGGCTTTCAACAGAGGGCAGAGTGGCAGCAGCTGGTACAGTTTCCTCCAGGGTGCCACTGTTCCCCACCTCTGAAGAAGGTCCTGTGAAAGGGGCTGGTTCTGCCACCCAGGGAGATGCCACTGAGGGTGCCCAAGACCCAGAGACATGTCCCCCTGAACCACTCAGGACACCCTGCCCCTCCTAATGCCCACACTCACTCTCATCAGAGCCCCGGAAGGCCACGCGGGTCTGCAGACAGGAGTCTATCCGGCGGAAGTGGCGGAAGAGTGGCTTCACCTGCTTGCTGGGTGGCTGACTCTCCTCTGGAATCCTGGCATGGACACAGCTGGGCATCAGCACGCCCTGCCAGGCATATGGACAACCAACACCAAGCAGGCAACATCAAGCAAGAATATCAGAATTGGGTCAAGGATGCACCAGCAACAGTTTCAGAAGGTGGTTAAGGGGGTCAGAAGAGAGGACAATGAGCAGGATGAGATAATTGTCCAAGTAACCCTAATCAAATGCCATCTTTTCCATGAATTCTTCTCTGGTCCACCCCACGCACCAGGAAGGTCACTTTCTTGTCTCAACTACTATAGAACATTGGGATAATGTTTATGTTCACCTCTTATCTCTTCTATGAGATTGAGAGCTTTTGAGGACTGGGATTTGGTTCCTACTGAATATTTTTTCATCCTCCAGGGCCTAGCACACTGCTTGGCACATGGTAGGTAGTAGGTCATCAGCCATTTGCTGAATTTTGCTGAAAAGAACTTCACAGTCTGGGAAGGAGATAGACAGGCATCCAGCTACTTCTAAAGCCCGGCAGGAGGCGTTGATGATGTAACAAAGGTACCAGGAGAGTTCTGCTGGTGTGGGGGAAGGAGAAAGCTATTCCTAAAAGGAAGATCTAGGAAGTTTTCATCAAGAAGATAGCATTTGACCTGGGCCTTGGAGGAGAGCAGGAAGAGAAGGAGGTGGAGGCCAGGTGCAGTGGCTCACGCCTATAATCCCAGCACTTTGGGAGGGATTGGGAGGCCGAGGTGGGCAGATCACTTGAGGCCAGGAGTTCAAGACCAGCCTAGCCAACATGGTGAAACCCCGTCTCTACTAAAAATATATAAATTAGCCAGGGCTTGGTGGTGTGCACCTGTAATCCCAGCTACTTGGGAGGCTGAGGCAGAAGAATCGCTTGAACCCAGGAGGCAGAGGTTGCAGTGAGCCGAGATCACACCATTGCACTCCAGCCTGGCGACAGAGCAAGACTCCATCTCAAAAAAAAAAAGAAAAAAAAAATGTCCAGGTGCAGAGGCTCACGCCTGTAATCTCAGCACTTTGGGAGGCCGAGGCGGGTGGATCATGAGGTCAGGAGATCTAGACCATCCCGGCTAACACAGTGAAACCCCATCTCTACTAAAAAAAAAATACAAAAAATTAGCCAGGCATGGTGGCAGGCGCCGTAGTCCCAGCTACTCAGGTGGTTGAGGCAGGAGAATGGTGTGAACCCAGGAGGCGGAGCTTGCAGTGAGCCGAGATCGCGCCACTGCACTCCAGCCTGGCGGACAGAGCAAGACTCCGTCTCAGAAAAAAAAAAAAAAAAAAGAGAGAGAGAAGGGGGTGGGAGGAGGGCATTCTGGCATTCTGGCATTCTGGGGTGGACAATATAACCGACCGTGGGAAGTTGGAGAGTGCAGGAGTTGAGGTGTTATGGATGGATGGGATGTAGATGAGATGGGAAGGAACAGCAGAAGGCAGAAAGGGAAGGGTATCAAATGCTGGGATGTTTCACTTTCTCTTGGAAGCATGGGGAGCAGGGATGCCTTTGGAATAGGAGCATGAAAGATCTCTCTAGTGTCAGCACAGAGAAGGGAGAGAAGGATGCTAGACCACAAGCTGAGGCCTCCCTAATTGTGGTGCTGGGGACAGAGAAGACAGAAACTAAAAGGGCAGAATGGATGGATGGACGGATGGATGGATGGATGGATGGATGGATGCAGTGGTGTCCTGAAGCTGGTTCACACTGGCTCACAAGAGCATATTGTTAAGTTCTGGGGAATTTTGCCAACTGTTTTTTAAAGAGCCATTAAAATATAAATAAATACATATATCTCCATATATAAATATATATGTTTTAAACTTATATTCAGGCCAGGTATGGTGGCTCACACTTAGAATCCCAACACTTTGGAAGGCCGAGGCGGGAGGATTGCTGGAGCCCAGCCTGGACAACATAATGAAACCCTGTCTCTATTGAAAAATAATAATACAAATTAATAAATCATACATAAAATTTGTAATCAAATAAGTTATTACAAAAAAAGTAGTTTCCTTCCTGTTTCACTTTTTTTTT
>NW_016804585.1:792097-804781 GCF_001698545.2 Rhinopithecus bieti | reverse complement strand
TTGAGACGGAGTCCACTCTGTCACCCAGGTTGGAGTGTAGTGATGCAATCTCAGCTCACTGCAACCTCTGACTCCTGGGTTCAAGACATTCTCCTGCCTCAGCCTCCTGAGTAGCTGGGACTACAGGCACATGCCACGGTGCCCGGCTAATTTTTGTATTTTTAGTAGAGACGGGGTTTCACCATGTTAGTCAGGCTGGTCTCAAACTCCTGACCTCATGATTCGCCTGCCTCGGTCTCCCAAAGTGCTGGGATTACAGGCGTGAGCCACCGCACCCGGCATTTTTTTTTTTTTTAGAGATGGAGTCTCGCTCTGTCACCCAGGCTGGAGTGCAGTAAGGTGATCTCAGCTCACTGCAACCTCTGCCTCCTGGGTTCAAGCAATTCTTCTGCCTCAGCCTCCCGAGCAGCTGGGACTACAGGCCTGTGCTACCATGCCCGGCTAATTTTTGTATTTTTAGTAGAGACGGGGTTTCACCATATTGGCCAGGCTGCTCTGAAACTCCTGACCTCATGTTCTGCCCGCCTCGGCGCCCGGCCCTATTTTTTTTTTTTTTTTTTTTGTAGTGAAGACAGGGTTTCACCATGTTAGCCAGGCTGGTCTTGAACCTTAAGTGATCCACCCGCCTTGGCCTCCCAAAGTGCTGGGAGGTGTGAGCCACCTTGCCCAGCCATTTTACTACCTTTTACTGCATCTACTATATGGTGGAGATACTACATAATGGCCTGTGCTGCACGTCTCTTCCCAGCTCCTCCTTCAGTGCTGTCACATTGGTAGCTTGAAATCAGCCATGGTGACAGAGTTTACACTGTAGGAATCAGCAAAAGCTACAAATCAGTTTCTCCTGCAGCACTTGTTGTTAAATATTTACCATTACACCACTGGATTATCAGACAAATGAATGGCGGAATGGACAAAAAAGTGACTGGAGACAGCGTTTTGCGCCACCTCCTGTGAGAGAAAAGAGCTGAAATAAAACCATATTGGAAGCCGGGCACAGTGGCTCACACCTGTAATCGCAGCACTTTGGGAGGCTGAGGTGGGCAGATCACTTGAGGCCAGGAGTTCAAGACCAGCCTGGCCAACATGATGAAACTCATCTCTACAAAAAGTACAAAAATTAGCCAGGCAGGGTGCACCCCTGTAATCCCAGCTACTCAGGAGGCTGAGGCATGAGAATCCCTGGAACCCAGGAGGTGGAGGTTGCAGTGAGCCTAGATTGCGCCACTGCTCTTCAGTCTGGGCAACAGAGTGAGACTCTGTCTCAAAACAAACAAGCAAATCCATGTTGGAGCCAATAGGCCAGAGGCAGCCCCTGTAGTAGAGGAACGCAGGGAACCTCTTTCCTGTTCCCACCCCTGCCCCACTCCCCCTCACTTTAGTTCCACCGTCTCCACCAGCTGGTGCAGCCTCAGAGTGTCCTCTCGGAGGCCCTGGTAAAGGGACTCGTCCTTCATAATTAGCAGGTATAGATCCTGGAGAGAGGAGGACAAAGAAGGTGAAGGAAGGGGTCTCATCCCAAGGGCTACTCTCTGCAGGGGCCGGGCAAGGTCTCCATGCCTTTGAGCACAGGAGAGCCATATAAGCTAAAGCCCCCTGGCATCTCTTCCTTCCAGGTACCCAGCATAAGAAGTATGGCTCCTTCACAGGGGCCCCCTTCCAGAGCTAATAGCCTGTTTACCCACCTTCTCTTCCCCCAGGCCCACCTTGATGATGTGGCCGGCCCCCTCTTCCTCTTGAAGCAGCCCCTGGTAGGTGTCCAAGAAATGGAGAAGCATGGCTAGACAGGCCTGCTTCCGGCCCAGCCCCTCAGGGCCCTCCATGCCTCCTGCCCGAACAAAGCTGACCCTTAAGTTAAGAAAAATCCCTAGGCAAGCAGACCTGAGGAACTGAGAAGAAAGATGGGAGGCTAGGCTGGGTGCAGTGGCTCACGCCTATAATCCCAGCAGTTTGGGAGGCCGAGGCAGGCAGATCACCTGAGGTCAGGAGTTCAAGACTGGTCTGGCCAACATGGTGAAACCATGACTCTACTAAAAATACAAAAATTCGCCGGGCATGGTGGTGGGTGCCTGTAATCCCAGCTACTCCGGAGCCTGAGGCACAAGAATCGCTTGAACCCGGGAGGCAGAGGTTGCAGTGAGTCGAGATAGGGCCATTGCACTCCAGCCTGGGTGACAGAGGGAGACTCTGTGTCAAAAAAAAAAAAAAAAAGGGAAAAAGCCCAGGCACGGTGGCTCACACCTGCAATACCAGCACTTTGCAAGGCTGAGGCAGGTGGATCACTTAAGGTCAGGAGTTTGAGACCATCCTGGTCAACATGGTGAAACCTTGTCTCTACTAAAAATACAAAAATTAGCCGGGCATGGTGGCGGGCACCTGTAATCCCAGCTACTCGGAAGGCTGAGGCAGGAGAATCTCTTGAACCCAGGAGGTGGAGGTTGCAGTGACCCAAGGTCACGCCATTGCACTCCAGCCTGGGCAATAAGAGCAAAACTCCATCTCAAAAGAAAGAAAGAAAGGTGGGAGGCTAAATTGCCCCCAAATATTCTCTAGATTTGGGGCCAGAAAGAAAGGAGTTTCAAGGATCCTGGAGCCAAGACCTCCTAATGCCCCAGCCTAGGCTTTTGCTTAGGGTAGGTAGTGATGACCACTTGACCACATTCAGCTCCTGCAGGTTAGACAGGTTAGATTTTCACTTGAGGATAACCTGCCCAGACCCTTCCAACCTCTGGCCAGCCCAGGGCCTGGAGCTCACAGTGCACCTAATAAAGGCCAATGGTGTTTACCACAAACCTGACTATACCTCACTGGAAGGCCTGGTGTTTCTAAGACAGCTTGTTACTTTATTTATTTGTTTGTTTATTTAAGAGGGAGTCTCGTTCTGTTGCCCAGGCTGGAGTGCAATGGCATGATCTCAGCTCACTGCAACCTCTGCCTCCTGGGTTCAAGCGATTTCTCCTACCTCAGGCTCCCGAGTTGCTGAGACTACTAGGTGCCCGCCACCAAGCCCGGCTAGTTTTTTGTATTTTAGTAGAGACGGAGTTTCACCTTGTTGGCCAGGCTGATCTCAAACTCCTGCCCTCAAGTGATCCACCCGCCTCAGCCTCTCAAAGTGCTGGGATCCAAAAGCTTGAGCCACCGCACCTTGCCAAGAGCCTGTAACATTGTACTCAGTGGTCTGACATTTACAATTAGGTCTTAAAATAACTCTGTGAGAGGCCCATGCTTACATGAGACCCTATGAATAGCCCATCCAGCGGCTCCTCTCTAGCAGACCCTACTGAAGCACAACCGTGGCCTGATGTTTACATCAGACCCCAGCATAACTCACTGGGCAACCAGATGTTTTAGAGCAATAATTCAGTGGGGATAGAGGCGCCCTTAGTAGAATAATAACACCTTGGCTGGGTGCAGGGGCTCACGCCTGTAATCCCAGCACTCTGAGAGGCCAAGGCAGGCAAACCACTTAAGGTCAGGAGTTCGAGACCAGCCTGGGCAACATGGTGAAACTCCGTCTCCACCAAAAAATACAAAAAGTAGCCAGGTGTGGTGGTGTGCGCCTGTAGTCCTCAGCTACAGGGGAGGCTGAGACAGGAGAATCACTTGAACCCAGGAGGCAGAGGTTGCAGTGAGCTGAGATCACACCACTGTACTCCAGCCTGGGTGACAGAGCAAGACTGCATCTCAAAATAAATAAATAAATAGGCCGGGCGCGGTGGGCTTCAAGCTGTAATCCCAGCACTTGGGAGGCCGAGACCGGGCAGATCACGAGGATCAGGAGATCAAGACCATCCTGGCTTAACACAGTGAAAACCCTGTCTCTACTAAAAAAATACAAAAACTAGCCCGGGGCGAGGTGGCGGGCGCCATGTAATCCCACTACTCGGGAGGCTGGTCAGGAGAATGGTGTCAAACCCGGGAGCCGGAGCTTGCTGAGCTGAGATCCGGCCCACTGCACTCCAGCCTGGGCCACAGAGCGAGACTCCGTCTCAAAAAATAATAAATAAATAAATAAATAAATAAATAAATAAATAAATAAAAACCTTTCCATTAGAGATCTGCACCAAAGCGAGCACCCACATGCGTGGGTTACACTCAAAGTGATCTTCATAGCAGCTCATAAAGAGGCAAGGCAGGTGCTATTTACCCTCCATTTTACAGAAGAGTAACTGACGCCCCACAAGGTTAGGTATAGCTCTGATCCAAGTCCAGACTGGCGAGTAGAGACACAGTTGTGGATACTGCCGAGAGAAACCCCGGATAGTCCATTTTCTTTTCTTCTTTTTTTTGTGATTTTAGGTCTTATTTGTGAGGACTGCGCACGTCTCACTCTGTCACCCAGTCTGGAGTGCAGTGACGTGATCTCGGCACACTGCAACCTCCGCCTCCTGGGTTTGAGTGATTCTGCTGCCTCAGCCTCCCAAGTAGCTGGGGTTACAGGTGTGTGGCACCACGCCTGGCTAATTTTTTGTATTTTTAGTAGAGATGGGGTTTCACCATGTTGGCCCAGCTGGTCTCGATCTCCTCACCTCAGGTGATCCACCCACCTTGGCCTTCCAAAGTGCTGGGATTACAGGCGTGAGCCACCACACCCAGCCCCAGGTATGTTTCCTAGGGGAGAGTTTAGGCTCGGAAATTGCATGTGGGATGGAGGGAGTGGCTCCCTTCTGACCTCTCCTTTTACAGACTCCACAAAAGGATATTACTGGTGTAGCTCCTGCAGAAATTTCTCCGTCGGGAGGAAGAGAGAATGGGTAAGGACAATGTCATCCAGCAGGACATCTGTAAAGATCAGTGGGCACCACGGATGTCAGGAGGGCACTTCCAGAATGAAACTGGAAATGCAGTGCCTCCCTCTCTTGCCCCTGAGGGCAAGTTCTCTTTAGCCAGGCTGGAGCCCCAGCCACCTGCCCCGTCATGCTCTGCACACACGCACATACACATGTGTAAAGGTTCTGGGCAGCCGCTGCGGGGGTGGGTTTGGCAGCTGCCAAGGCAGCTGAAGGGAAGGGGGGGCGTGCCTTTGATGGCCATGTGCACTTCTCTTCAGAGTATGTGGGAAGTTGGTCAGATAACACACCAAGCTTGAGTTCTGCCTGAAAAAAGAAGTAGCCCACAGAAGAGTCTCTAGACAAAGAGTATTTCCAAACACAGAGGTTAGCATCAGTGGGGAGTGTGTGTGTGTGTGTATGTGTGTGTGTGTGTGTGTGTGTGTGTGTGTGTATGTGCGCAGGCGCGCGTGTATCCCTCTTCTCCTCCCCATTCCCTACCTAACAGCTTTGAGTTCTAACTAGGCAGGTGGGAACCAGCCTGACTGGAAGAGACTGCCATTGCTTTGATCCCAGAACCTTTAAATAGAAATCCTGTGTCCTTTAGGTGCCCAGAGACAGAAGGGTTAATGATGGAATGGTGAAGGGGAGCGGCTCCTCTCACCACCCCTTTCCCCTCCACACCCCCGTCTGGGCCTGGCTCAGCCAGTCAGCCGGGTACAAGGTCGCCCTGACTTGCAGCCAGCCCTGGGGTGGGGCAGGGCCGCCTGGCACACACAGACAGGCAAGGTGCAGGGAGGGAGCCAGGTGTCCTCACCAGGACAGGTTAGGGCCAGGTCCCCAGGCACGGTCCCAGGACAAAACCAAGGCTTCTGACTGCCTTTGGTTCACTATCCCCTGTGGTCAGTTCTAGCCATGAAGGTGGAGAAGGAAAACCAACATGAAGTAATTGACTTCAATGATTTCATTTCGCAAATGTGAAACTGAGGCCCAGAGCTGGGAGGGACTTGCCTGGAGCTGGAATAAGAACCCAGAATCCTGCGTCTTTGTCCTTTCTCAGTATGCCCGAGGCAAGCAGAGTGTTAGAGTAAAACCTAGTGGTCAGAGGGGGCTGCTTGGACGTTGGAGAGGCTTTGGTAGGTTAAGAGTAACTTCTGTAAGTTCTCTCCTCCCACATACCCTGGGAGGAGACCAGGATGACTTGAGAACATTGGTTTTATTGGAGAACATCAGAGTGGCAGGTTAAGCTGATTCTCATTCACCCTGAGACTGCTTTGGAATTTCCCAAACCAGTTACTCTGGGAATCAAGGCTGCCAGATAACATGGGTGACATTTCAGGAGTCTTACCCCAAAGGAGAATGAGCAGAGCATGTGGCACCAGGCCCCTGTAAATGGGGAAAGACAGTTTCTCCCTTTTCCTCCCTGCCCAGCTACCCTGCTGTGTTCTTACAATGAGTCAGAGAGCCCCCAGCTCTGACCCCCAGCTTCAGGGATGGGGGTGAGGAAACAAGAGGCCTGACATCCTTCATAGACTTTATCTCACAGGATTCCTAAGCTGGAGCAAAGGAAGAGTAAGATGGGGCAAAGTGGAGGAGATGCTGATATGGGGGCCACAGTTGGGCATCTGCCTTTTCCAAGGCAGGCTCTGGGCCAATGTACAGCCTCCCTAGGGAATGTGTCATAGAGACACAGGGTGTGTGGTGTAGGCGGAAAGTTATGGTTAGGAGAGCTGTGTGTGTCTGATATTTTTCTAATTAAATCCAAAAGGTGTCAGCTCCCCAGGGCAACTATAGTCTGCGCCAAAGGAGAGGACCTAGGTCTTGAGAAGGATCTAGGAGAGTGGAGCCCCCCTCCACACATCTAGGTTGGGGTTCCCTGCCAAGGGCTGAGAGCAAGTGTGAAAGCCCTCAGCATTAGGGTATCAGCCAGGGCTCCCAAACCTCAGATCCTCCTGGGCTTAGTGCAATGCCTAGAGCTAGACCTAGAGACCCCTACTAACCAGCTATTTGGGGCCTTGGTTTCCTTAAAGGCCCCTTAGTAGGGATGCTGAAAGGGAATGGTGAAAGAGTATCATCATTTAGGGAATAAGCTTCTCAGGGTGTGGTGATTATGTTTTAAAGAGGCCGTGTGCCAGGTCCAGTGGCTCATGCCTGTAATCCCAGCACTTTGGGAGGCTGAGGTGAGGGGGGGGGGGAGTGAATCATGAGGTCAGGAGTTCAAGACCAGCTTGGCCAAGTTGGTGAAACCCCGTCTCTACTAAAACTACAAAAATTAGCCAGGCTGGTGGATCACGCCTGTAATCCCAGCACTTTGGGAGGCCGAGGCAGGCAGATCACGAGGTCTGGAGATCAAGACCATCCTGGCTAACACGGTGAAACGCTGTCTCTACTAAAAATACAAAAATTAGCCAGGCGTGGTGGCACACGCCTGTAGTTCCAGCTACTCGGAGACTGAGGCAGGAGAATCGCTTGAACCTGGGCGGTGGATGTTGCAGTGAGCTGAGATCACACCACTGCACTCCAGCACTCCAGCCTGGGTGAGAGTGAGACTATGTCTCAAAAAAAAAAAAAAGCTGTGTGCTGAGGCCTGACACCGAAAGGGAAGGGTGGAAGCTGGAGGCGCTTGGACACCCTAGATGCTGCAGGGCCCTGATGCCGACCCAGCCACCTCTCCCCTTCCAGACACCTTCTGAGTCTACCCCAAGGAGAACACTATCCCCCCACCAAACTGCTAAGGACAACGCATCCTTTGCTGATGCCTAAAAGGCAGCTTGGGGCCTGTGCCTGTCTGGCACTTCCTCCTGGGGTGGGCCAGCCTGTGCTGTGCAGGCCTCTGAACAGTCAGGGACCCCAGGGTTTTCAGGGCTCAAGCACCTCTGGCAGGTGGCATGGCTGTGCTGGGCACCTTCCATCTTAATGTGTCAGGCCCTAATTTGGAGCCACAGGAGGAGGTATTCAACATCAGGGACCCATGGGAGTCAGTGGCTACAATGCCCAGGGGAAAGGAAGGGTGACTGAAGGAGAGTAAGAGGCAAGAGGCTCAGCTGCTTCTCCAGATGGGGGTGAGGCTGCTGTAGGGAGGAAGGTGGGTACTGCCCTCCTCTTCCGCGGGAGGGTCTCTGCCTCCGCTAGGCCCCTAGCTGGCTTCCGCGGACCACTCAACCCCATAACCAGGCTCCAGCACGGCGCCACCCCCACGCTCCAAGGGCAAGGAAGAGGAGCCGGGACCAGACCCTGCTCCGGGTGTTCGAGCCCACCGGCTCCTTACCTGAGGCGCTGCTGTCCCTGGTGGCCCCTCCAGCAAGCCGCTCTAGAACCCGGTTCAGAAGATGCTCCGGCCGCTCGGGGGCGCCCAGGGGGGCCCAGGGCGGCGAAGTCAAGGGCTCGCCCGGGGACAGCTCGTCAGATGAGTAGGAGGAAGGGGAGCGCAGGGGCCCCCCTCCCCCGAGCGGCCCCGGCCCCGGCACCTCCTCCAGCTGCAGCCAGCAGGGCCCCCCGCTGCCCGGCTCCTCCGAGACCCCCGCCGGCTCTCCCCCTTCCTCCTCAGGGGGGGGCTCCAGCCCCAGCTCGGCGGGGGGCTCCCGGAGGAAAGCGGGGAGCAGCAGGCGAGACACGCTCTGACGCCGCTGCAACGACCGCGTTCCCCCCGCTGGACCGCCGCCCCCGCCGGGTCCCCCACCCCCTCCAGGCCCACCGCAGCTCCCCGGACCCCCGCCGGGACCTCCCGCCACCGTTCGGCCCGCCAGCTGCGACGTCTGCTTCTTCAGAAATTTCTCCAGAGGCTTCATGCCCCCCCCCCGCCCCTCTCCTAGGGGCCGCCGGGGACCCAGGTGTCCCAGGCGCGGGCGGGGGGGGGGGGGCGGGGACACGATGCTCAGAGCTGGAGGAGCAGAGGGCCGTGCCAGGAGCCGGACTGGGGGCCAGAGGTGCCGAGCCTCGCTGGCCAGAGTCCAGGGGCCAGTAGCCGGGGAGGTGCCAGAAGGAAGGAGTGCCCGCTCTCAGCAACCCCCCATGCCGGCTGCAGCCGGCACGCGGCCCGAAGAGTGGGCAGGCTGCGGGGCCGGTGCCCCCGGCTCTGCGCTGCGGCGGCAGAGGCAGCGGGCGGAGCGCAAGGCTGAGAGGACGCGGCGGCGGCTGCGCTCCTGGCCGCGAGGAGGGGGAAGGTGGCAGAGCTGAGACCGCGCCCCCTCCTCCAGTCCCCGCCCAGTCCCCGCCCCTGACCTTCCTGGGCCCGCCCCCACGCCGCACGAGGCTTGAACTCGCGCGCTGGGGTTGACCACGAGGGAAACAGTAAAACAGTAAGGGACTTGGGTTCCGGGCAGAAGAA
Source organism: Rhinopithecus bieti (assembly GCF_001698545.2). Lineage (NCBI taxonomy): Eukaryota > Metazoa > Chordata > Mammalia > Primates > Cercopithecidae > Rhinopithecus > Rhinopithecus bieti. Next base: position 795,685 of record NW_016804585.1, on the reverse strand, counting down.
ATTAAGGGCAAAGGTAAGGCAGAGATTTACCAAAGGGGAAGGATTCTTGGCTCAAGGGATAACCGGGTCTCAGCATCATTTCAAAGTCAGGACAGGTCTGTGGCCTGGACACCTTGACTCAACTACCTGTGTACCCAAGTCAGGCCTACAGATTGCTGAACCCAAGAGTGTGCACCTTTCCCATACTCACAGGAATATGTGGACTTTATCTTCCTTCTGTGAGAAGGGCTGGGAAGGCCTCTTGGGTGAATTAGCACTGTCACTGGAGGCGGTGCCCATCTGTCCTCTCTGGTAGGGCACCATAGGTGGTGTGGGCCTGGTCTGTGGGCAGGTACTGGCAGGCAGGTAGGAGCCAGGCAGGGAGCAGCAGGTTGTGGCAGGTCTAGCTGGGGTGAGGAGGGGATAATAGGCAATGGGGAGGAGACCAGGAGCACAAGGGCACCTGGGCCCAGATGGCAGCAGAAGGAAGCAGGACCATGGAGACAGGTGACAAGCCCCAGAACTGCCAACTATCATTAAGCACAGAGCCCAAGTGTACATAGCCATGGAGTGGGAAAAGTGGTGCCAAATTAACACTCCAAGTAATCCTTACTCCTGATGCCCACTCCAGGAGCATTCTGTCCTTAAGGATATGCTGCCCCAGAAGGGGGGGGCAGCGTAAAGCTATGTTAAGTGTGAGAACATCCAGGTTAGACTTACTAGGCGCGGAGAGTGGCAGCAGGTTCCGGGTGGGTTGAGGCTCTCTAGACAATGCCCCACCCCTGTTTACCAAGCACCAACCAGGCAGGGACAGGAATGCTAATGGCTGGGAGTGGTAGTAAAACTGAACAGGGTGTGTACGACATACGTATCAATGTATGTGCATATCTGTTCCCATGTGTGCTAGAGCATGTGTTCACAGAAATAAAGCTTTGCACACCCATCTGTTTGTGGATTTGGAAACAGTAAAAAGACGACAGTGCACAATTTTGACTAAGAAGCTGTATCAGAGGACTGAGTATCAGCTTCCTGTGCTCCCCTTATTGGACACCCCAATATCCCCGGGCTTGAAAGGGGAAAGTGGCTGGAATGGGTTGGAGCTCCCCAGGTAGCATTTTATGAACTGAATAGGAAGAGGGAAGGGCTTCTCTCCCAGCACATGCCACAGTTACCAGATTAAGCCGGTTGCCTTGGTAACCTTCTCTCTGGGCAGGATTTGGGAATTGTTGGTTAGGAAGGGCGAATTGGGGAGTGTGAAAGGTGTGGGGGGTTGAAAATAAAAGGGACTGAAAGACTTCTGGAAGCTAGAAGCTTGGGACACAGGACCCCAGCACTCCCCCAAACGCTCAAGGATATCAGGCAGAGACTAAGTTCAACATTTTGAATCAGTGAGGAGAGCCAGCATCAAGTCATGGTCCTGGAGTGGCGGCGGTTTTCACCCTGACTACACACTGGAATCACAGGGAAGCTTCTCAGAAATATTGATGCCGACTGGGTGTGGTGGCTCACGCCTGTAATCTCAAGTGTTGGGAAACTAAGGCGGGCAGATCACTTGAGGTCATGAGTTCAAGACCAGCCTGACCAACATGGTGAAACCCCATCTCTACTAAAAATAAAAAAAGAAATTAACCGGGCATGGTGGCACACACCTTTAATCCCAGCTACTCTAGAGGCTGAGGCAGAAGGATCGCTTGAACCTGGGAGGTGAAGGTTGCAGTGAGCTGTTATGCTACTGCACTCCAGTCTGGGTGAGAGACTCCATATTTAAAAAAAAATACTGGCCAGGCGCAGCGGCTCCCGCCTATAATCCCAGCACTTTGAGAGGCCGAGAAGGGTGCATCATGAGGTCAGGAGTTCGAGACCAGTCTGGCCAACATAGTGAAACCCTGTCTCTACTAAAAATACAAAAATTTGCTGGGCATGGTGACGGGTCCTTGTAATCCCAGCTACTCAGGAGGCTGAGGCAGAATCACTTGAACCCGGGAGGCAGAGGCTGCAATGAGCGGAGATCGTGACACTGCACTCCAGCTTTGGCAACAAAAGCAAGACGCTGTCTCAAAAAAAAAAAAAAAAAAAGTACTGATGCCTAGGCCCTATCTCAGACCAATTAAATCAGATTTCTGAACCAGGGCCAAGGCTTATGGTATTTAAAAAGCTCCTCACATGACACAAATGGCCAGGATTGAAAATCACTGCCCTAGAGGGACAGTCCAACCCAAGTGGACTGCAGATACTGGGAGATGACTTTGGAATTCCAAGTCTTTGGTGCTCCGAGTTGCCCACAAGTTTGCAGGTCTATGTGCTGACCCTGAAGGGTAAGAGGGTTGGCAGGGCATTTGCAGCTGCTTATGGATGAAATAAAGAGGAAAGCAGGGTGGTATGAATAGTAACTATGAGATAGGGGCGAAAAAGCTTTGAGGGCCCAGCCCATGGGCTTCTACAAGGGGACTGGGCAGGGCCACCTAAGGCTGTCTGCTGCTTACACACCCTCATCTTTCTGACCACCCAGAGGCAGGCTGGGAGGATAGAGAGAACCTGGGGGCTTTGCTGAGAGTTTCTTCTTGCAGAGCTGGTTACCAGGGCAACAGAGAGAGCAATAGGGTCTAACTGAAGGCCTGGGGAAGCAAGAGGCAAGGGTAAAGGGGAAGCATCCAACGCTCAAACCTCCTGCCAGTAACCCACCCCAAGGCTGGTTGGCATTTTTTGCATGACCCCGGGAGATCAGGCCTACAGTCACCCATCACACTGTGGGGAAGAGAAGCAAACTGACATGATTCAAAGAGGAGTTAGGGGCCCAGAGTGGTGGCTCACGCCTAATCCCAGCACTTTGGGAGGCTGAGCTCAGCCAATCACCTGAGGCTAGGAATTTGAGACCAACCTGGCCAACATGGTGAAACCCCATCTCTACTAAAAATACAGAAAAAAAGTAGCCAGGCGTGGTGGCGGGCGCCTGTAATCCCTGCTACTTGGGAGGCTGAGACAAAAGAATCACTTGAACCCGGGAGGCGGAGGCTGCAGTGAGCCAAGATCATGACACTGCACTCCAGCCTGGGTGACAGAGTGAGACTCAGTCTAAAAAAAAAAAAAATTAGGGATGTGGGTCAAGAAAGTCACAGTCCTCTGGCTGTGGCACCAGCACCAAGGGATGGGGGAAGTCCCATCTGTCTTTATAAGATGTACAATAGTTGGGCACAGCAGCTCAAGCCTGTAATCCCAGCACTTTGGGAAGCCCAGACAGGAGGATCACTTGAGCCCAGGAATGCAATGACCCTGTCTCTACAAAAATAATAAAAAAAAAAATTAGCTAGGTGTGGTGGTGTATGCTTGTGGTTCCAGCTACTTGAGAGGCTGAGGTGGATGGATTGCTTAAGCCCAGGTGGTCAAAGCTGCAGTGAACCATGATTGTGCCATTGCATTCCAGTCTGGGCAATAGAGCAAGACCAAAAAAAAAAAAAAAAAAAAAAAAAAGATGCAGTATGATATCCATGCCTCCAGTGTATGGATTTGTGAAACCCAACAAATGCTGCCAGTTCCATATGAAAATTGCTCTCCCGGCCGGGCGCGGTGGCTCAAGCCTGTAATTCCAGCACTTTGGGAGTCCGAGACAGG
>NW_016804585.1:776721-791609 GCF_001698545.2 Rhinopithecus bieti | reverse complement strand
TGGAGGCCAAGGCAGGTGGATCACCTGAGGTCAGGAGTTCAAGACCAGCCTGGCCAACATGGTGAAACCCCATTTCTACTAAAAATATATATATATATTTTTTTTTGGTACAAAAAAAAATACAAAATTTCTACTAAAATACAAAAAAAAAAAATTTCCCTTCCCCTTACCTGACCTGATCGTCTCCCTAAGACTGTGGTCCTTAATACTTTAGTGTTGGCATCTTTACTTTTCAAGAAAGCTAGCTACCTGCACTTCCCCCAGCCCAGGACTTGGTATAGTTATATTGACATCTGATGGCATATTACCTTGGGAAACTTACTGCCAAACACAAAGGAAGCCATAAAGAATACTAGATGCTCATGTGAATAAGCAGCATCTCTCTACTTCTCTGTCCCTGACACTTCCAATCTAAGGGATGGCATGATATCCTGGTAATCTATGTGGTTAAAAAAGATAACTGATGGGGAGTGCAGACACATTTATGGCCTCAAAGGGGCTCCTCATCTCTCAGGGCTTCTGTTTCACAAGTCTGGGCTGACCTGAGTTGTGACCGTGACCCTGTGGGGGAATTAGGGAGTCCTCTTCCCTCCCTCCCAAATCAAGACTCATGCAAAACATTGGCAAGAGAGCCAAGTTTATAGTCTAAATTTTATTATCTCCAAGTCACAATGCTGATCACAAATGGGCACCCTTTAAAACAGTAACAAAAAACACCACCACACATGGAAAAATCCTTGCAACTAAACACAGTGGACCAACAGAGACAACTCTCACAGTGTCTTAAGGTCTGGGAATCTGGGCATGCTGCCCACAGGCTTGAGGAGACATCTTCAGGTTTAAGGCAAAGGGAACAGCCTACAAAAGGCACAACCACCAGCTACCCCTGGAAGAATCTCTCAGTAATTTCCTCCTTGGGGGTTACAGATTAAGTGCCCCTCCCCCCTCTCCATGCCACAACTGTGACTCAAGTGGTTAGGCCAGCTGCTAGAGGGAAGGAATAAAAACAGACAGTGACATTACCTGGGAGAGACACAGCCACCATCTTTACCCTCAAGTTCTGCAGAAGGACAGGGACAGTGGCCAAGTTACCCCTGGCGGACAGAAGTACTGCAGTAATAGGAATCCCTTCTGCAGAGGCAGCAGAGAAGTGGTTTAGTGCCATGGATAGGGAGGAAAGATAGGAGCCCTTGCCCAGAAGGTGACTGGCTTCCTTAGGCCTTAAGCCCAGGTGTAGTATCTTCTGTTTGCAAGGACAAAAGTAGAATTCGGGGTAGTAACATCTAAAACACTTGTAGCAGGAAAGACGTGGAGAAGAGCAATTGCAAAGGATGGGGTAGACTGCTTGCTGGATGATATTTGCCTTTAAAGAGATGCATTGGTCCACAGCAACTGGAAAGGGAGTGTAGCAAGAAGAATGGAAAGAAGAGAAGCAAGGCCCTCTAATTCCACTTACCTCAAAAGACTGCGCCCTGAGGACTATGTGAATACACACCCCTAAGGGCAAAGGCTCTCACTCCACCATCCCTTTCTCACAAAAGCATCTGGTTTGCCATCTCTCCCCACAGTAGGGTATTTGCCCTCAGCAGAGAACAGTAGCCCACCATAGTACAGGTACTGATGGATGCTCAGACTCCTAAAAACCTAAGTCAAAGAGAAGGACTCCTACCCACCTACTCTGAGCTTTTCTGCACAATAGGACCCTCTGTGCAGACAGCCATGCTTCCACAGGGTTAGAGTTAAGGGAATACAAGTATACAAGAGGATAACAAACGCCAACTAAAAGTGAAAGGCCAGGTCTTTTTAGCCTTGGTGAGGAAGGCTGGCTGATACATTCTCCATTATCTGGGATGCAGGGAAGAGTCAAAAGGGAATCCAGAGGGGCTAGCAAACCAGAAGAATGGACTTGTTTCATTTAAAGGTAGGGGGAGCGAGAAACAGAGACAAAGAGAAAAAACTAACATAATATTAAGGATAAGAAGCCAGGTTTTAAAAATGAACATCTTAGAAAACAAAACAAAACAAACAGGAAGGAGCTTCCTTGAGAACAGAAGACACTTCAATTTCCCAGAAGAAAGTGAAGAACAGCAGAAGACATGGGCTTCTGGATCTAGACTCAGAAGCTTGGGGCTGTCTGGCTCTGCTCCCCCGAACACAGCCAACTCGAGTGAAGATGGGACGAGGTCCACTTGTTTCTCCCTCTCTCCAGAGCCTGTCCTTAGAGGAAGGCAGGGGTCCTCCTCTTTCAGCTGTTTGCTGGTAGGAGCCATACCCTATATCTTTGAAGCCCTTCTGGTAGTAGACAGCCAGCTGTATTTCTCTTCTCTCCTGAGTTCTCACCTCTGCCATTCTGACAGGGGTTGGAAAAAGGGAAGAACCACCAAAGTGTTAGTGGGCCTTCTGGGCATTTACAAGCTGTTTTCAAAAAGCCACATTTCTAAATAATGTGTATTAAGTAATGTCCTTCAACAAAACAAAAGCAACAAAACCCCCAGTCTTTCTCCTCTATGATCTTTAGAACTGGTTTTTTCTGCTATAACATCTCAAATTGCCTTCCTGTATTTTTATCTTGTAGCTTCTAAATTGAAAATTGTCATGTAACAGTCATTTCTACTTCAACCCTGCCCAATACACTTGCCAAACAAACAAATTGGCAAATTTCAGGACTCCTTTAAGCCTCCTGAGATATCCTATGATTATTATAACTTAAAGCATTAATTAGAGGCCAGGCGGGGTGGCTCACGCCTGTAAGTCCAGCACTTTGGGAGGCCAAGGCAGGAGGATCACCTGAGGTCAGGAGTTCAAGATCAGCCTGGCCAGTATGGTGAAACCCCATTTCTACTAAAAATACAAAAACTAGTCAGGTGTGGTCGTGCGTGCCTATAATCCTAGCTACTCAGGAGGCTGAGGCAAGAGCAATGCTTGAACTCAGGAGATGGAGGTTGCAGTGAGCCGAGATTGTGCCACTGCACTCTAGCCTGGGTAACAGACTGAGACTCCATCTCAAAAAAAAAAAAAAAAAAGCATTAATTAGTGATTTTGTTTGTTAAGCAAGTGTAAGCATTAGTTTTAAGAATATTCACAGTAAGTTGTGCACTTACTTTTATATGATGTTAAGATTTAAAATATTCAGAAACTCATATTAACTGGAACCCCTGCTTACAACCTGAAATAATAAAGTTGGAATTTGTTATCAGGTCATACCAAAAAGACTGTTTTCCAGAGACACACACCCAGAAAAATGAGGGAAATCCTCTGGGGAGAAGGAAAGCCCACTGACGGAGCATGTGCATTAAGTATGGGAAGGAGCTCGCATACCTCAGGTGGAGGGGGCTTGATGGTGACTGGCTGGGGAGTCCTCCGCGGTGGGGAGGGCTTTGGTTGCACCTGCTGCTGGGCGGGGTTATAGTAGGTCACTCCTCCATATACCTGTGATGGGGCCTGGACCCCACAAGCCAGGAGAAGAAAAAGTTAGGAATGAATTCATCCAACCTATGATGAACAGGAAATATTATTCATCCACAAGAGTATTGGGGAATTTATAATTTTAAAAATATCTGATCTGCCCACCCTTCAAAATAAAGTGACTATTCATTTTTGCCTTAATTTGTCATTATTTTGCTCTGGTTTTTATTTCTTCAAAGTACTGCCCAGCTTTCTCTAATTCCTAACATCAGCTGACAAATGGAAAAGGCTGAGTTCAGTAGCGACACTACAGATACTTGATTATGTCAACGTGGTGGCAGTTAAGCAGGACAGAGGTGGGGTGATAAGGAGTAGAATACAGCTTCTTTATGCAAGAGTGAAAAGCAGGTACTGCCACCTATGATGTACCACAACACAGGAAAGAAACACCATTAAAGAAACTGAACGCTGGGTGCGGTGGCTCATGCCTGTAATCCCAGCACTTTCGGAGGCTGAGGCAGGTGGATCGGTTGAGGTCAGGAGTTTGAGACCAGCTTGGCCAACATGGTGAAACCCCGTCTCTACTAGAAATACAAGAATTAGCCAGGCGTGGTGGCAGGCGCTGTAATACCAGCTACTCGGGAGGCTGAGGCAGGAGAATCGCTTGAACCCAAGAGGTGGAGGTTGCAGTAAACTGAGATCATGCCACTGCACTACAGGCCTGGGCGACAGAGAAAAAAAACTGAAAATAAAGATGATGGGCATTACATAAGCTGCATTTCCAGCTCCTGACCACTAAGAGGCGTCTTAGTGTCACATACAAATCAGTGGCACTGAAATGTTCTCTCAAATTCCTTTAGCATTCTCCCCATACCACATTCCTGTCGGAATTAAAGAATATGTATCTAGAAAAACATGATCATTAGCCATCTCACCTGTGTATTAGGATATAGATGCGGCGGCGGTGGGGGAGGCAGTGCCCCTGGAGCATAAGGGTAACTGGGATTACCAAAGTTCATGACGCCTGGAGCAGAAAAGTAAGTAGGAGCAAGCAACTGCTGAGGTGGTGGCTGTCCTGGAGACATGGACACTGGTGGGGGATAGAGGCCTGGATTGGGCAGAGGAGCTGGTGTCTGGTGGGGATGTAAACCTGGATAAGAAGAAGGAAAAAAACTGAAAAATAAAGTAACATCATTTTCATAGGATGGCCTGGCTGGACTGCTCAGTATAATCAGGCTCAGGATGGACACAAGAGGAATTTGTTGCCAACGTAGCCAGGATGGCCAGACTCCCAGGCTAGCAGCACAGAACTCAGGAGGACAGGGTTTGTGGTGCTCCCAACATATATCCTCAGGTACTGGAAGCATACAAGCAGAGATACTAAACTTACCTGGGTGCGGAAGGTGCATTTCTGGCTGCACAAGCATGCCCTGTGGAGGCAGCGGGGCAGGGCTGTCACCATGGGTATAGATTGGTCCCTGGAACTGCACTGTAAGATATCACATTGGGACTCTCATAAACCCTTACTCTTCACATCACATGGACAAGTCTCCGTGTTCCCCAAGCCCTTTAAAAGATGTTCTCAATATTCCATGCGAAGAAAACAGCAACCAGACAATTTGATTACCACTATGAGAGGTCAGAAGAGAAATTCAGGAGCCTAGTGTCTTACTTCACTTCACACTGCCAAGAAAAGTACCCCAACAATAAGAAAACACTCACGTGGATCATAGTAATGTCCCTCCATGATACTGATATGCACTGGAGGGGCGGGGGGCTCTGGCACAGGTCTTTGCCGCTGGGATGAATAGCGTTTGGCTCGACCACCCTGGACACCCTGAGACAAAGAAAGAGGCCTAAACAATAAGAATTCTAGAGGGCTCTCATGTCAAGTTCTACCTTCCTTTAGGTGTTGAAAAACACTTGGTACATGGCAGGTGTTTAATGGGTATTTGCAAAGTGAGCTGAAAAATAATGAAAGATAACAAAATTTGAACCTAGGGCCAGGCGCGGTGGCTCACGCCTGTAATCCCAGCACTTTGGGAGTCGGGAGGATAATGAGGTCAGGAGATCAAGACCATCCTGGCTAACACGGTGAAACCCCGTCTCTACTAAAAATACAAAGAAATTAGCCGGGCGTGGTGGCAGGTGCCTGTAGTACCAGTTACTCGGGAGGCTGAGGCAGGGGAACGGCGAGAACCTGTGAGGCGGAGCTTGCAGTGAGCCGAGATCACGCCACTACACTCCAGCCTGGGCCACAGAGCAAGACTCTGTCTCAAAAAAAAAAAAAAAAAAAAAAAAAAAGATTTGAACCTAAACCTTCTACCTTACATTTCTGAGATCTAAATTAAAATAAACATGGATAATCAATGGAAAAACTGACTTTATCTTGGCCGGGCATGGTGGATCACGAGGTCAGGAGTTTCGGACCAGCCTGGTCAACATGGTGTAATTCTGTCTCTACTAATAATACAAAAATTATCTGGGCATGATGGCACGTTCCTGTAATGCCAGCTACTTGGGAGGCTGAGGCAGGAGAATTGCTTGAACTGGGACCCAGGAGGCAGAGCTTGCAGTGAGCTGCGATCCCATCACTGCACTCTAGCCTAGGCAACGAGGTGAGACTCCATCTCCAAAAAAAAAAAAAAAAAAGACCTTATCTTGGTTTAAACAATGAACAAGCTGTGTAACAGGCAGCTCCCTCCCCCATCTACCCTTTTCCCCTTCTGTACCATTTCTTCCATCCGGTTAAACTGAGGTGGAGGTCCTGCTCCCATGTGAATATGGTTGGGCATACCTGTAATAAACCAAAAAAGTTACTTCTGCAGATCAGACATATGTGAGTGGGACTCAAAGATACTATCAAGAAACAGGTTTAAGTATCGACATGAGGAATGCCTTTTTTCTTTTAATTAATAAAATTCTCTATAAACTATCTCTGCTTTCTGTCTACACCAGCATTTAGAAATTTGTCCCCACTGTCTGCCATCTTAATATAGCAATAAAGCCCTTGAACATGAAAAATAAAATGACTTCAATAAAGAAAATCAAGTTCAAATTTTTCCTATTAAATTGTTCCCTGCATAGAATCATTGGGAGATTATAATTAGCACATTACATTATCCTACATACTGAAAAATCTCAGCCCAAGAGTTTCTGAGCAACAGCTGGACAAGGAGGGATGCTTTGTAAATCTACTTGATTATATCCCATTCACAGGGATCTAGGTTGGAAGTTTGAGAGGAGATTCTCCTCTGGCTAAAATGACTCAAGACAAAAAGGAATGTTCTAGAGATTGTCCTCCAATAGTAAGAAGGGCACTATAACTCCAAATGAAGAGTTCCAATATTTAAGTTAGATTTCAGACTAAGGAAAGATCCTTCGATCTATCTGGCTGGAGAAAGACAAACCTGAACAGGCAAAATGGGTAATATGTAGGTCTAATTCTCTAAAACTATGCTGCCCAGTATGATATCCACTAGCCAAATATGAACATTTAAGTTTCAATTAATTAAAAGTTCAATTCCAGCTGGGTGCAGTGGCACATGCTTATAATCCCAGCACTCTGGGATGGCAGAGATAGGAGGACTGCTTGAGCCCAGGAGTTCAAGACTAGCCTGGAAAACACAATGAGAACCCCGTCTTTCCAAAAAATAAAAAAATCAGCCAGGTGTAATGATATGTGCTTGTGATCCTAGCTACTGAGGAGGCTGAGATGGGAGGATTGCTTGAGCCCTGGAGGCGGAGGTTGCAGTGAGCCAAGGTCACGCTATTGCACTCCAGACTCCAGCCTGGGTGACAAAGTGGGACCCCATCTAAAAAAAACAAACAAAACTGTATCTATATAAACAATAATAACAACAACAAAAACACAAAAGTACAATCATTACAGAAAGTTCTATTGGGCAATTTGTCTCTAGAAGATTAAGGAAATAAGGGAAGTTTGCCTTTCTTTCAAAGATATTAGAGAATATCTTGATCAAAATTCAACTGAATAAATTTTTGCCTTCAAACATTTAACCATTAGCTCAAATAACAACGTTGTCTTCTACTTTTTGTGGAAAAGGATCCTGTACTCAGGAGGCTCAATGATGACTGGGCAGGTGCAGTGTGTTCCACCTGTAATCCCAGCACTTTAGGAGGACCACTTGAGCCCAGGAGTTCAAGATCACCCAGACCAGACCCTGTCACTACAAAAAATTTTTTAAAAATCAGCTGGGGCCAGGTGCAGTGGTTCACGCCTGTAATCTCAGCACTTTGGGAGGCCGAGGTGGGTGGATCACTTAAGGTCAGGAGTTTGAGAACAGCCTGGCCAACATAATGAAACCGCATCTCTACGAAAAATACAAAAATTAGCCAGGTGTGGTGGTGTGAGCCTGTAATCCCAGTTACTCAAGAAGCTGAGGCAGGAGAATTGTTTGAGCCCCAGAGGCAGAGATTGTAGTGAGCTGAGATCGTACCATTGCACTCCAGTCTGGGCAACAGAGCAAGACTCTGTCACCAAAAAAAAAAAAAAAAAGGGTAGCTGTGGCTCACCCCTGTAATCCCAGCACTTTGGGAAGCCAAGGTGGGTGGATCACGAGGTCAAGAGATCGAGACCATCCTGGCCAACATGGTGAAACCCTGTCTCTACTAAAAATACAAAAATTAGCCCAGCGTGGTGGTGCATGCCTGTAGTCCCAGCTACTTGGGAGGCTGAGGTAGGAGAATCACTTGAACACAGAGGTGGAGGTTACAGTGAGCCGAGATCGTGCCACTGCATCTAGCTTGGGCGACAGAGCAAGACTCCATCTCAAAACAACAAAAATACAGAAACAAATAAATCTCGAAACAAATAAATAAATAAAAATACAAAAAAAGGCCCGGCACGGTGGCTCACACCTGTAATCCCAGCACTTTCGGAGGCTGAGGCAGGCGGATCACAGGGTCAAGAGATCGAGACCATCCTGGCTAACACGGCGAAGCTGGGAGGCGAAGGTTGCAGTGAGCCAAAATTGTGGCACTGAATTTAGCTTGGGTGAAAGAGTGAGACTCCGTCTCAAAAAAAAAAGAAAGAAAAAGTAGACACTTGTCAGACACCACATTCCTGAGACAGAAGTCCCATGCCCCTAAACCTGATGATGCAAAGGGAAAAAAGCTAGCCACCAGTTCTATGATACCTACCTCGAAGTTCCCGTGGTTGCAGGAAAGAAGGCTGCCCCGGACTCCAATTCTGTTCTGCTATATTTAGTTGTGCCACATCTTGCTCAAGTCCACCTGTGGTAGAATCCACTGGAGCGTCCCAGTTCCCAGTCTTAGTAGGTGGAGTTGGGGTGGTTTCTGGGACTGGAGGTGCTGGGATCAGTCCTTCAGGAGGAGGGGGCACCTCCTCTGCAAGCTTGACTGCATCTCCAACTTTGGTTCGGGTTCTTCTTGCCCGGGAATAGGATTTCTTCTCAATGGGCCTGTCAGGGGCTGGTGGTGCAGTATCAGGAGCAGCAGCTGGTGTCTCTGAGGCTGCCTCTTCCTTCTCAGGACTGCCAAGCACTGGAACATCTGCTGCTTCTGGAGATGGATCCCTCACAGGAGTCTGCTCTAGGCGCCGTGACCGGTAACTAGTCTCATGCTTAACAGTCTCGCCAGACCGGCCACCATGCTGTCCCCCAGCTTCCATAGGCCTAAAACCAGCACGACCTTCCTTGAAGCCCCCAGATCGAGAATAATTCCTGGGTGCAGACATGCGGCCAGTACCTGCAGCATTTCTGTTAATAAATGTCCTGGGTGGTAGGGTACCCCCAAGACCCTGGTGGCGATGAGACTTGTTTAGCCGCTCACCATTCCAATTTGGATCTCTTTGTGGAGGACTCCCATATCTACAAAAAATGGAATGAAGAAACTGTTAAGAAATTAACAAAAGGAGGCTGGGCACAGTGGCTCAGGCCTGTAATCCCAGCACTTTGGGAGATCAAGAAAGACAGGCAGATCACTTGAGGCCAGGAGTTTGAGACCAGCCTGGCTAATACAGTAAAACCCCATTTCTACTAAAAATACAAAAATTAGCTGATCGTGATGGTACACGCCTGTAATCCCAGCTACTCAGGAGGCTGAAGCAGGAGAATCACTTGAACCCGGGAGGTGGAGGTTGCAGTGAACCAAGAACATGCCACTGCACTCCAGCCTAGACAACAAAGTGAGACTCTTGTCTCAAAATAAAGAAAGAAAGCAAGAAAGCGAGAAAGCAAGGAAAGCAAGGAAAGCAAGGAAGAAAGGAAGAAAGGAAGAAAGGAAGAAAGAAGGAAAGAAGGAAAGAAGGAAAGAAGGAAAGAAGGAAAGCAAGCAAGCAAGCAAGCAAAGCAAAGAGAGTTCTTTCTAAAACGTATCTATAGTCTATGGTCTATTTTTTCTTTTTTCCTTTTTTTTGGAGACAGGGTCTCACTATGTTCCCCAGGCTGGTCCTGAACTCCTGGCCTCAAGCAATCCTCCTGCCTCAGCCTCCCAAAGTGCTGGGATTCCAGGTGTAAGCCACTGTAAGCCACCATGCCTAGCCCAGTCTACGTTCTAAAATGCCTCACCGGGGTTTCCGGATTCTTCGGGGTTTGATGTCATCAGGATTGTGAGCTGAGCGAATGTCATAACCATAAAGAGCAATGAGCTCCTGTCGGGACTTTGGGGCCTGCTCATCTTCCCGGAACTTGTCATGCTCCCAGCGACCCTCATCTTTCCATAGCTTTCGCTGACGCCCCTTGGGTCTGGATAAAACGAAGCAAAAGTGTCTTGGGTCAGCAGAATTCTCCAAGTAGAGATGTTCATGAACAAAACGGGTCAGGCAGGGGGACAATAGGAACTTCGCGTAGTCTCCTCATCATCCCAAAGAGATTATAAAAAACGGGCCTCCCCTAAGCAAGTGTGAATCACAGAACCTCAGAGCCTGCTGGGCTCAAATACAAGACATAGAAATGAGAAAAGGACTTCATTTCATGCCACTCAGTACCTCTGAAAAACATCTCCTTTCTCCTAAAAGGCAGCCTATCCAAGTACCTCACTTCTCAGAGGCCTTATGCCTCAGATTAAGAAAAGAAAAAGTAGAATAATTAAGAGAAGATGAGTTCTGGAAAGAGACTGCCCTAGGTCTGCATCTTAGCTGCCTCACCAAGAATTACCAAATAGTCTAAGCCCACTTTCCTCATTTGTACAAGAAGGATAATCATAATACTTATCTTAAAATGCTGTAATAAATGAAATACAGGCAAAGCATTTAGCAAAGTACCTGGCCTACATGTCTAAAATACATGTTAGACAGCGGCAGCAGCAAGTGGCTTTTACCTGACTTCCTCCTCCTGAGTTTGCCCTCGAAGATCATGCTCAAAGAAGAGCCCTTTCCGAGGTATGTATGCTGGATTCTTCCGATCTTCATCATCATCCAAATGCTTAGGGCCCTTTTTACCCACTTTGTTTTCCACAGGCTCTGTGCTCTCCTAGAGGACAGATAAAGGGATCCTTACTCTTCTAAGACTCAATAATCCCTATTCCAGCCTCTAAAATGGAGGACTGTGGAATGTACTGACCTGTCCATCCCCACTTTGCCTCTCTCCAGTCACAGTGCCTTTGGTGTCAGGCTTTTCTTCTCCCTTCTCTTCTTTTGTTGAAGAATTAACAGCATCATTAGCTTCTGATTTCAGCTCCACTTTGGAGTTTTCCTCTTCACTGTATTCTCCTTCTTCACCCTGAAAAAAGTTTCCCTGTCAGTGATGCAGATAAGATCTGAACAGCATTTTAATTCCCACCTCACCCCCCCCACCCAAGATGGAGTCTCTGTCACTCAGGCTGGAATGCAGTGGCACAACCTCGGCTCACTACAACCTCTGCCTCCCGGGGTCAAGCAATTCTCCTGCCTCAGCCTCCCAAGTAGCTGGGATTACAGGCACCCACCACCACGCCTGGCTAATTTTTGTATGTTTAGTGGAGAACAGGTTTCACCCTGTTGGCCAGGCTGGTCTCAAACTCCTGACTTCACGATCCGCCTGCCTCAGCCTCCCAAAGTGCTGGGTTTACAGGAGTGAGCCACCGTGCCCGGCTGCATTTCAATTTTCTACTCTTTAGGAATACATTTATTGATTAAATTTTTAGTACAACATAGAACTGAAAAACAAACAAATCAATATTCTTACCCATATTTCCAGAAGATAAAGATCCTATTTTGGCTGGGCACGGTGGCTGACGCCTGTAATCCCAACACTTTGGGAGGCCGAGGCGGGCAGATCACCTGAGATCAGGAGTGCAAGACCAACCTGGTCAGCAGGGCAAAACCCCACCTCTACTAGAAATACAAAAATAAGCCACACATGGTGGCAGGCACCTGTAATCCCAGCTACTTGGGAGGCTGAGGCAGGAAAATCATTTGAACCAGGGAAGCAGGGGTTGCAGTGAGCACAGACTGCGCCACTGCACTTCAGCCTGGGCGACAGAGTAAGGCTCTGTTGCAAAAAAAAATAATAATAATAAAAATGCTATTTTTAAAAATCACATTAAAAAAATACACACATACACACATATATATCCACATAGGTTTTCCTGGAACATGTGCAAGAATTATTAAAAGTGGCAGGCTGGGCGCAGTGGCTTACACCTGTAATCCAAGCACTTTGGGAGGCCGAGGCTGGAGGATCACTTGAGGTCAGGAGTTCGAGACCAGCCTGGTCAACATGGTAAAACCCTGTCTCTATTAAAAATACAAAAATTAGCCGGGAGGCGGGAGGCTGCAGTGAGCCAAGATTGTGCCACTGCATTCCAGCCTGGGTGACAAGAGCAAAACTCTGTCTCAAAAAAACAAAACAGGCCGGGCATGGTGGCTCACACCTGTAATCCCAGCACTTTGGGAGGCCGAGGCGGGCGGATCACAAGGTCAGGAGATCGAGACTACGGTGAAATCCCATCTCTACTAAAAATACAAAAAATTAGCCGGGCACAGAGGCGGGTGCCTGTAGTCCCAGCTACTCAAGAGGCTGAGGCAGGAGAATGGCATGAACCCGGGAGGCGGAGCTTGCAGTGAGCCGAGACTGCACCACTACACTCCAGCCTGGGCGACAGAGCAAGACTCCATCTCAAAAAAAAAAAAAAAAAAAACCAACCAGCAGCAGCCTCTAAAGGCCCAGAGGATAAGAATGGAAGGGAGACTTACTATACAATACCTAACATATAAGAGGAGCTTAATCTTCTTTGATGATTTCTATCTCCATGAATTATCTTTTTTGAGACAGGGTCTTGCTCTGTTGCCCAGGAGTGCAGTGGCACAATCATGGCTTACTGCAATCTCAATCTCCTGGGCTCAAGTGATGTTCCCACCTCAGCCTCCGAAGTAGCTGCAACTACAGGCACATGCCACCATACCCAGCTGATTTTTTTTTTAATTTTTAGTAGAGACGAGGTCTCACTACGTTGCCTAGGCAGTTCTTGAACTCCTGAGCTCAAGCAATCCTCCTCCCTTGGCCTCCCAAAGTGCTGTTGATTACAGGCATGAACACTGTACCTGGCCTATGAATTGTCTCTTAAACATGCAGTGCGTAATAACTATACTTTTGACTTAAGCTGTGAACTCTCCCATCTCAAAATGGCTTACAGCAGAAATTCCCAAACTTTTTGATTATGTGGACCTCCCCCTTTTTTTTTTTTAGGTGGAGTCTCGCTTTGTCGCCCTGGCTGGAGGGCAGTGGCCAGATCTCAGCTCACTGCAAGCTCCGCCTCCCGGGTTCATGCCATTCTCCTGCCTCAGCCTCCCGAGTAGCTGGGACTACAGGCGCCCACCACCTCGCCCGGCTAGTTTTTTTGTATTTTTTAGTAAAGACGGGGTTTCACCGTGTTAGCCAGGATGGTCTCGATCTGCTGACCTTGTGATCCGCCCGTCTCGGCCTCCCAAAGTGCTGGGATTACAGGCTTGAGCCATCGCACCCGGCCGCATGGACCCCTTTTTAAGATCTAAAAGTTTTCATGGATCCCCATGAGATATTCACTGAGAAAACATGCAATGACAAACAACTGCCAGGCTGGATGTAGTGTTCACGCCTGTAATCCCAACACACTGGGAGGCCGAGGCAGGTGGATCACTCAAGGTCAGGAGTTTGAGACCAGCCTGGTCAACATGGTGAAACCCTGTCTCTACTAAAAATACAAAAATTAGCCAGACATGGTGGCATGAACCTGTAATCCCAGCTATGTGGGAGGCTGAGGCAAGAGTATTGCTTAAACCCAGGAGGTGGAGGTTGCAGTGAGCCAAGATGGCACCACTGCACACCAGCCTGGGCGAAAGAGTGAGACCCTGTCAAAAAAAAAATTTGCCAGGAGTGGTGGCATGCGCCTGTAGTCCCAGTAACTTGGGAGGCTGAAGTGTGAGATCATTTCAGCCCAGGAGGTAGAGGTTGCAGTGAGCCATAATTGTGCCACTGCACTCCAGCCTGAGCAACAAGGTGAGACCCTGTCTCCAAAAAAAGAAAACCAAACAAACAAACAAAAAAACCAAAACGACAAACTGACGTGTGCCTGCAGTCCCAGCTACTCGGAAGGCTGAGGGAGGAGAATCACTTTAACCTGGGAGGCAGAGGTTGCAGTGAACCGAGATCGCACCACTGCACTCCAGCCTGTGCAACAGAGACTATCTCAAAAACAAACAAAAAACAACAAACTGTTATACATTCAGTAACACTTTAAGTTTACATTTTATTAATTTACATATATTCAAAAATAGTAATATATAGCGGGGAGATGTATATTTTAGTCTACAGATAACGAGAACTGAATGAGTAGATGTGCAAACTGTTTTTTGAGACAGGGTCTCACTCTGTCGCCCAGGCTGGAGTGCAGTGGCGTGATCTCGACTGACTATATAGCCTTGACCTCCTGGGCTCAAGTAATCCTCCCACCTCAGCCCCCACAAGTAGCTGGGACTACAGATGTACACCACCATGCCCAACTAATTTTTGTATTTTTTTGTAGAGACAAGAGTTTCACCATATTACCCAGGCTGGTCTCAAACTTCTGAGCTCAAGCGAACCTCCTGCCTCAGCCTCCCAAAGTGCTAGGATTACAGGCATGAGCCACTGCGCCCAACCAGATGTGCAAACTCTTGATAATGACTCCATGATTTCCCAATGCACTGTTATCCTCAAGTTTGAAAATAGTAGCTTTGGCCGGGCGTGGTGGCTCAAGCCTGTAGTCCCAGCACTTTGGGAGGCCGAGATGGGTGGATCACGAGGTCAGGAGATCAAGACCATCCTAGCTAACACAGTGAAACCCCGTCTCTACTAAAAAATACAAAAAACTAGCTGGGCGAGGTGGCGGCGCCTGTAGTCCCAGCTACTTGGGAGGCTGAGGCAGGAGAATGGCCGGAACCTGGGAGGCGGAGCTTACAGTGAGCCAAGATTGCGCCACTGCACTCCAGCCTGGGTGACAGAGCGAGACTCCGTCTCAAAAAAAAGAAAATAGCAGCTTACCTTTTTTTTTTTTTTTTTTTT
>NW_016804585.1:772368-776286 GCF_001698545.2 Rhinopithecus bieti | reverse complement strand
TTCACGCTATTCTCCTGCCTCAGCCTCTGGAGTAGCTGGGACTACAGGCGCCCACCACCTCGCCCGGCTAGTTTTTTTGTATTTTTTAGTAGAGACGGGGTTTCACCGTGTTAGCCAGGATGGTCTCGATCTCCTGACCTCGTGATCCGCCCGTCTCGGCCTCCCAAAGTGCTGGGATTACAGGCTTGAGCCACCGCGCCCGGCCAGCTTACATTTTTTGATGCCTATGAGTACTAGTTTTCTGCAGCAGGAAATTCCTGCAGTCAGAAACTATCCAGAATCACATAATTATAAAAATTTGACCTAAAAAACCTTAGAGGACAACTTGTACAACCATTGCATTTCAGAAATGAAAAAAATTAGTCCAAGTGCTCTCTCTTTTTCCTTTTTACTATCTTCTTCCCTCTTTTACCACATCAAGATTGGGTAACACTGTTCATGACGGAGAAAGTGCTGGGTCTACACACAAAGGATCATTAGGCCATTAGAAAGGGCCAGGAAATGGATGTGTGGCTAGTTCTAGGTAGGAAAAGGCAGCAGCTAAGGCTCATGACAAGGGAACTGGCTTTAGAATAGGGTTACTCTCCTCTCCTTGTCCTCCCCAGACTTGGACCTAAGGAGGCAGAGCTATGGCTAGGGAGGCCTACGAGAACACAGAGAAATGGTTTCAAGGAAAGGTAGTGGTGTCCTCATTGATGGGTTACATCTGAAACCTGGTAGATATATGTACACTGGTCTCTCACTCTCCTACTGGGTCTGATACTTGACCTGAACCAGACTGCCCTGTCACTCAAGACTCAGGCTGGCCCCAATAATCTGGTCAAAGAGGCTCAATGTGGGATTCCTGAATTCCTGATTGAGAAGCTCTCAAACTCGAAGTTTCTGCCATCTTTTCAAATAGAGCTGAGTCAGCCTGATTGGCCCAGACAAGCCAATTAATCCCTCTTCCTCGTTTTTCCCTGCTCAGCATCTGGGTATAGTTGACCCTGGAACAAGGGGTTTGAACCACTCAGGTCCACTTCTACACAAATTTTTTTCAATAAAAGTTACAGCAAGTAATGCCTGCCTCTCCTTCCACTGCCTCTGTCACCCAAGGCAGCAAGATCAACCCCTCCTCTTCTGAAGTCTACTCAACACAAAGATGACGAAGACCTTTATGATGATCCACTTCCACTGAATAGTATGTTTCCTTAATAGTGAATATGATTTCCTAATAACATTTTCTTTTCTCTAGCTTACTTAAAGAGTACAGTACATAATAGACATACAAAATACGTATTCACTGACTGTTTATGTTATCAGTAAAGCTTCCAGTTGACTTAGTAGTTGGGGGGAGTCAAAAATTATACTTGGAATTCTTACTGCACAGGGATATGTGTCCTTTATATTTTATTTATTATTTATTTATTTTGGAGACAGAGTCTTGCTCTGTCGCCCAGGCTGGAGTGCAATGGCACGATCTCAGCTCACTGCAACCTCCACCTCCTGGGTTCAAGCAATTCTTATGCCTCAGCCTCCTGAGTAGCGGGGACTACAGGTGTGTGCCACCACTCCTGGCTAATTTTTGTACTTTAGCAGAGACAGGGTTTCACCATGTTGCCCAGGCTGGTCTCAAAGTACCGAGCTCAGGCAAGCCACCCACTTCGGTCTCCTGAGGTGCTAGGATTACAGACGTGAGCCACCACACCCAGCCCCCTTTTATTTCTTTTTAACAGATGGGGTCTCACTGTATCACTCAGGGTAGAGTGTAGTGGTGTGATCGAGGCTTGCTGCAGCCTCAAACTCCTGGGCTCAAGTGATCCTCCTGCCTCAGCCTCCTGAGTAGCTGGGACTGCAGGCATGTGCCATCATGCCCAGCTAATTTTTGTCCTTTTTTTTTTTTTTGTAGAGACAGGGTCTTGCTTTCTTGTCCAGGCTAGTCTCAAACTCTTGGACTCAAGTGATCCTCCTGCCTTGGCCCCCTGAAGTGCTCGGATTAGAAGCATGAGCGACTGTACTCAGACAGGATAGGCACTCTTAACTCCCATGTTGTTCAACTATTTTCGCCTTGAGTATTTTGGGTTAGGATTCCCAGAAGGGTAACCGAATAGAGGGAGACTGTTTGACTATATCCACACTATCAGAATCAAGCCTTTACCTATAGCTTTTTAACAACCAAGCACCATTGATTCTTCCCATTTCCCTTAATTACATGAAGACCCTCCTCAAGACTGGGATGGGTAGGTGGCAATCATTCAGTTCTTTCCTTGATCCTGTGTTCCCTGAAGATTTTCAAGCAGAAATTACAATAACTTGGTGTATGTGATTTTAATTTTCCACCTCCCTACACACACATACTGACTTAATTCAAATACCTTTAAATAGCATTATCACGATTAATAAGGAAACCTTATTTTATGCTCCACCCTCTGATCTATGGTAAGATGTCAAATGAGGCAACTTTATTTCAAGTGAAAAACTAATTTTGTTTCCAGGGCAGAACAGATACAAATAGCACAGTGCTGAGGAGGCTCCAAATCAGTCAAAGCTTAGTCTAACTGAAGCCAAGGTGCTACCACACGGTCACACGCTTTGGCAAAGGGATGTCATCAAAACCCTTTTCCAGAGGAGACAAACTCCCCTACATCACCCACCACTTCAGTGTACTCTTTCCAATTCTTACTAGCTCTACCCTGAAGGAACTGAAGGAACTGCTTCCTTTGAAACATTCTAATACAGAAGTTTTAGCTTATTCTTCCACTTCCCACATATTTCAGACTAAGAGATGGGGTTGGTATCCTTATTCTAAATGTGTCTTCCAGATCTAACTCTTGTAGCCTCATTTTAATAAACCCTGGCTCCTCCTAGGGGAAGACTTTAGCACTGAGGTCAGTCTTCACCTGCACATCAGCCATCCATTTCCATGGTTGTACTCCAAACCAGTTTTACCTAGAACTGCTATGCTTTATTATAAGTAAAACTGCTCCACTGTCTCACTGATATTTTATTTTTATTTTATTTTATTTTATTTTATTTTATTTTGAGACGGAGTCTCGCTGTGTCTCCCAGGCTGGAGTACAGTGGCACGATCTCGGCTCACTGCAAGCTCCGCCTCCCGGGTTCACGCCATTCTCCTGCCTCAGCCTCCGAGTAGCTGGGACTACAGGCGCCCACCACCACGCCCGGCTAGTTTTTTGTATTTTAGTAGAGACGGGGTTTCACCATGTTAGCCAGGATGGTCTTGATCTCCTGACCTCGTGATCCATCCGCCTCGGCCTCCCAAAGTGCTGGGATTACAGGCTTGAGCCACCACGCCCGGCCAACTGCTCCACTTTCAAAACCTTAAATATAATTAGCTGGGCATGGTGGCTCATGCCTGTAATCCCAGCTCCCTGGGAGGCTGAGGCAGGAAAATCGCTTGAACCCGAGAGACAGAGGTTGCAGTGAGCCAAGATAGTGCCACTGCACTCCAGCCTGGGTGACAGAATGAGACTCCATCTCAAAAAAACAAAACAAAACAAAACCTTACGTATAAATACCCCAGTCCTTGACCAAAATCGTCACATGCAAAAGAATGAAGTTAGACCCTTACTTTACCCCACATACAAAAACTAACTCAAAATGAATCAAATACCTAAATTTAAGAGTTGAAACCGGCCGGGCGCGGTGGCTCAAGCCTGTAATCCCAGCACTTTGGGAGGCTGAGACGGGCGGATCATGAGGTCAGGAGATCGAGACCATCCTGGCTAACACGGTGAAACCCCGTCTCTACTAAAAAAATACAAAACAACTAGCCGGGCGAGGTGGCGGGCGCCTGTAGTCCCAGCTACTCGGGAGGCTGAGGCAGGAGAATGGCATGAACCCGGGAGGCGGAGCTTGCAGTGAGCTGAGATCCGGCCGCTGCACTCCAGCCTGGGCCACAGAGCGAGACTCCGTCTC
>NW_016804585.1:743434-771741 GCF_001698545.2 Rhinopithecus bieti | reverse complement strand
AAAAAAAAAAAAAAAAAAAAAAAAAAAAATTATGCAAGCCTGGTGGCGCCTACTTGGGAGGCTGAGGCAGGAGAATGGCTTGAACCTGGGAGGCAGAGGTTGCGGTGAGCAGAGATCACGCCATTGCACTCCAGCCTGGGCAACAAGAGTGAAACTCCATCTCAAAAAAAAAAAAAAAAAAAAAAAAAAAAAAAAAAAGGCCAGGCATGGTGCCTCACACCTGTAATCTAGCACTTTGAGAGGCCGAGGTGGGCAGATCACCTGAGGTCAGGAGTTCAAGACGAGCCTGGCCAACATGGCAAAACCTTGTCTCTACTAAAAATACAAAAATTAGCCAGGCATGGCGGTGCACACCTGTAATCTCAGCTACTTGGGGCAAAGGTCGAGTGTGGTGGCTGACGCCTATAGTCCCAACTACTGAGGAGGCTGAGGTGGGAAGACTGCTTGAGCCCGGGAGTTTGAGACCACTCTGGATAATACAGCAAGACCTTGTGTCTAAAAATAAAACGGTAATTAAAATAAATTTTTTAAAAAAATGGCCTAGGTATCTGAATAGTCATTTCTCCCAGGAAGATACACAAATGGCCAATAAGCACCAGAAAAAAACACTCAGCATCATTAGTCATCAGGGAAATGCAAATCAAAATGAGAGAATATCTCATACCTAATAGGATACCTAGAATCAAATCGGCTCACTCCAACCTCTACCTCCCAGGTTCAAGTGATTCTTATGCCTCAGCCTCCTGAGTAGCAGGGATTACAGGTGCGTGACACAATGCCTGGCTAATTTTTGCATTTTTAGCAGAGACAGGGTTTCGCCATGTTGGTAAGGCTGGTCTCGAACTCCTGATCTCAAATGATCCATCTGACTCGGCCTCTCAAAGTGCTGGGATTATAGGCATGAGCCACTGTGCCCGGCAAAAAAAAGTTTTAGACAGATCTCTCTCTGTTGCCCAAGCTTGTCTCAAACTCCTGGGCCCAGGAAATCCTCCTGCCACAGCCTCCTGTGTAGCTGAGAGTACAGGCATGCACCTGGGTAAATAACACAACAAGTGCTGTTAAGGATATGGAGAAACTGGAACCCTCATAGACTGCTGTTAGTTATGTAAAATGGTGCAGCATCTTGGAAACAGTATGGTGGTTCTAGTTCTTCAAATGATTACAGAGTTACCACATGACTCAGCAATTCCATTCCTAGGTACATAGTCAAAGAGAAGTGAAAACATATGTCCCCACAAAAACGTGTACACTAATGTTTGTAGACGAATTATTCATAACCAAAAGATGGAAATAAGATATGGAAATAACTCGTGTCTGTTGATGGGTGAATGGATAAAGAAAATGTGGAACACACAAATAATGGAATATAATTCTGTCCTAAAAAAGGAAATTTTGCCATTTGTGACAACAAATGGATCAACCTAGAGAGAACTATGCTAAGTAAAATAGACACAGAAAGATAACCACCACATGATCTCAAGTCAAACTCATAGAAACAGAGTAGGAAGGTGGTGTCTGGGGCTTAAGGGTAGGGAAAATGAGAAGATTATGGTCAAAGGATATAAAATTTCAGTTATAAGTTCTGGAGACCCAATGTACAGCATGGTAACCACAGTTAATAATAACGTACTGGCCAGGCATGGTGGCTCACACCTGTAATCCCAGCACTTTGGGAGGCCGAGGTGGGCAGATCATGAGGTCAGGAGTTCGAGCCCAGCCTGGCCAACATGGTGAAACCCTGTCTCTACAAAAATACAAAAACTGGCTGGGCGTGGTGGCGGGCGCCTGTAATCCCAGCTACTCATGAGGCTGATGCAGGAGAATTGCTTGAACCTGGGAGGCAGGGGTTGCAGTAAGCCGAGACTGCACCACCGCACTCAAAGCAAGACTCCGTCTAAAATAATAATAATAATAACTTACCATATACTTGGCCAGGCAAGGTGACTAATGCCTGTAATCCTAATACTTTGGGAAGCTGAGGCTAGAAGATTGCTTGAAGCTGAGTTCAAGACCAGCCTGGGCAATACAGCGATTCTTTGCCTCTACAAAAAATTTAAAAATTAGCTGGGTGAGGCCGGGCACGGTGGCTCACGCCTGTAATCCCAGCACTTTAAGAGGCCAAGGCGGATGGATCACAAAGTCAGGAGATAGAGACCATCCTGGCTAACACGGTGAAACCCCGTCTCTACTAAAAATACAACAAATTAGCCAGGCGTGGTGGCGGGTGCCTGTAGTCCCAGTTACTCAGTAGGCTGAGGCAAGAGAATGGCGTGAACCCAGGAGGCGGAGCTTGCAGTGAGCCGAGATCACGTCACTGCACTCCAGCCTGGGCGACAGAGCAAGACTCCATCTCAAAAAAAAAAAAAAAAAAAAAAAAAATTAGCTGGGCATGGTAGTGCACGCCTGTAGTCCCAGCTATTGAGGAGGCTGAGATGGGAGGATCGCTTAAGCCCAGGAGTTTCAGGTTGCAGTGAGCTGTAACTGCATCACTCAACTCCAGCTTGGGCGACAAAGGTTCTGTCTCTTTTTAAACGATGTAAAATAAAAATAAATAATATATTGTAAACTTGAAATGTGCTGAAAGAGTAGCTCTTCAGTGTTCTCATCACACACATACAAAAAGGTTAACTATGTGAAGTGACAGATATATTAATTAGCTTAACTGTGGTACTCCAAAAGGTACACATGTATCAAGACACCACACTGTATGTGTTAAATGTATACAATTTTTATTTGTGAGTTATACCTCAATAAAGCTGGGGTGGGGAGGAAGAAAGAAGGAATGAAGTACTGACACATGCTATAAGTCAGATGAAAACATTATACTGAAAGAGGACAGACACATAAATCTACATATTACATAATTGCATTCATATGAAAGGCCAGAATAGGAAAATCAACAGAGACACAGAGACAGAAAGTAGATCTGCGGTTGCTTAAGGCTACGGGAAGGATGACTTGGGTCTCTTCTTCTTTTTTTTTTTTTTTTTTGAGACGGAGTCTTGCTCTGCCGCCCGGGGCTGGAGTGCAGTGGCCCGGATCTCAGCTCACTTGCAAGCTCCGCTTCCCGGGTTCACGGCCATTCTACGACTGCCTGCAGCTTCCCCGAGAGCTGGGACTACAGGCCGCCCGCCACGTCGCCCGGCATAGTTTTTTTGTATTTTTTAGTAAGAGACGGGTTTCAACCAAGTGTTAGCCAGGATGGTCTCGATCTCCTGACTCGCATGATCCCCCGTCTCGGCCTCCCCAAAGTGCTGGGATTACAGGTCTTGAGCCACCGGCGCCCGGCTTTTTTTTTTTTTTTTGAAGATGAGGGTCTCACTCTGTTACTCAAGCTGGAGTGCAGTGGCGTGATCACAGCTCCCTGTAGCCTTTACCTCCTGGGCGCAAACAATTCTCCTGCCTCAGCTTGTCAAGTAGCTGGGACCACAGGTACGCGCCACCACACCTGGCTAAATTTTTTATTTTTTATAGAGATAAGGTCTTACGGGCCAGGCGTGGTGACTTATGCCTGTAATCCCAGAACTTTGGGAAGCTGAGGCAGGCAGATCACTTGAGGCTAGGAGTTTGAGACCAGACCGGCGAAAACGACGAAATTCCATCTCTACTAAAAATACTAAAAATTAGCCTGGCATATGCATATGCCTGTAGCCCCAGCCACCCGGGAGGCTGACCAACGAGAATCACTTGAAGCCCAGAGGCTCAAGTTGCAGTGAGCCAAGATTGTGCCACTGCACTCCAGACTGGGTGACAGAGCAAGACTCTGTCTCAAAAATAAACAAACAAACAAATAAAAAGAGATAAGGTCTCACTACATTGCCCAGGCCGGTCTCGAACTCCTGGGCCAACCATTCCTCCTGCCTCAGCCTAAGTACCTGAGTACAGGCACGCACCTGGCTAAATTATGCACTTTATAAATAAATGAACTGTACGTTATATGAATTGTATCTCAATAAAGCAGTATATATGTATTTTTTTTTTTTGAGAAGGAGTCTCGCCCTGTCGCCCAAGCTGGAGTGCAGTGGCGCCATCTTGGTTCACTGCAAGCTCCGCCTCCCGGGTTCACACCATACTCCTGCCTCAGCCTCCCAAGTAGCTGGGACCACAGGCACCCGCCACCACGTCCTGCTAATTTTTTTGTATTTTTAGTAGAGATGGGGTTTCACTATGTTAGCCAGGATGATCTCGATCTCCTGACCTTGTGACCCGCCCACCTTAGCCTCCCAAAGTGCCGGGATTATGGGTGTGAGCCACAGCACCTAGTCACAGTAAATCAGTTTTTTAAAAAATGCCTCTTATTCCTAGTTGTTTCCTTACTCTCTCGTCTCTAATTTCTTAATATGTCCATTACCTTGATCCTTCTAACTTCTGCCTATCTATCAGTCCTTTCTCACATTCACTTTCTTCTCCTCTAGACTCCATAGTTCATTCATTTCAATCACTACTAGTAACATCCCAATTCTCCTGCCACTCTCATATGCCTGGAACTGGATCAATTCAAATGTCTGCTTTCTCCAGGCCTACAACAGACTACTCCATTGCCAAAGGGGGTTAAACACACACACACACACACACACACACACACGCACACGCACACGCACGCACACACACTCTTTTTGAAGATGTCATTCTTTTGTTTTTGTCGAGAGTCTCACATTGTTACCCAGGCTGGAGGGCAGTGGTGCAATCATAGCTTGCTGTGGCCTCAACCTCCTGGGCTCAAGGGATCTTCCCACTCCAAGCTCCCAAGTAGCTGGGACATAGGCACACATCACTGCACCAGGCTAATTTTTGGTAGAGAGAGGGTCTCACTTTGTTGCCCAGATTGGTCTCAAACTCCTGGGCTCAAGCAATCCTCCTGCCTTGGCCTCCCAAAGTGCTTGGATTACAGGTGTGAGTCACAGTGCCTGGCTTGCTCTATCCTTCTGTTTCACAAAAACAAAGCACAAAAGGGAATGCTAACTTCCTTTGCACATACCTTTCCTTTCCACTTTTAATTACTTTGTCTGGTTCCTACATCTTCTCACGTATTCAGTCAAGAATACCAGTGCTTAATATTGTTATCTATTCCCTCTTTTGTTTCCCCCCGCTTTTTTTTTTTTTTTTTGAGATGGAGTCTCACGCTATCACCCAGGCTCGAGAGCCCGCCACCACGCCTGGCTAATTTTTTTGTATTTTTAGTAGAGACGGGGTTTCACCATGTTAGCCAAGATGGTCTCGATCTCCTGACCTCGTGTCTCAGCCTCCCAAAGTGCTAGGATTACAGGCATGAGCCACCACACCTGGCTTTTCCCTCCTTTCTAATCTTCCTTTGCATATACCTTTCCTTCCCACTTCTCTGTAATTACAATGGAAGATGCTTGTCTTGTCTGGTTCCTACTTCTTCTCATATATTCAGTCAAAAATGCCAGCACTCAATATTATTATTTATTCCCTCTCCTTCCCCCCCTTATCTTTTCTTCAATCTTTGACCATATTTGAGACTCTCCTAACTTTTTTTTGTTTTGTTTTGTTTTTTGAGACGGAGTCTCGCTCTGTCGCCCAGGCTGGAGTACAGTGGCCGGATCTCAGCTCACTGCAAGCTCCGCCTCCCGGGTTTACACCATTCTCCTGCCTCAGCCTCCCGAGTAGCTGGGACTACAGGCGCCCGCCACCTCGCCCGGCTAGTTTTTTGTATTTTTTAGTAGAGACGGGGTTTCACCGTGTTAGCCAGGATGGTCTCGATCTCCTGACCTCGAGATCTGCCCGTCTCAGCCTCCCAAAGTGCTGGGATTACAGGCTTGAGCCACCGCGCCCAGCCAAGACTCTCCTAACTTTTTAAAAAGCAACTAAATCACCTCTTGATCTCAAAGCAACCTTTCCAACTACCATCTCTTTAGCCTTCCCTCAGTCAAGTTTCTTTAACAAGTTCTTTTTTGGCCAGGCACAGTGGTATGAACCTATTGTCTCAGCTATTCAGGAGGCTGATGGCTGATGTGGGAGGATTGTAAGTTCAAGTTCAAGCCCAGCTTAGGCAAAATAAGGAGTCCCATTTCAAAAAAAAAAAAAAAAATTATTGGAAGACTCTCAGAAAATGGCAGTGGCACAGTTTTATCTGTCTTCAAATCTCCACATGGAGTGAGAGCTCTGGACAGCAAAACCAAGATCCAAACCAAAACCTTGGCCAGGCATAGTGGCTCACGTCCGTAATCTCAACACTTTGGGAAGCCGAGGTGGGTGCATCACCTGAAGTCAGGAGTTTGAGACCAGCCTGGCCAACATGGTAAAACCACGTCTCTACTAAAAATACAAAAATTAGCCAGGCATGGTGGCACGCACCTGTAATCCCAGCTACGTAGGAGGCTAAGATATGAGAATAGCTTGAACCTGGGAGGCAAAGACTGCAGTGAGCCATTGCACTCCAGCCTGGGTGACAGCAAGACTCTGTCTCAAAAAATAAAAAAGAAACCAAAACCTTCAGACAACACTGCAACAAGCTAAGTTACCAGGTATCCCCCAAGACCCAAAATGTAAGTGCATAACAAAGCACCAACAGCTATAGGACCTGTACAGTATTGGTGTCTACGCAGGAGAAAGCAGAGAAAGCAAATGGACCTGAGAACAGGAGAACACTGAAATAATCAACAGGTAATCAAGGGAAAGTACAACTGTGAAAACTGAGAACTATACTTTAAAACTAGTAAGGGGGCCAGGCGCGGTGGCTCATGCCTGTAATCCCATCACTTTGGGAGGCTGAGGTGGGTAAATCATGAGGTCAGAAGTTCGAGACCATTCTGGCCAACATGGTGAAACCCCGTCTCTACTAAAAAAATACAAAAATTAGCTGGGTGTGGTGGCGTGTGCCTATAATCCCAGCTACTTGGGAGGCTGAGGCAGGAGAATCACTTGAACCCGGGAGGTGGAGGTTGCAGTCAGCAGAGATCATGCCACTGAACTCCAGTCTGGCGTCTTAAAAAAAAAAAAAAACACACAACTAGCAAGGGTTGTACCAAGTGAGACTGTAAGGGCCCTGTGGTCAAAAAGTCCGGCTGGACACGGTGGTTCACACCTGTAATCCCAGCACTTTGGGAGGCTGAGGTGGGTGGATCATCTGAGTCAGGAGTTTGAGACCAGCCAGGAAAACATGGTGAAACCTCATCTCTACTAAAAATACAAAAATTAGCTGGGCATGGTGGCACACAAGGACCCAGCTACTGCGGAGGCTAAGGCAGGAAAATTGCTTAAACCCGGGAGACAGAGGTTGCGGTGAGCTGAGATTGCGCCACTGCACTCCAGCCTGGGCGACACAGTGAGACTCCATCTCAAAAAAAAAAAAAAGGGTCTCAAGGGATAAAGCTGACCTGGCTGCCAGGGCTCCCTTCTAGGGACAGAGCCCTACACTGCCCTAGAAGGGAGTTCCTAGAAGAGAAACTGTTGAGAGCAGAACCAAATTCAGTAGGACAGGGATGGTCCAGAACAAGCTGGGAAAGGGAACAAAAGCAACAAATCTCAGAAAGCAAGTCACCATATTTCTCACCATCACAGAAAAACAACAGAAGAAGGAGCTCTGTGAAGTTAGAAGAAGTTACTCTAAATCATGCTTCCTTCTAAAAGACCAGGAAAACTAACGTTATATGAAAATGAACAGAAAATATAGAAGTTAAATCCCATATAAAGTTAAAATAAGAAAAAATAATAGCATTCCTACAGACAATGAAAGCATGCCAGAAAGACATCCACATATTATATCAAAATCGCAACTTCTATTTCAAAATGAGCTAAAAAGACATTAAGAAAATCATATAAGGCATGAAAGAACATCA
This sequence comes from Rhinopithecus bieti, assembly GCF_001698545.2. NCBI lineage: Eukaryota > Metazoa > Chordata > Mammalia > Primates > Cercopithecidae > Rhinopithecus > Rhinopithecus bieti. Next base: position 763,939 of record NW_016804585.1, on the reverse strand, counting down.
ATCAGAATTGGAAAAACTCAAAAATGAAATGAAAACTCAGAAAGGTATGAGCAATTACGAATCAAAAGCTATTACCAGATATCACCACCTGAAAGTCCCACACCTTCTCAATCTCAAAACATCCAAAACCTAACCCACCACTGTCCTTCCAGAATTCTTCTCCTGCTGTCCCTTCCTTAACAGTTCATCAACCTGCACATTCCTTTGACTCCTTTTTCTTTTTCTGAGTCAGGGTCTCACTTTGTTGTCCAGGCTGGAGTGCTGTGGAGTGATCACAATTCTACAGCTCTGACCTCCCTGGGCTCGGATGATCCTCCTGCCTGAACCTCCTCAGTAGCTGGGACCACAGGCCTGCGCCAGCAAGACCGGATAATTTTTTTTTCCTACTTTTCTTTTGTAGAGACGGGATTTTTCCATGTTGCCCAGGTGGGTCTCAGGCTCCTAGGCTCAAGCAATCTACCTGCCTCAGCCTCCCAACATGCTGTGATTATAGACATGAGCCATGGTGCCTGGCCTCCTTTGACTCCTTAATTCAGCTTCCACATTCAATCAACGAAGGGGTTGTTAGTAACACTAGAATCTCTCTCTCATCTGTCCACATCTTGCCATTCCCACAAGTATGAATCTTCTTTAGGACACCATCGTCATGCTCCATGGACTATCCTAACAACCTCTAAACAGCTCTTCTGCCCCTAGTCTTCCTCTGTGCCTCACCCACAATTCATCCTCCACATTTAAGCCTTCAATGGTACTTCTTTCCTTGCCATTAGGATAACATCCAAACTCCTTTACATATAGAATGGTAAGCTGTTATAAATTCACAATCCCCAAAACTCATTGAACACTCCATACTGCCTGTCAGTTTTTCCAGCGTTTCCAATCTCTAGTGACTACAGACAGTCCTGATGTATGATGGTTCAACTTATAATTGTGACTTTATGGTGGTGTGAAAGCCATAAACATTCAGTAGAAATTGTACTTCTCAGCTGGGTGCAGTGGCTCACCACACATGTAATCCCAGAACTTTGGGAGGCTAAGGTGGGAGGATCCCTTGAGCCCAGGAGTTCAAGACCAGACTGCAAAACATAGAGAGAACCCATCTCTATTCAAAATATTTTTTTAAAAATAAAAAAGATGGCCAGATACAGTGGCTCACGCCTGTCATCCCAACACTTTGGGAGGCCGAGGAGGGCAGACTGTATGAAGTCAGGCGATCGAGACCATCCTGGCAAACACAGTGAAACCCTGTCTCTACTAAAAATACAAAAAAATCAGCCAGACGTGGTGGCGGGCACCTGTAGTCCCAGCTACTTGGGAGGCTGAGGCAGAAGAATGGCTTGAACCCAGGGGGTGGAGCTTGCAGTGAGCAGAGATCGCGCCACTTCACTTTAGCCTGGGCAACAGAGCAAGACTCCGTCTCAAAAAAAAAAAAAGGAAAGGCCGGGCGCGGTGGCTCACGCCTGTAATCCCAGCACTTTGGGAGGCCGAGGCAGGCGGATCACGAGGTCAGCAAATCGAGACCATCCTGGCTAACACGGTGAAACCCCGTCTCTACTAAAAATACAAAAAAATTAGCCGGACATGGTGACGGATACCTGTAGTCCCAGCTACTCGGGAGGCTGATGCACGAGAATCGCTTGAACCCGGGCGGCGGAGGTTGCAGCGAGCTGAGATCACGTCACTGCAGACAGAGCAAGACAGAGTGAGACTCTGTCTCAAAAAAAAAGAAAAAAAAAGGAATCATACTCCTTGAGACGCTAGATAGCAACAGAGAGCTGCTGCTCCAAGTTAGCCAAGAAGTTGTCTTGAACTTATGATGGGTTTACCAGGATGGGATATAACTATGCCATGAATCAAAAAGCAGCTGTACTGCAAATATTCTCCATCCCAAAACCACTTGTAACTCTGAATTCTGTCCACTTCTATTTTCAATATCACAACTCTACTCCATGCCACACTAAGTACTTAAGTAGATACCTACAATAGCTTTCTTAACTAGCTTTTCTGTCTCTGATCTTGTTCCTCTTCATTGCAGACAAAATAACTGCTGTAAAAGAATCCTCAAATTTTACAGTACAGAGCATCAACCTGGGATATTCTTTAATACATAAATGTCTGAGTCCACAATGCCCCTCCCAAGAGTCTGTTTCAGTAGAGAATGGCCAGTTGGATTTTCTGATGCAAGTGTTCTCTGGATCTGCAAAACACTTCTTTAAAATTTAAGTCAGACAAAGCATAGTGGCTCATGCTTGTAATCCCAGCACTCTGAAAGACCAAGAGAGGTGTATCACTTGAGGTCAGGAGTTCGAGACCAGCCTGGCCAACATGGTGAAACCTCATCTCTACTAAAAATTAAAAAAAAATTAGCTGGGTGTGGTGGCGTGCATCTGTAGTCCCAGCTACCTGGCTACCTGGGAGGCTGAGGCAGGAGAATCGCTTGTACCTGGGAGGTGGAGGCTGCAGTGAGCCGAGATCGTACCACTGCACTCCAGCCTGGGCATGTGACAGTGTGAGACTCCATCTCAGAAAAAAAAAAAAAAGTAAATAAAATTTAAAAAAATAAAGAAATCCAATCACATCACTTTTTATTTTTTATTTTTTTGAGACAGGGTCTTATTCTGTTACCCAGGCTGGAGTGCAGTGGTACAATCTTGATTCACTGCAACCTCCACCTCCCAAGCTCAAGCAATCATCTCACCTCACCAATTGGTGGCCTCCGCTCACCAATTTGTCTTTATTTCTAATACCTATCCTGTACCAACAAAGCTCCAGTCACACCTAACTACTCCCAAGTTCCCAAACGCTATTTTCTCTATCTGGGCTTTCTCTCTTTTTAAAAAAAATTTTGGGCCAGGCGCAGTAGCTCATGCCTGTAATCCCAGCACTTTGGGAGGCCCAGGTGGATGAATCACGAGGTCAAGAGATGGAGACCATCCTAGCCAACATGGTGGAACCCTATCTCTCCTAAAAATACAAAAATTAGCTGAGCGTGGTGGCGCACACCTGTAGTCCCAGCTACTCAGGACGCTGAAGCAGGAGAATCACTTGAACCCAGGAGCCGGCGCTGAAGCAGGAGAATCACTTGAACCCAGGAGCCGGAGGCTCCAGTGAGCCAAGATTGCGCCACTGCACTCCAGCCTGGCTACAGAGCGAGACTCCATCTAAAAAAAAAAAAAAAAAAATTGGGGGGCATGGTGACTCATGCCTGTAATCCCAGCACCTTGGGAGGCCAAGGCGGGCGGGTCACCTGAGGTGAGGAGTTCGAGACCAGCCTGACCAACATGGTGAAACTCCGTCTCTCCTAAAAACACAAAAATCAGGCGGGTGTGGTGGCATGCACCTATAATCCCAGCTACTTGGGAGACTGAGGCAGGAGAATGGCTTGAATCTGGGAGGCAGAGGTTGCAGTGAGCTGAGATCAAGCCATTGCACTCCAGTCTGGGCAAGAGAGTGACACTCTGTCTCAAAAAGGAAAAAAAATTTTATTTTTTTTGGCTGGGCATGCCGGCTCATGCTTGTAATCTCAGCACTTTGGGAGGTCAAGGTAGGAGGACTGTTTGAACCCAGCAATTGGGGGCTGTAGTGAGCTGTGATCCCACAACTGCACTCCAGCCTGGGTGACTGGGCAACAGAGTGAGACACTGCCTCTTTAAAAAAAAAAAAAAAAAAGACGGCTAGGCACAGTGGCTCACACCTATAATCCTGGTACTTTGGGAAGCTGATGTGGGCAGATCACCTGAGGTCGAGTTCATGACCAGCCTGGCCAACATGGTGAAACCCCGTCTCTACTACAAATACAAAAGTTAGCCGGGTGTGGTGGTGTGCACCTGTAATCCCAGCTACTCAGGAGGCTGAGACAGGAAAATTGCTTGAACCTGGGAGGCGAAGGTTGCAGTGAGCCGAGATCACGCCACTGGACTCCTGTCTGGGTTACAGAGCAAGACTCCATCTCAAACAAAAAAAGAAAAGAAAGTTTTTAATTTTTGTGAGTACCTAGTAGGTATATATATTTATGCAGTACATGAGTTTTTTTTTTTTTTTTTGAGACAGAGTTTCGCTCTTGTTGCCCAGGCTGGAGTGCAATGGCACCACCTTGGCTCACTGCAACCTCCACCTTTGGGTTCAAGTAATTCTCCTGCCTCAGCCTCCTGGGTCACTGGGATTACAGGCGCCCGCCACCACGCCTAGCTAATTTTTCTTATTTTCAGTAGAGATAGGGTTTTGCCATGTTGGCCAGGCTGGTCTTGAACTCCTGACCGCAGGTGATCCACCCGCCTCAGCCTCCCAAAGTGCTGGGATTACAGGTGTGAGCCACTGCACCCAGCCCATGAGATTTTTTTTTTTGGTATACAATGTGTAATAATCATGTTAAGGGTAAATGGGGTATGGATCACCTCAAGCACTTATCCTTTGTTACAAACAATTCAATTACATTCTTTTTTTTTTTTTTTTTTTTGAGACGGAGTCTGCTCTGCCTGCCCAGGCTTGGAGGCATGGCGGGCATCTCAGCTCCACTGCAAAAGCTCCGCCTTCCCGGGTTCACGGCCATTCTCCTGTCTCAGCCCTCCCGGTAGGCTGGAGCACAGGCGCCCGCCCTCGTCGCCCGGACCTGTTGTTTTGTATTTTTAGTAAGAGATCGAGGGTTCACCGTATTGTAGCGCAGGATGGTCTCGATCTCCTGACCTCATGACCGCCCCCGTCTCCCGGGCCTCCCCAAGAGTGGCTGGGAATTAGCAGGCCTTGAGCCACCACCCGCCCGGTACCTCATTACATTCTTTTATTGACACTTATTTTTTTTTGAGATGGAGTCTTGCCCTGTCACCAGCCTGGAGCGCAGTGGCGTGATCTCGGCTCACTGCAACCTCTGCCTCCCAGATTCAAGCGATTCTCCTGCCTCAGCCTCCTGAGTAGCTGGGACCACAGGCGCGCGCCACCACAACCGGCTAATTTTTGTATTTTTGGTAAAGACAGGATTTCACCATGTTGGCCAGGGTGGTCTCGATCTATTGACTTCGTGATCCACCCACCTCGGCCTCCCAAAGTGCTGGGATTACAGGCTTGAGCCACCACACCCAGCCAATAGTTATTTTTAAATATACAGTAAGTTACTGTTGACTGTAGTCACCATTTTGCAAATACGAAATTCTAGATCTTAGTCATTCTTTTTTATTTTTTTAATTTTTTGGAGACAGAGTTTTGCTCTGTTGCCCGGGCTGGATTACAGTGGTGTTGATTATGGCTCCCTGCCACCTCCACCTCCCAGCCTCAAGGGATTCTCCTGCCTCAGCCACTTGAGTAGTTGGAATTACGGGCATGCGTGACCACGACCTGCTAATTTTTGTATTTTTAGTAAAGATGGAGTTTTGCCATGTTGGCCAGGCTGGTCCTGACCTCGTGGCCTCAAGTGACTGCCCCACCTTGGCCTCCCACAGTGCTGGGATTACAGGTGTGAGCCATTGCGCTGGGTTTAGATCTTATTCATCCTAAGTATTATTATTTTTTTGTGCCCCTATGGGTTTTTTTTTTTTTTTTTTTCAGACGGAGTCTCGCTCTGTCACCCAGGCTGGAGTGCAATGGTGGGATCTCAGCTCACTGCAAGCTCCGCCTTCCGGGTTCACGCCATTCTCTTGCCTCAGCCTCCCGAGTAGGTGGGACTACAAGGCGCCCGCCACCATGCTTGGCTAATTTTTTGTATTTTTAGTAGAGACGGGGTTTCACCGTGTTAGCCAGGATGGTCTCGATCTCCTCACCTTGCGATACGCCCACCTCGGCCTCCCAAAGTGCTGGGATCACAGGCGTGAGCCACAGTGCCCGGCCTCTTCTTTTTTTTAATGTATTTACTTTTTAAGACAGTCTCACTCCGTCACCCAGGTAGGAGTGCAGTGGCATGATTTCAGCTCACTGCCACCTCCATCTCCTGGGGTCAAACAATTTTCGTGTCTCAGCCTCCCGAGTAGCTGGAATTACAGGCATACATCACCACACCCAACTAATTTTTTGTTATTTTTTAGTAGAGATGGGTTTTCACCATGTTGGCCAGGCTGGTCTCAAACTCCTGGCCTCAAGTGATCCGCTTGCCTCACTCTTCCAAAGTGCTGCGATTACAGGCATGAGCCACTGCTCCTGGCCCCTGTGGGCTTTCTTAACGGTTGTTCCCCCTGCCTAGAACACATTCTACCCAGTCAACTCTTAATCTTTCCTGACTAAGATGGATTCAGTGCCCAGCTGTAACACCCTACTTAGTCCTATCCCAGCGCTATCCCCTATCAGCAAGTGGTACAATTGCTGGAATGTTTGTCTGACTTCCTTATTAAGTTGTAAGATCTCTAAAGATAGGAATTTTGTTATAATGTTCACTGTTTCATCTTCAAGGGCTTAACAGATTCTAAAATGTAGTAACGGTTCTAAAAATTTATAGACAAAATCTTTGATCCACTATCCAATTCCCCCTGTATATAATCCCATTACCAGAACTCAGGACTCCACTCAACAACCCAGAAAACAAACATTTATTCTGATGCCATCTCTAGTAGTTTATCCAAAAGACAGGAAACTTTCTCCTAGAAACAGAGAAATCCCCACCTATAAAATGATGGATGCTCTTGGCACAAAACATTCAGAATCCTACCCTTTCAAAGTCTTCAGATAGATTTGGAAAAAAAAATCCACGGAAAAAAATATCCAACTGGCTGGCTTCTCAACCTACACTGCATAAAACTGTCAAACATCTTTCAGACGACTTCAAGATGTACTCATTCTCTTACTTAGAACCTTATATTCTTCAGACAGGAAGAGAAGCCAACTAACGGTGTAACAACTGTGGCTTGAGACGGCATGCCCCAAGTTTTCCCTAGGTCTAAAGAGAACAAGACATTCTGTAACACTTTCTCAGAAGCATAAATGAAGAATACACAAGAGGATAAACACGGAGGTCATGGTACGTTTGCAACGAAGGTGTGTACACGTTTCTAAAAGCATTTCTGATCTGTACCATAGGAAAAAACCTGTCATACTCACTTCCGAGTCTTCTGCACTTTCATAATCCGAGAGAACAGCTGAAATAAAACAGAAATATGTGGAAAAACAGAAACCCAGAAACATTTTTTGGCTGCTTATTATAGGTCAGACTAAGAGTCTCATTTAATTCTGACATCAACCTACAACGTGGATAAAATTATAGTCCCCACTTACAGAAGGAGAAACAGACTCAGAGAGTAACTTGCACAAGACTACACTGCTAAAACCTATGCTCTTAACCACTATGCTACAAAAAGCCACTCTGTGGCCCTAAATCCGTGACAGTGTGTGAGAATGTCGACAGTGGGAAATAGATTTTCTGAGTTCATGTTAAAAAAAAAACTGTTGTCCTAATGGGGTAAAAGATGCTACTCACCATCACCTTCAATGCCATCTTCACTCTCCTGAAAGAAAGTAGAAGACATGGGTTAGTTTTGTGATTTCCAGAGGTGGGGAGCCCAATAAAGAAATGTGGGTGAAGAGCTGAAGACTCAGCACAAAATGGTCGGAGAGGGAGGCAAGCAGTAGCCAAGGCAGGTCTGGTCTTTAATAAGTAGTAGCCAAGGCAGGTCTGGTCTCCTTCCCTCCAGCCCTGATTTCTGAATAAACATCCGCTTTCCATCCCCAGCGGCTCTGTCATCCTCCCAGAAACCCCCAATCCTTCTTCTTCCCTTAGAACTCCGGATGCAAACTCGCATTGGGATAACTCCCCTTTTCTCGTAAAAACAACAAAAAAAGTCCCAGTATCTACTATCAACTCCCAGACACCGAGCATCACCTACACCCCGCCCCCGGCAGGCTCGCCGCCCGGTCCCCACCCCACCCCGGCCCGCCTGCGCGCACTCACACACTCCGACTCCTCAGCGCTCTTGGCGCCCCCGCTCTCCACCCGCCGCAGATGAAGGGCCCCGATTCGGCCTCCGCGCTGTGAAGGCAGAGAGCCGCTGCCGCCGCCTCCGGCGCTACCGCTGCAGCTCCCGCCGCCCCGCAACGGAGAGCCGCCGCTGTCTGAGCCCGAAGCACCAGATTCCTCGTCCTCGGTGTCTTGCGAAGCGCGCTGCCGCCGCCGATCCGCCATCTTACGGAGAACGGCCACCGCCGGCGAGCTACTTACGCACCGCGCCCGTCCCAGAGGCTGCTGGGAGGCTCGATAGCTAATCCCGGCGTGCTGCGCGTGCGGCGCTCGGCCATCCCGCTTGGGGTGGGCGGGACACGGGGCGGGGCCTAGGCCTGCGACAAGTTTCCGTCCGAAGCGGATTAAGTCTATCGGTGATGTAAGGGGGCGTGGCGCGGCTTCTGACATCTCTTGGGCAGGCCTAGGGTGAGGGGAATTGAGACTTCAGCTGCCTCCCGGGTTCCTGGCCCGGCCATCTTGGGCTTCCCGAGTGGAAGGCGTCGACCTGTCACAGCTTCACTGCAACACTGGGGCTGTTTCATGGTTTTCTGTTTCCGTTTCTCAGTTCTACCTACGTTTGAAGCAGGTCAATTTACTGCATTCCTTTGCTTGGTAATATCACGAATCAAGGTAAATCTTAAAAGCCGTAGTGCTGCGTCAGATTTGCTACACCAGCCCGGTTTTTAAGATAACGGGCGAAGGAGAAACCAATTGTCTGCAGTGAAGCCAGAGGACTTCTTGTTGCAGCGTTTTCTCTGTGTTCTCATTTCCTCTTCACGTTTCTTCCCACCCCAGCCATCACCTGTCCCACAGTGCAGGCTGGTATGATGCCAGTGTTACCGGTTTTGTTTTGTTTTGTTTTGAGGCAGGGTCTCACTCTTGCGCAGGCTGGAGTGCAGTGGCACGATCACGGCTCACTGCAGCTTTGACCTCCCGGGCACAGGTGACCTCCCTGCCTCAGCCTCCTTCGTAGTTGGGACAACCGTTACACACTACCACACCCAGCTAATTTTTCTATTTTTTGTAGAGATGGGGTCTCGCTCTTGCTCAGGCTTGTCTCCTGGCTGGGCTCAATCGATCCTCTCGTCTCAGCCTTCCAAAGTGCTGGGATTACAGGCATGAGCTACTGCCCTTTCGAGGATTTTAGAACCTATTTAAAAATAAATGGTCAGTAGAAACGGATGTTGATTCAAAATCCTGACATTATTTCCTCCTTAAGGTTTATGGAAATTCTTTGATTTTGGCAAGGCATTTGTCACCAATGAAAAGAATCAATGTATTTTCTTTGTACCATTATAAGGATATACAAAGTGCATGAGCTAAGTTTTTAGTGCACCTACAGGAGTGCACGCTAATAATGTATGTATCAAACAAAGGCCACTATGGCATAGGATTCTTTCCTGAGTAAAAAAAAAAAAAAGTTTTTTTTTTTTTTTGAGACGGAGTCTCGCTCAGTCGCCCAGGCTGGAGTGCGGTGGCGCGATTTCGCCTCACTGCAAGCTCCGCCTCCCGGGTTCGCGTCATTCTGCCTCAGCCTCCGGAGTAGCTGGGACTACAGGCGCCCGCCACCACGCCCGGCTAATTTTTTGTAATTTTAGTAGAGACGGGGTTTCACCGTGTTAGCCAGGATGGTGTCGGTCTCCTGACCTCATGATCTGCCCGCCTCGGCTTCCCAAAGTGCTGGGATTACAGGAGTGAGCCACCACGTGCAGCCTTTCCTGAGTAGAATTTTTATAAATAATGTGGTTAAAGATCCTGATGTTTATCAAATTTATAGACAACATGAAACTGGAAGTAATTATGAATGCCTTCAGCGATTAAATGAAAATTCGAGGCCGGTTGCGGTGACTCACGCCTGTAATCCCAGCACTTTGGGAGGCCGAGACGGGCAGATCACGAGGTCAGGAGATCGAGACCATCCTGGCTAACACGGTGAAACTCCGTCTCTACTAAAAAATACAAAAAACTAGCCGGGCGAGATGGCGGGCGCCTGTAGTCCCAGGTACTTGCGAGGCTGAGGCAGAGTGGCGTGAATCCGGGAGGCGGAGCTTGCAGTGAGCCGAGATCGCGCCACTGCACTCCAGCCTGGGCGACAGTGAGACTCCGTCTCAAAAAAAAAAACACAAAATTCAAACGATCTCAGCTAATTAGACAAGTGGCCAAACCTGACGACTTATAAGTCCAGCTCCAAAAGCCAACTGCCTGAGTTCAAAAATATGATTTAATAAGTGTTAAAGACCTGGAGGATCTTATCGATCATAAGCTAAACTGGTGCAAATAAGACTGCCAAGTTTAGTGTCTAAATAAGGAAAGTGATAGTCTGCCACTTTGTCCTTCAGTTGTTTGGTCTGGGTCCAATTTAATTTTTTTTTTTTTTTTGAGACAGAGTCTCGCTCTGTCGCCCAGGCTGGAGTGCCGTGACCGGATTTCAGCTCACTGCAAGCTCCGCCTCCCGGGTTTACGCCATTCTCCTGCCTCAACCTCCTGAGTCGCTGGGACTACAGGCGCCCGCCACCTCGCCCGGCTAGTTTTTTGTATTTTTTAGTAGAGACGGGGTTTCACCGTGTTAGCCAGGATGGTCTTGATCTCCTGACCTCGTGATCTGCCCGTCTCAGCCTCCCAAAGTGCTGGGATTACAGGCTTGAGCCACCGCGCCCGGCCTGTTTTGTTGTTGTTGTTGTTGTTTTTCTGAGACAGAGTCTCGCTCTGTCACCCAGGCTTGGAGTGCTTTGGCGTGATCTCCGCTCACTGCAAGCTCCCCCCCACCCCCCCGGGGTTCATGCCATTCTCCTGCCTCAGCCTCCCGAGTAGCTGGGACTACCAGCGCCCGCCCACCACGCCCGGCTAATTTTTTTGTATTTTTAGTAGAGACGGGGTTTCACCGTGTTAGCCAGGATGGTCTCGATCTCTTGACCTTGTGATCCGCCCACCTGGGCCTCCCAAAGTGCTGGGATTACAGGCGTGAGCCACCGTGCCCCGCCTCGAGCCACAGCAATCTTTAACTAGGGACTATGAAGAAAAGGAGGGATTGATCTTTTTTTCATTATCCTAGAAGGCAAAGCAAAAACCAATGGGTTTAAGTTACAAGAAGTTAGATTTTTGTCAACAAGCAAGAATTTTCAAACACTTAGGGGGAAAAATGTATGTTAAAAAACAAAGTGTGGAAGCAGAAGCTGGAATTTGCTCATCTGGAATGTTATCAAGGGTAAATCATGTATCAGGGGTCACAATAGATGACCTCTAAGGTCTTTCCAACCATAAGATTTTGTTAATTTAGACACCAGGGACCAAGTATCCTATAATCTCGGGTCTGAAGTTGCTAATTATACTTTTCTTTTTTTGAGTTGGAGTCTCCCTCTGCCACCCAGGCTGGAGTGCAATGGCATGATCTTGGTTCACCGCAACCTCTGCCCCTCCTGGGTTCAAGCAATTCTGGTGCTTCAGCCTCCCAAGTAGCTGGGATTACAGGTGCCTGCCACCACACCTGGCTAATTTATTGTCTTTTTGGTAGAGACGGGGTTTCACCATGTTGGCCAGGCTGGTTTCGAACTTCTGACCTCAGGTGATCTACCCGCCTAAGCCTCCCAAAGTGCTGGGGTTACAAATGTGAGCCACCATGCACAGCCCCCCCCCCTTTTTTTTTTTTTGGACCAGTCCTTTTTTGTTTTGTTTTGTTTTGAGATGGAGTCTCGCTGTCGCCCAGGCTGGAGTGTAGTAGGTTGATCTTGGCTTACTGCAACTTCCACTTCCCAGGTTCAAGAGATTTTCCTGCCTCAGCCTCCCAAGTAACTGGGATAACAGGTGCATGCCACCACACCTGGATAATTTTTGTATTTTTAGTAGATGAGGTTTTACCATGTTTTACTGTGTTGGCCAGGCTGGTCTTGAACCTCTGACCACAAGTGATCTGCCCACCTCAGCCTCCAAAGTGTTGGGATTACAGGCGTGAGCCACTGCGCCCAGTCAAGTTGCTGATTATACTTAAGGAAGCACACTGGACAATTGAGAAGGATGAAATACATTCTACTTATATACAAATGAAAGTGAGTATCTTATATAAAGGGGAAAATAATGTGTTATTCTTTTATATTGTGGAAATGGATTTCTTTTTCCAGTGTTTCAAATATACAAGCAGAATTGTTTAATGTTTGCCAATAAATATAATAAATTGAAGCAGAAATTCAAAAATTAACAGCCACAATAGTTTATTTACAATTGAACTCTTTATAAGATATTTACAAGACAACCAATTTTACACATCAAAATGGTATCAAAAGTTATGAATTACAACACAGACAACAATATGAAATGGGCATAAAACAAAGCTGAAGTAGACAGACAAGCAATTTTTTTTTAATTTATTAACACTAGCTTAAACTTTGTTAAAGAAAAACAAACAACTATGTTTTAGGAGAACTGCAGGGCCTTCAGTTGAAGATTGAATTCACAGTGTTGTATCCCATGTAGGGAAAAATAAGACTAATTTTCCCCCCACACTCTAACACACTGTAATTTTGCACTTGGAACTTTGCTAATCTACTCTCCAACCTCCTTCTCAACAAAGTCAAATCAAAGGAGAATTAACCTAGAAGAGGGGACAATAAAATAAGAGGTCCTCAGGGAGAGGGAGAACCAAGGAAATAGAATCTACTTAAGTCTGGCCAAATAGCACCTCGTGGATTCTTCTCAGTCTACTTCAAGTCAGAAACTGGGGAGTCCCCTGGGTAGGGCACAAACATAATGGTTAAATTTGCTAACTCATATCCAAAATTAGGAATCCGACACATGCTGAAATCAAGAAGAAACTGAGAGGGATCAAAGAACAAAGTTAAGAGACACTGATTGCGTCTTTTTTCTTTTTGGACACGTTACGAAGAAATATAACATAGGTAAGAGTAAGAAAAACTGAACATCCTGCCACATTAAAATGATGGAGAACAAAGAAAATCTGGCCCAATTTTTCTAGAAATCTCCTTCTCCTTAAGGTGTGAGATGAGAGCCCCTAGTGGAATTAAGTCCTATTTCTCTCTACATCCTTGCTGCAATGAAGTTTACAGCAGGTTCCCTTATAGAGAGCCCACTCTCCTAAGCAGATGGAGTTACAAATGAAAACCCATAGCCACACACACACACACACAAAAGGAGAAATAAGAGCAGCAAGATCATCCAAGAATACATGTGCTGCCAGAATAATTCCTTTAAAAGTCAAATCCAGGAAGCACAGATCAACATCTCACAAAAAGCTTTAGCAGTGGGAGGCCCCTGAGGAACTTTTCTTCTCTTCCCACAATGGTATCCCATTCTCTCTTGTGCTCCACTGATGGGCCAGCCACACACCCTACATACCTTGGCTTCTCCTCTAAAAGTGCTAATAATCTGGGGACATATTCTCTTTAAGGATAAAAGCCCCTACCTTCTAGGAGATTAGACCCCTACTTGTTTTCACACAATAGTCCTGAAGACTAAAGAAAGGCAATTCCTATATATTTGAGACCAGAGGTCTTGGCTCTATTTTCCTTTCAGATAGTTAATAGGGATCTTACACTGAGACCAAAGTGGCCTGGGAGTGCTATCCTGATATTTCAACAAAATGGGGGAGGGGAGAGGACCAAGATGGTACACATACAAATCTTATTTTTACAAAGTGAATGGAGAAGCTCATTAGGTACATCTGTTTGTTTCAAGATGTAGACATTTGCCAGCCAAAGGAAGCACCTATTTCCACACTCTCCCTCTACCCTCCCTAAGTCTCTATCCCACCACCAAGAGCCCAGCTAAAAGGACGAAGCCCAATGAAGGAATACTTGAGAAGTGATGTGATACAAGGACATCTATACAGGTTTTGGCATGCCATCTCAAATGCTAACTGCTTTTGTTTACAGCTGCAACTTGTTCTGAAACTAACCATCCCCACTTTCTTTTCCAAATATTTTGTTTTTTGAGGGGTAAAGAAATTCAGTTACCCATTAACTGAGAAAACAATCACAGCCAAACATCCCTTTCCACATGACTGTATCACAGAATAGTTTCAAGAGAACAACTATCTTCACACAGTTATCTACCAACTCTCTGATGTCTTTTCTACTCTGTGAAGATGGCTTGCTTCATCGCTTCACTTGTCATTCCTCATCTGGTCCTAAAGCTCATGGTGAGGTTGTTTGTTTTGTTTTAGGGTTAAAAATCACTATACCCACTATAAGGAGGGTGTACCAGGGTGAGAAGAGTGCCATGCAGGCACAGTTCTAAAGGAAGGGGTTGCTTCATCTTCCACATGTCTAATGAAGAGAGCCCTTTTACCCCTTTAACATAGGCAAATGTATAGAAACAGACCCCTGAAACTTCTGAATCTGCCAGCCTATAGCTTTAGCTTGAGAGCCCATTTCCCAAAAAAGGGAAAAGAAATCCCAATCACCCTCCATAACTCACAATTAGCCGAATGGAAGAGTTTTTGTGAAATCAGAGTGATGAAAACAAAGTCAAGGGAGTATGAAAGGGTATTATCAGCGAGTGATAACATATGTGAGGACAAAGGTCACATATACAGGTCTCTGCCACTCTCTGGAATGGCATGCTACAACTATCTGAAGACAACGTTCTTGCCAGCACAGCTATTTCCTACACGTCCGGTGAGGTGTTTGCTTCTTCTGGATCTCCAACCTGCATCGGCTACGCTCATCCAACCAGGGTAGCTCAAAATTCCTGGCAAAAGAGGATGAAGAAATCAACTTACAAGACTAGACAGGATTCAGTGTGGACACGATAGCAACTACAAAAATGTTACTATGTCCCTATCTCTGACTAGTTTGGAGTGTCTTTCCTGCCTCAAAGCCAGAACAACTGTGTACCATTAAAGTGATGGAATCATCTACTTCTATCTCAAAAAGCAATCCTTCTAATTATTGGCTTGGGAATCTTATTACAAAAGCTAGTTGCCCAGGTAGCCTCATTTATGTCAAAGACCCATGGCTATCCCTAAGCCACCTGGTTCTACCTCATATCTAGGCTTCCATGAAGTCTGAGAGGGATGTGTAAGTTACCTGGAAGGGGAGGAAAAAAACATATACTTACTGTGGAGTTAATTTTGGTAATGGTCGTCCAAATGCTACAACAGGCAAGAAGGGGGTAATCATCAAACTTTCAACTATGGGAGAAAGTCAAACAGGAGCTTATTAGTGATATAGATGGGAAATGTCTAGAAGTTATATCTGCTCCAAAATACACTTAATTCATTCAGAGCAAGTTGTACCCTGGAGCCTTGCACCCTCCTCCTCCTTTGAAAAACCTATTCTTTTAGATGGACACAACTTACCATCATCTGGCTCAGGGAAAAATGAGGTAACCTCAGGCTCAGATTCCTGAATTCCTTTCTTTTTATACATTCTGAGCTGCAGTCGCTGTAAAATTCTTTGTTCCCTGATCCTCTGAATATCCCATCTGGGAAAAACAAACCAAACAAAACAAACAAACCCAACATTACTGTTGACCCAAAACCTGCTCTATAAAAACAACTCACACAATCCAGATGCTAGGAGGACTCCTGCTGACTCCTCTAGACAGGGTAAAGAGAAATGCCTGCCTGGTTAAAGGAGTGCTGTTTTAAGCCTACTGTCTAGATCATGTGTTGGTGTTCCACAGAAAGTAGAACTGAGGAAGGTCATACACAAAAAGAGGCCAAACATGTTTTCCTACTTAGTTGGAAACCATTTCCAACTAAGATATTCAACCAACTGGGAAGCCAGTAATGTAAGAGTGTTAGGTGCTCCAAGATTCTCCACAGCATGAAAGAGGGAGGTCAGGTGCCCTGATCCTCTGTCCTAGGTCCTAGGGCTCAGTTGTTTCCAGGATGGGCATCTCTGGCCTCACCTTTTCCTTCTCTTCTCATCCAGCTCCAGTTTTGCATGCCGCTTTGAAAACACACTGTCATCCAGGTTCTATGTAAAGAAAAGCAGCTGATAAGCTATTTATCACCATGTATTAGTTACACACATATACTAACTAATTTCCAGCTTCCAGGAATGTTAACATCTTTCACCTTCCGGTTCTACCTGAGTCTGTGGGTTCCATGGATAGTATGGGAACTTCCTGGTAACAGAATCAACGAAACACATACTCCTTTCCCCATCCACACCCTTTTAGAATCTCCAAATTTCACAATCATTTCCATAACTTTCCAAGGTAAACACCACATCAAACTAAAACCCCCAGACTGCCATAAAGTCTCCTCGCCTCCATACTTTGTAGGAATCTGACCTTAAAATAATCAAAACTTTAAGAATCAAATGAGCTTAGAATATACAATTTTATGGCTGAGGGGTACATGCTTGCTTTTTTTTTTTTTTTTTTTTTGATGGAGTCTCACTCTGTCACCCACGCTGGAGTGCAGTGGTGCGACCTTGGCTCACTGCAACCTCCACCTCCCAGGTTCAAGCAATTCTCCCTGTCTCAGCTTCCCGAGTAGCTGGGATTACAGGCGTGCACCACAAAGCCTGTCTAATTTTTGTATTTTTAGTAGAGACAGGGTTTCGCCACATTGGCCAGGCTGATCTCTAACTCCTGACCTCAGGTGATCCACCTGCCTCAGCCTCCCAAAGTGCTGGGATTATAGGCATGAGCCACCGAGCCCAGCCCTAACTTTTCTACTTAGCATAAAATCTATTTTGAACACTACCTAGCTACTTATTTTTTTAATCAATCACTTAACTACTCTGGACCTGTTTTTTAATCTATAAAATGAAGGAGCTGGACCAGATAATTTCTCAAGTTTCTGTCTGGCCTTAAAATTCTATTTAATTCATCCATAGTACTATGACATTTTCAAGTTATACCCTCATGTTCTATTTACTCTCTCACTCTCTTCAATTGACTGCTGTTGGTTACCTACCTCCAAAAGGTCTGAAGGATTTGGGTCCCTTAGAGGCTCTACTGAGTGGTCCCTCCAAGAAGGAACTGAAAAAAAAAAAAGAGAGAAAAAGAAAGGGAGGAGGGGTGGAACCACCCTTAAATCCAAAGTCGCACAACTATTCACTAGGATAAGAGGTCTCTCCCCAGATGAGACAAAGTTACCAAGTGATAGGAATCCATTCTATGGCCTCCCTGAAGCCATATTCAGTGTCCTTGCTATGGTATAAAAGTACCTAAAATGCCATTGCAGTCTGCCAAACTCAGGATCACAAAAACCCTAAACCAATACCTGACAATTCATATAATGGATGCTATAGCAGTTCCTGAAAAACAACTGAAATTTGTTGTCATTTTGAAGTCTATAGTAGTGTAATCAATCATACACCAAGAAATCTCACTCTCCCACATCCAGTGGATGGGGAATGCAGCTCCCAACCATCCACCATCCCACCAACCCCCACCCCAGGCCCAGCCAGCACAATTCCTATTCTACTCACCAGCCAAGACTGAAGTTTCTCCTGCAACACTTGATGGCATCAGACACCCTAAATAATGCAGGAAAGAAGAATAATCTCAGTGTAAAAAGAAAAAAAGCCCATACCCCAAATGGAGGAAAGGATCATCACTGAAGTTCTCACTAGGAAGCCATTTTGTTTTTTGAGTTGTTCTTTTGAGAATTTCTCTCTGGGGGAGGGGAAGAGGGAACAACAGACAAAAGAAAAGAAAATAAGCCCACCACTTTTTTTTTTACACTGAGACGACTTCTTTTCTTCATTATTTAGGGTGGTTTCCCTGCAACAGTTGATGGCCAAGGATATCAAACCTTAAACTCAGAACATGGCAGGTGAGTAAAAGTTGACCCTATTTTTCAAATAAAAGATCAGTGTTCTCAAAACTTACATAAGTAGTCTTCTTAAACAGCTCCCTCCTCCCTCCAAACAAACTACCTTGCTGGTCCAGCCTGAACAACATGCACAAAGACTTTGGCTCCCCTAGAACAAGCCATTGAGCCTTCCTCTTGAGATAGGGGCATCAAGAATAAGGATTCACATGTTTATTCACAACTCAGGCTCCTCAAGGGGCTGGGATCTCCCCAATTAGATTCTTTTGTTTCACTATGCCCACAATCTCAGAGGTGTTTGAAATTGTCTGTACTAGGGAAGACAGGATTTTCAAAAATAGCCAGTCACACAGAACAGCTCTGGACCAAGCCATTACCCAATCCCGGATGGGAAGTTGCTTCACGTTTCTCTTAAGTTGTTACACAGCATTGCCATGGCAGCAAAAAAGGTTAACCATTAAGGAAGAACCTGTTCAACTGACTGAACCAACAAAAATCTGAACCTAGATCAGGATCCTGATCTAATGTACTCAAGTGTGAGGCCTAATAGACGTTAGATCATTAAGATGACTAATCTAGCTTTCCCACTTAATTTTGTCACCAAAACAGCCAAACAAAGCCTGGAGAACGCTCTTGTCTCACTGGAATGGATTTCTATCCCCATCCTGCTAGGCAAGACACAGTGGTAGAAACTTGGGACTGCGGCTCTATCCTGGAAGGCCTCCCCAACCATGACCCCAGAGTAACCGCAGTGACTGACATAGACTAATATTACATGATTGAAGGCACATTCCAGTTACTGGTTGATGTAGAAGATAGGGGAGCATCTCTGTGTGGAAGCCATAAAGGAAAAAAAAGGGAATGAAGACCAAGGTCCCACACCCCACACCCTCCCCAAGCAGCTCAGATATCCCAAGATAGTCCTTATTGTTTGAAAAATAGTTTGTAGACCATTTTATTTAAATATATGAACAACCAATGGGCTACTGCAATCCAAGTAAACTCTTCACATTTTAGAACCTTTGTGAAGTATAGTAAGATAAAGTAAGACTGTTGGTCTTTGGCAGATTCCTCCTGCCCCCCAGACAGGGACATAGATATACAGATAAATGTTTATATAGTTAAAGAGCGGAGGCCCAGGTGAAAATTCCCCACCCCAAGCTGGCTCCCCAACCCAAAAATTACCATTGGCCCCTGAGAACACCCAAAGACCACCCTCCCAGATTTCACACAATATCAATTGCAGGAACAGTCGTGCATGGCAAAGTATAGTTCTATGCATTTCACAGCACAGAAAACCCTTCTTTCAGAGGGCATGCAAGTTGCCGGAGATTACACCCCCAAGTCTGGTGCTCTTGTGATGAGCAACTTACTGGCAAACACATCTCCCAGTGTTGTAAGCAGGCAAATACATTGAGCACATTTTGCTGTAATTCCATCTATTTGCAATGCCTGCACAGTGTCTGTCTCTGGCTGTTAACTTACTCATTCTTGACAGAACTCTGCTTTATTGATTGCACTTTTTTAAAAATGCCAAAGGCATTTTCACACTTGTTAGCTTGACCGCCACCACTAGGGTATAAGAGCAAGTGTTCTCTATGCCTTACTTGCTACAGTCTCCTCCTTCTTTGGAGAGGATTCCCGTAATGGTAACGGTGATGGGGGAGGCTGGTGCCAACGACACAAATACATTTCTGTGGTGGAAAGGTACGGCAAATCTTCTATCTCACTTGAGAAGGCTTTCTCCTTGGGATGGGTGCTGGGTCCCTTTTGGGGAGTGGAGAGTCTTGGTGGGGTGTCCACTGAAGACCGGGGCTTTTCTGGGGTTTCTTGGCTCCTCAATTCACGTTTACAAACAGTTTCAGATAAGGAACCACAGGGTTCCTCTTTAATAGGAGAGTGCTTAGGAGTTTTTGTTTTGACTTTTGAAAATTCAGGAGCCAGCTTTTTAACAGGAGTCTTTCTTTCTGTACTTCCAAATGGGGATTTCCTATTAGATAGGGAAGAAAACATTATAAAATATATTGACACTTGAATAAAATCTAATTTGAACACATTCTGGAGCAAAAGAATAAGCTGGTTATTTTGCCCCAAAATGACAAGTATTCAGGTACCTAAATGTCTGGTGTTCATTTGGCAGTCATGAGCAGGAACAGCCCAGGCTTAGCAGTATATAAAATAGGCCATTAGTAAATGCTTTTTTTGTTGTTTTTTGTTTTTTGAGACGGAGTCTTGCTCTGTCACCCAGGCTGGAGTGCAGTGGTATGATCTCGGTTCACTGCAATCTCTGCCTCCCGGGTTCAAGCAATTCTATCTCAGCCTTCCGAGTAGCTGCAATTACAGGCATACACCACCATGCCTGGTTAATTTTTTTTGTATTTTTAGTAAAGGCAGGGTTTCACCATATTGGTCAGGCTGGTCTCGAACACCTGACCTTAGGTGATCCACCCACCTAGGCCTCCCAAAGTGCAGGGATTACCGGCATGAGCCACCACACCTGGCCAGTAAATGTTTGTTGAATAAGGAGTTTTCATGCTTAAGAATATTCAAGGTCCACCAGGTGCAGTGGCTCACGCCTGTAATCCCAGCACTTTGGAAGGCCGATGTGGGCAGATCACTTGAGGTCAGCAGTTCAAGACCAGCCTGGTCAACATGGTGAAACCCCGTCTCTACTAAAAAAAAATACAAAAATTAGTTGGGCTTGGTGGCCCATGCCTGTAATCCTAGCTACTTGGGAGGCTGAGGCAGGAGAATTGCTTAACCCTGGGAGGCAGGGGTTGCAGTGAGCTGAGATCACGCCACTGCACTCCAGCCTGGGCAACAGAGTGAGACTCCATCTCAAGAAAAAAAA
>NW_016804585.1:733389-743298 GCF_001698545.2 Rhinopithecus bieti | reverse complement strand
CTGAGGCAGGAGAAGGGCGTAAGCCCGGGAGGTGGAGCTTGCAGTGAGCTGAGATCCTGCCCCCGCCCTCCAGCCTGGGCAACAGAGTGAGCCCCCCTCTCAAGAAAAAAAAAAAAAAAAGAAGAAGAATATTCAAGGTCCTTTAGCCAACATCATTAGGTACCACTACAACCCACTACATTAGGTACACCTATTTCCTGTAGCCAAGAGATCAGTCTCTTTCCTTTTCCCTCCAACCCTGTACCACATTAATTATAACCTTTATTTCCTTTTTCTTGCTGTCTGCTGGCATTCTCTAACCTCTTTCTTCCTCCCTTCTTCCCCTACCACATCCCAAGAAAGTCATCTCCCTTCCTCTTTACCAACCTAAATTTTATACTTCTTTTTCTTTTTGAGACGGAGTCTCACTCTGCTGCCCAGGCTGGAGTGCAGTGGCGCGATCTCAGCTCAGTGCAACCTCCGTCTCCTGGGTTCAAACGATTCTGCTGCCTCAGCCTCCCTAGTAGTTGGGACTACAGGTTTGTGCCACCACACCCAGCTAATTTTTTTATTTTTGGTAGGAGAGACAGGGTTTCACCATGTTAGCTAGGATGGTCTCAATCTCCTGACCTCGTGATCCGCCTGCCTCGGCCTCCCAAAGTGCTGGGATTACAGGTGTGAGCCACCGTGCCCGGCTATACTTCTTTTTCAAGACTGATTTCCTACTTAAAGTTTCACAATTCTAACCCAGAATAATTTTTAATATCCCTGCATCTTACAAAACTTAGTTTAATGTCTGTAATCCCAGCTCTCTGGGAGGCCGAGGTGGGAGGATCACTTGAGCCCAGGAGTTTGAGATCAGCCTGGGAAACAAAGTGAGAGCCTGTCTGTATAAAAAAATAAAAAAAGTTAGCCAAGCATGGTGGTGAGTGCCTATGGTCCTAGCTACATGGGAGGCTGAAGTAGGAGGACCACTTGAGCTCAAGAGGTGGAAGATGAAGTGAGCCATGTTGGCGACACTTGCACCCCAGCCTGGGTGACAGAACAAACAAACAAACAAAAAACCTTAGTTTATATCAGGTGTTGTACATCTACATATTTTACTTCATTTGAATTCTGAGTTTTCAAAATGTATGCCCATCCTTACAGTTGGGCTAATTTCTCTGAGTCCAAGGACAGTTCCATTTTACCTTTTTTTAAAAATTGAAACAGGGTATCACTCTGTCACCCAGGCTGGAGTGCAGTGTGCAGTGGTGCAATAACAGCTCACTGTAGCCTCAACCTCCCAGGCTCACGGCCTCAACCTCCTGAGTAGCTGGGACTACAGGTGCATACCTCCAGGCCCAGCTAATTTTTGGATTTTTTGTAAAAATGAGGTCTCACTATGTTGCCCAGGCTGGTCTCAAACTCCTAGGTGCAAGTGATCCCTCCCTCCCCACCTTGCTCTCTCAAAGGGATTACAGGCATGAGCCACCACGCCTGGCCTCTATTTTACTTTTCTATGTGTACCAGCGTACAACACAATGAAGGAATTTAACACTTCCTAACTTGAATTGCTATAGTTTTAAGAAACTCAGCTGTGACACTTGTTGCCCATTCTTTTTATGATGTAAGCTGCATTCAATAATTATTACTGTGACCAAAATATTCCCAAGCAGACTTTTACAGTCCGCATAAGAATGTTTCAAGAGGCCGGGCGCGGTGGCTCAAGCCTGTAATCCCAGCACTTTGAGAGGCCGAGACGGGCGGATCACGAGGTCAGGAGATCGAGACCATCCTGGCTAACATGGTGAAATCCCGTCTCTACCAAAAAATACAAAAAACTAGCAGGGCAAGGTGGTGGGCGCCTGGAGTCCCAGCTACTCCGGAGGCTGAGGCAGGAGAATGGCGTAAATCCGGAAGGCGAAGCTTGTAGTGAGCTGAAATCCAGCCACTGCACTCCAGCCTGGGCCACAGAGCAAGACTCCGTCTCAAAAAAAAAAAAAAAAAGAATGTTTCAAGATAGTTTATCAGCACAGAATACTTTAAAAAAATTTTTTTTGATGGAGTCTCGCTCTGTTGCCAGGCTGGAGTGCAGTGGCGCAATCTCGGCTCACTGCAACGTCTGCCTCCCGAGTTCAAGTGATTCTCCTGCCTCAGCCTCCCGAGTAGCTGGGACTACAGGCACCCGCCACCACACCCAGCTAATTTTTTGTATTTTTAGTAGAGACGGGGTTTCACCATGGTGGCCAGGATGGTCTCAATCTCCTGACCTCATGATCCACCCACCTCGGCCTCCCAAAGTGCTGGGATTACAGGTGTGAACCACCACACCCGGCCCTCAGCATAGAAGACTTCTAAAGCAAGTTATGATTGCTATAAAACCAATTCATAAATCCCAATAATCCCCTACTCTCAATCACTAGTAACAAGTGTCCTCATCAAACAAAATTATCAGCACACCTTTTATGTCCCTTTCCACTCCGCCCACATGAGAAAGGCTTGGGAGGCAGAGTCTGGGATGTCTCAGAAAGCTCCGGCTGGCACTCCAGTTTAATTTTCTCAGATAGCTCTGTTTCCTCTCTCTCTTCAGTTTCATAGCCCTGAAACAGCTTGTGCCTTTCTTTCTCGTTATCCTTCTTTACCAGCTGCATCCGCCTTTCCATACGTTCAATCCGAGCAAGGAGCTAAAAGAGAGAGTAGCAAAATGCAGACTTAACACATAAAAAATTAAACACACAGATACTTAGCCCCATTTAGGAATCATATAGTCTTCTGCCTCTTTCTATGGACCACATCAACTCAACTTTTTAAATAGGCAGACATTAATTAATTTGAACAGTTTCCCTTAAACAAAAAAGAGAAGACAAGGTATACTGTTTAATTTTAAAGGCCAAACTAGATGGGAAAAGGCATGGGGGAATTTGTAGTTCATTCTTCTGTAAGGAGATCTTCTGCACCGGGAGGGACCATAACATGCCTTTTAATGGCATGGTCTCTGCTACTGCTATCCTTGTGGTTCCAAGTTGGTTTGGGAGTTTCCAGAATTAATTGTATACATATTCTTTTTTTTTTTTTTTTGAGATGGAGTTTTGCTCTTGTCACCCAGGCTGGAGTGCAATGGCTCACTGCAACCTCCACCCCCACGTTCAAGCAATTCCCCTGCCTTAGCCTCCCGAGTAGCTGGTATTTCAGGCGCCCACCACCACACCGGGTAATTTTTGTATTTTTAGTAGAGACAGGGTTTCACCATGTTGGCCAGGATGGTCTCTATCTCTTGACCTCGTGATCCACCGGCCTAGGCCTCCCAAAGTGCTGGGATTACAGGCTTGAGCCACCGTGCCCAGCCTACATGTTCTTTTAAGAGGCCCTAAGATTGTCCAAATTCTATCCTCTCTACTTCTACTCCAAAACCCTATACACAACAGAAAAGTGCAAACAGTACATTGAGAAGGAATTAAGAGCTCATACAGTGCTACCAGGAATGGCAGTGTTACTTGAAAGGGGTATGTGTGGGAGGGGGTACTTTTAAAACAATGAACATTTCATTTGGAAAATAGAAATCAGTACCCATAAATTCCAACCATCATGATATATACACATTGCTTTGTATTTGAGGTAACACAAAAAATTATACCTATTCATCTAAATATTTATTAAAATCAAAGTTCTTTTAGTTTTAATTAAAAGGACTAAAAATCTAAACAGAAAATGGAAGTCTATTATCATTGAAAACTTTGTGTCAGTTTAGTTTTGAGAAAAGGTGTTGTGCTACTTATACTCTATTACAAGAATTTTATCTGGGTTAGACAGTGATGTTAATGCTGCCTTCATTACATTCATTGCATAGATTTCAGACAAGGCCAAACAACAACTGGAATAAGTGAAACAAGCTTAAGCAACATTAAAATTGCAATACACAACAGAAGCAGTGAGTACCAAGTTCTGACACTCTATCCTTAACTCACCCCACTTTTCCTGACTAGGAAAGCCTGCAAAGGGGCCATTACCTCAGGAACTGAGCAGAAACCTCCACAATCAGCAGAGAAACCCCCTATCAGCCATACTCTCATTTCATCTCCTTGTATATGTTTTGATTCACAGCCCTTAACCACCGTTTGTGGGTGACATTTCCTTGATTTTTTCTCCTTCACTGGCCCTTGTCTTCCCACTCCCCCCCATACAAGGATATGATGTGTTGTAATTACGGTACCATCACACCCCTAGACTGCAGTACAGTCTGAGCAGTGCCACCTCCATGTTGAGTAACTTCCACAAATCAACACCATGAGATATTTTAATGAGACCTGCCCCAGCTCCCAATCCACCTTGCAGAATGCATTCTCCAATAAAACAGCCACCCGATGCGATTCATTTGGAAAGCAAACAAAATGAATAGCCGCCTGCTCCCTTGCTCAGCTCTTAGCGCACACGACGCCAGAAAGAGAGAGGGAGAGATGAGGACGGCGGGGAGGGAGGGAGGGAGGGAGAGAGAGAGAGACAGAGAGAGAGAAAGGGAGAGAGAGAGAGAGAGAGAAGAAGAGGGAGGGAGAGAGGGAAAGAGAGATTGCTGCAGCCTGAACACAACAATTGTAGAAACCATGTTTATTTTTAGGCAGCTGTAAGGTATGCTACCACAGTAATACCCCCCACCCCAGCTTCCCTCATATCTGAAGGAGTATGTTTTAACGCGGAGGTGCCCTTAACTACTGCTGCAGTAAAAACAAGCCTGTGTCGTCCAAGCTACTCAGAAGTAAAGAAATAATAAACGACTTTCCTACTCCCTAAGATTCTAAAATAAGGATGGGGAGGTCTACTTAATACATTTAATAAGCTTACTTTTCCCCTGATGCCCTAAAATCTTCCAGCTTCAAACACCATGCTTATACAAGGGACCTGGTCAGTGGGTCATGTATTAGAACTCAGGTTCCTATTAAAAGCTGTCTGAAATCAAAGGCAGTGCTTCCCTTAATATCATTTAAGAAAACTAAAATAGGATTCCATATAAATCACCTCTGCCCCCGTCCCCACTAAAAGGCCTACTGCCCTATCTAAAGATGCTGCAGCAGTGGTGAGAGCAACAGCTGCTTGCTACAGCCCTCTCCTCCACCGTGCATTTCTAACGCGATAGCTCTTTAATTTAACCCTTCCATAAGGCCGCAACACCTACACCCCACCCTTTCATTTTTAACCCCTCACAGATCAGGTCTTTTCCCACTAAACATCTTTCCCACACGTCTGGGGCTGTCATTTTAAATTAACCCTTTGGCACCTGAAACCCCTCCCCTTCCCCCTGGGAGGTTGCCCTTTAACCCTTCCCTCCAACCCAACGTGTCTGTGAGCCTGACTCTCAGAGACCCAGAGCCTAAGATACTCCTTTGGCGGTGGCCAACCTCCTTTACCCTTAACCCGGGGGTGCCTTAACCTCCTACAGCCCCCTTCCCCCGAGCATGCGCACAACTCGCTCCTCGGCCCGAATGCAGATTAACCCCTCCCGTACCGTGTCTCTCTCTGACTTCAGCTCCTCGATCTCCTTTTCCTTGGCCTGCAGCTGCTGCTGCTGCTGTTCGATGAGGTCCAATTGCAGCAGAAGGATCTGTTTGAGGCAGGCGGCCTGACTGGAAGCTCCCGAGCCGCCACCACCCCCGAGAGGGCTCTTCCTCATACTCTTCCATCTGCCCTCGCTGGCCGCCAGGGTCCCGGCGGTGGCGGTGGGCGCGAGGGGTGGCGGCCCGGGCAGAGGTAGTGGTGGGGGTCCCGCCGGGTCCGAGGCGGTGGCAGCGGGGGAGGCCGCCCCACCCTTGTCCCCAGCCCAGGGCGTAGGCTCTTTGGCCGCCGCCACGAGAGAGCCCGTCTGAATGGGCAGCACCGCCTGATACTTGGGCCGGGGGCTGCAGCCGGCTGCGGCGGGCTCCCCCCCAATGCCGGCTTGCTTGGTGGCCGGGGGCGGAGGGCAGGGCAAGGGCACCGAACCGCCCCAGCTCTCTTCCTGCTGCCCGGGGGCCGCCCCGGCCGGGAGTAACAAGCCCCGGCCCTTGCCGCCGCAGCCGGCCGGGGAAGGCGCGGGGCTCCCGCCCTGGGAGGAGGCCAGCGGGGGCCCCGGCTCCTTGAGCTTACGGTGCCGGGGGAGGAAGTGGGCTTCGGCCGCCCCGGGCTCGTCCTCGGGCCCGCCCAGCGCCGCAGCCCGCTCGTAGTCCAGTCGCTGCTCAGGGTTGCCGCCGGCAGGGGCCGCGGCCGCCTTGAACACCGCGGATCTCATGGTCATAGTGGTCCGGAGCAGCGCCGGGCACCGAGGCGGAGGAGGGGGTGGGGAAGGGGCGAGGTGCGAGGGGTCGAGGACTAAGGGGGGGAGGGGAGTTTGGCGGGCTCGCCTCAGCAGCGCGGCAGCAGGCCTTCGCTAGCGCGGCTCCTCCGGGGCCCGGGCGCCATCCCGCTGCGGAGACGTGGAGGCCGGCGGCTGAGGCCCGCCGCCGGCCCATGGGGCTCGCCGCCGCCTCTGCTGCCGCCCCGCCGCCGCGCTCGCCTCCAGAGGGCCAGGAGCTTCGCACCCAGCGCGCCGCCCGAGCTCATCCCCGAGCTCGCCTTCGGCCGCGCTGGCCCGGCGGGCGCCGCCCTCGTCTCCCCACCCCGCGCACCCCCTTCCCGGCCCACGAGGCCCCCCGCCCCGGAGCTCGGCCCTCAGCCGCCCGCGAGCCCTCCATTTCCACCACCCTCCCTCGCTCAGGAGGGGGGGTGGAGGGCTGGGTTCCGCCCAAAGGCCTGCCTAGCTCCGGGAGAGGGGTCTGGGAGAGGGGTCTGTCGCCTCCCCGGGGTCTCCGCGGCTCAGGGTCCCCTCCCCACAGTCACCCCGGCGCCTCAGCGTTTCCCTTTAAAAAAACGGAGCCGCTCGTAGCCGCCACCGCCGCAGCCGCCGCCGACCGGAGAACGCATGCGCGGGGAGGGGAGCGGGCGGGAGTGCACCGGGAGCCGAGAGGAGGGAGGCGGGCCGCGCTATTGTGAAAGGGGCCGCCGCCGCCTCGAGGGGGGCAGGGAGGGGACCGCGGGGGCCGGGGGCCGGCGAGGGGAGGCCAGGGCTGAGGGGCGAGTACCGAGGAGCGCGCGGAGGAGCGGGGTGAAGGTGGGCTGCCGAGGGAGGGGTGAGCTGAGGGAGGGTCAGGAGAGGGAAGAAGGGCGAGGGCGGCGGCGGGGAGAAGGGGAAAGCGGAGGCTCCCCGGGAAAAAGAAGCGCTAGAGAATGGAGTTGTAGAGGAAGGAGGGTGCCGGCGGTCTATGTGTGGCCTACATGGGAGCACCCGGAGCGCTTCACGTCCCCGGCCTGCGCCGGGCGGCCCCTTCCCCGGGCACCTTGGCAACGCGCCTGGCCCACGCCGGAGGGGCCCCGCGGCCTCGCACGCCTCCTGGACCAGTCAGGATCCAGACTCCTCTTTGAGCCCGCGGGTGTTTCATGGAGGTAGAAGTCTAACCCCTCCACCCCGTCTCCTCCCCAACAGTCCCACGCGGGTATGGGAGATAATGAAGTTCTTTGTCTCTAAGGGATTCAAACCAGAAACGCAGGGACCTCTGGTTCCCAGAGGGAGGAAAATCCATGATGTCTGCTGCCCAGGGAGCTATTGCCACCGCCTCCTCGGGATGAAGTATTGCCAGCTACCAACAGTTCCTTCCCAACGGCCATCTTCCAGCCTTCTTAAACGACTCCTAGCATCTTCGGGAGGCTCCTGAAAGACTGAAGCAAAGGAAATCTCTGAAGGGATTTAGTCCTTGAAAGGGATAGGGATACTTAGGGTGTTCTATGTTGAGCGCTTCTTCCTATCTCTCCAGCTTCATGTATGTGCGTCTTTATGTCCAAGCAATTGAGCCAACAAGTCCTCAGAATTCCTCGTGAAAAAAACTTTTTTTTTTTGAGACGGAGTCTCACCCTGTCGCCCCGGCTGGAGTGCAATGGTGCAGTCTCAGCTCACCGCAACCTCCGCCTCCCGGCTTCAAGCGATTCTCCTGCCTCAGCCTCCCGAGTAGCTGAGATTACAGTCACGCGCCACCACGCCCAGCTGATTTAGTATTTTTAGTAGAGACAGGCTTTCTCCTTGGTCAGGCTGGTCTTGAACTCCCAACTTAAGGTGATCCGCCCGCCTGGGACTCCCAGAGTGGTGGGATTACAGGCGTGAGCCACCATGCCCAGCCCTGAAATAGTCTTAATTGCTTGTTTTTCTTTTCTGTCTGAGGTGTGCTTTTTAAAATCTCTATGGAGATGGAGAAGACTGACATTCTCTGGCCTGATGTGAAAACCTCTCATTAAAACTGTGTCTGCGGCCGGGCGCGGCGGCTCACGCCTGTAATCCCAGCACTTTGGGAGGCCGAGGCGAGCGGATCAAGAGGTCAGGAGATCAAGACCATCCTATCTAACATGGTGAAACCCCGTCTTTACTAAAAATACAAAAAAATTGGCCGGGCGTGGTGGCGGGCACCGGTAGTCCCAGCTACTCTGGAGGCTGAGGCAGGAGAATGGCGTGAACCCGGGAGGCGGAGCTTGCAGTAAGCCGAGACCGCAACACTGCACTCCAGCCTGGGCAACAGAGCAAGACTCCGTCTCAAAACAACAACAACAAAAATTGTCTGTGCTTTGTGAGCCCGAATCATGAAACCCTGGAAATTTTAAACAAATGGGGGCCAGGCGCGGTGGCTCAAGCCTGTAATCCCAGCACTTTGGGAGACTGAGACGGGTGGATCACGAGGTCAGGAGATCGAGACCATCCTGGCTAACACGGTGAAACCCCGTCTGCACTAAAAAACAAAAAAACTAGTCGGGCGAGGTGGTGGGTGCCTGTAGTCCCAGCTACTCGGGAGGCTGAGGCAGGAGAATGGCGTAAGCCCGGGAGGCGGAGCTTGCGGTGAGCTAAGGTCCGGCCACTGCACTCCAGCCTGGGCGACAGAGCGAGACTCCGTCTCAAAAACAAAAACAAACAAACAGATGGGTGTGAATATGTTACAAAGCCAAGAGAGCCCAGCCCTCTTTCACCAGACTGTATGGCCTCAGATCCGCAAGGGAAGTATTGAGCTTAGGGACACCAACTAACGGAGTGGGCAGGGATGAGATGGCACATAGAATGTGGTGATCGCTTTCCATGTCAAGGCTTTCTTGTGTGTTAGTGGCACTGGGTCTCGCTGTGTCCCCAAGGCTAGAGTACAGTGGCACAATTACGGTTCACTGCAGCCTCAACCTCCTGGGACAAAGTGATCCTCCCACCTCAGTCTCCTGAGTAGCTGGGACAACATGCTTGGCCTGCCACTCCTGGCTAACTTTTTATTTTTTGTAGAGATGGAGTCTCCTTTGTTGCCCAGGCTGGCACTGAACTCGCTCAAGCGATCCTCCCAGCTGGGCCTCACAAAGTGCTGGGATTATAGGAGTGTGCCCAGCCCTCAGTGTCAAGACTTTCTGCACTATCTCTACGCTGACAGCTCCCTAATTTATGTTTCTCTCTGGACTCATCCCTTAACTCCAGAATCATATATCCAATCGTCTAGTATACATACCCAGTTGGATGTCTAATAGGTATTTCCTTTTTTTTTGAGACAGAGTCTCGCTCTGTCGCCCAGACTGGAGTGCTGGAGTGCAGTGGCACAATCTGCTCACTGCAAGCTCTGCATCCCGGGTTCACGCCATTCTCCTGCCTCAGCCTCCCGAGTAGCTGGGACTACAGGCGCCCACCACTACGCCCAGCTAATTTTTTGTATTTTTTAGTAGAGACGGGGTTTTACTGTGTTAGCCAGGATGGTCTCGACCTCCTGACCTCGTGATCCACCCGCCTCGGCCTCCCAAAGTGCTGGGATTACAGGCGTGAACCACCGTGCCCAGCCTAGGTATTTGAAACGTACATCTAAAAATCAAGCTACCGAATTCCCACCACCCAAATAACACTTCTACAGTCTTCCTCTCTCTTTTTTTTTTTTTTTTTTT
>NW_016804585.1:699067-729284 GCF_001698545.2 Rhinopithecus bieti | reverse complement strand
TAAATAAATAAAATAAAATAAAAATTAGCTGGGCGCGGCGGCGTGTGCCTGTCTTCTACTAGGGAGGCTGAGGCAGGACAGGAGAATCGCTTGAACCCAGAAGACGAAGGTTGCAGTGAGCCGAGATCGAACCACTGCACTGTAGCCTGGGTGACAAGAGCGCAACTCTGTTTCAAAAAAAAAAAAGGGTGTGATTGTAGAAAATGGGAGAAGTTCATTGGAGTGTAGTTCTGGATAGTGGGGGATGTAGGGGATAAAACAGATTGAGGCCAGATTATGAAGGTCTGAAGGCCCAATTAAGGAATGTATAATGTATCAGCTTTGGTGAAACATCAGAGGATTTCCACCAACGCATAGAATGATTAGATTTGTGTATCTGAAAGCTAACTTCAATATTTGTGTCTCTGCACCAAAAACTGGAGGCCAACTTGAAGGCTGTTAGTGCAGGTGTGAGATGATGAGTGGTTAAGATACTGATGGTATGGGGATATAGAGGGAATGACAACTTTAATCAGCTGTTAAGAGCAAAGTTTCTGGTGTGAAACTGCAAACAGCAATCACAATTCTTCCGTTTAGTGGCTGTGTGTTATTTAACCTCTACCTCAGGTTGCTTATCTGTAAAATGACTATACTAATACCTTACTTCACAGGGTTATTGTGAGGATTAAATGAGATAATCCATGTAAAATGTTTATCATAGCATGTGGCACCTAGTAATGCTTGATAATGTAGTTATCACATTATTACTAATTTGCAGCATTTGTTGATCAATTGAAAGGGGGGTGAGGGAGAAGGAGGGCTTTACTATCAAATTTCTAAGACTAACCAGATGGCAATTCCGTGAATAAATTACCTGTTTTCTTCCTCTCTAGCCCAACTGTGGTTCCAGGCCAGCACCTTCAGTATCACCTGGAAACTTGTTAGATATGCAAATTCTTGGCTTCCCACCCTAGACCTAATGAATAAGAAACTGTGGGGTGAGATGCAGCAAGTGGTGTTTTAACAAGCCCTCCAGGTGATTCTGATGTACTTCAAGTTTGAGAACCACTACTTGGGACTCTGCAACTGGGGTTGGCTGACTTTTTTTTTTTTTAAACGGGGTCTGGCTGTGTTGCCCAGGCTGGAGTCCAGTAGCTCTTCATAGTCATTATCATACTGAACTGCAGCCTCAAACTCCCAGGCTCAAGTGATACTCCTGCCTCAGCCTCCTGAGTCACTGGGACTACAGATATGCACCACCATGCCTGGCTAATTTTTACATTTTGTAGGCATGGGGCCTCACCATGTTGCCCAGGCTGGTCTCAAACTCCTGGGCTCAAGTGATCCATCCACCTTGGCCTCCCAAAGTGCTGGGACTACAGGCATGAGCCACTGTGCCTGGTCCCAACTTTTTTTTTTTTTTTTTCTTCTGGAAACTTTACAGCTCTGAAATCCAAAGTCTAGGATTTCACTGCTCCAGACTAAGTAAACATGCTTTTCCCCACCAAAACCAAGGCTGGAATTTTTGGATTGGAGGTCTGGTCTTGATCTCAATACACAGGATGACCTGGCTAAACCACCAGAAAACTGAAACCTGAGAAGAGAAGGTCTACGAAGGAAAAGGAATTCTTGCTTCCAAACCATTAGGTTTTAAGCTGTGGTAATCCCTGAACTAAGAAATATAAAGAAGGGAACTCTCAACGGCCAAGAGGGGCAAAGTAGAGTTGCCAGCTGTGAGGAAGCCTAGGAAAACTGTTTAGGACCATAAATCAAGTCCTTAAGTCTTTTTTTTTCTTTCTTGGTCTTTTTTTTTTTTTTTTTTTTTTGAGACGAAACCTTGTTCAGTCACCCAGGTTGGAGTGCAGTGGTGCAATCTCGGCTCACTGCAACCTCCACCTCCTGGGTTCAAGCAATTCTTTTCTGCCTCAGCCTCCCGAGTAGCTGGGATTACAGGCGCCTGCCACCACGCCCAGCTAGTTTTTGTATTTTTAGTAGAGACAGGGTTTCACCATGTTGGCCAGGCTGGTCTCAAACTCCTGACCTCAGGTGATCCACCCACCTCAGCCTCCCAAAGTGCTGGGATTACAGTCACCGTGTCCGGATTGAGCCACTGTGTCAGGCCTCCCTAAGCAATTCTGTCCCTAATGAGATAATGACCATTCTTTTAGCCCTCTGCTAAGGGTATGGAAAGAGTTAAAGCCAATACTTTCACCATCCCTCTAAGGCTTATAGAATGGTAGAATTCCATTTCTAGGACCTACATTCTTTGAAGGGAATGCCTATGTTGTGAAAAGAGGATGCAGCAAGCCTTTTCACTTGACTGGGCTTGGTTTTCCCAGACCAAAAAATAAAATGGAAATAAATCATCTTTAAGGTCCCTTGCAGCTTTATGACTGTATAAAGCTACGTGTTTCAGCTAACAGTGGGGCAGAACTAGGTAGTAAAAAGAGGAGACTTGTTTTGGCCACTCCCCAGGGAAAGAGGACTCATCTGGGCAGTTTCCTGAAGCTCTCAGAAAGGTAGAGACTGGAGTTGCGTGGCTGGTATCAGCCCAGTCCTGTGGCACCGAAAGCACACCACGGTTGGAGAGACCACCTCCGCCTTCTCTGGGAGGACGAGGGATGGGAAACAAGCGTCGAGCCACAGAGGCTTCCAGTTCTGCAGCCCGGCCTGGCTCAGCTCTTTCTGGCAGAAACCATGCCCTGCGTTCCAGGCTTCCTCGAGCAGGATGCTAGTGTGCTGCTCTCCTGCTCCCCTCTGCGGGGGCCTCTCAGAGGGTAGGACACACCCTCCTTCCCCCCGCGCCCCGCATTAAAATCACAACTCAAATTTGGGTATTTTTCTCCCTCTGCTAGCCCCGCCAAAACTTTCAGCGCGTTCCGCCCACTCCACGTGGACCTCCCTTCCCTGTCCCAGCAGCCCCTGCGAGAACCCTCACCCCCAACATGTGACCAATTGTTATGTTTCCTTCCTGGAACTCTCTTTCAGCTGGCACCAGCTAACGACTGAACAAAAGTGCCCCCTTCAGGGTGAATGTGGGGCAGCAGCTTGAGGGGAGGAAAGCTGATGAGGGCTCAAGTACAATAGGGGAATGCAGCTAGCTGCCTCTGCTTAAAATGATTTCGTATCTACATAGCTCCCTGGCTAATAACTAAGGATTACACAATCAAACGATGAGACAAACGCAAGAGAAGGATGTCATCAAATAAAACTACTTTGGGGTGGAGTTGGATAAAGTTTTAATTTCCAGCTGCAAAGTTGGTTACCTCTACTCCAACTCCATTTCCCCTAGAGTTCTTCATGATGTTGGCAGAGCACTCAGATCCTCCCATTCCAGACAAGAGCCAAGAATGCCCTAATTATGGGCTGGGTGATGGGAACGGGGCCTCCTCTGGGTGGGTGAGCTGCTTTTTGCTCACTACCACCACCCCCTTCCCCAGCAACACTCTAGTTGTCTCTTTATGAGCTCTGACTTCTCAAGCTGACAGTTTCCAAAACGGAATCTCTCTTTCTCAGCATTGGGGAACATTTTCCCTGGATGGGAAGAGCCCCAGGAGATCATGTTGGAGGAAGGAGAAGGGCGGGGCAGCAAAAATTAGTCCAGTGGGAAGCCCTGGTACATGGAACAAGGGGGCTAACCAGGGAAAGTTAGAAAATAGGTCAAAGGAAGTCACGCAGAGGGAACTAGTTTCCTTGGAAAAAAATTCTAAGCTTTGTCCATTTCTCACCTCACTCCTATCCCCTACAGATGTTGTGGGATTGGGGGATTGGGTAGGGAACTAGGGGTCAGGGAACGTGCAAAGTTGGAGGCTGACTTGGGGGAGGAGTTGTGGGCAAGGCTCAGAGAAGGAAGAGTAGGACTAAGTAGTGCAGGTAGGGAGGGGTAAATTTAAAAATCAGGATTACTGTGGGGCCATTTCTCCCTCCAAGGTCATAGGGGCCATGAATAGTGGATGGTCCAGAAGCTACAAGCCTGGGAGCCCTAGGAGGGGGATCTCATTGTAGCCAGGAAGCACACTACCCAGGGGCATGTTAAACAGTAATTTGTGGAAGACAATGGAAGGAGTCCTAGGGCACCTATTTCTCTCTCTCTCTCTCTCTCTCTGTGTGTGTGTCTTAATTTCAACTTTTATTTTAGATTCAGGAGGTACATATGCAGGTTGGTTACAAGGGTATATTGTGTAATGGTGAAGTTTGGGGTATGATTGAACCTGTCACCCAGGTAGTGAGCACAGTACCCAATAGGTAGTTTTTCAAACCTTGCTGGCGCACCTGTTTTCAAGGGAAACAGCCCAAAAGTGATCAAACTAGAATGCTGAGGACTCTAGCCAGGACATTTGCTCTCCTATAACTCAGCATCTGTCAGCGCTCCCATTACCAGGTGCTATTTCCAGAGTCCTGGGCTTAGGGAGAGGGAAAGGGAGGGGCGGAGGTGGAGAGGCAGAGGGAGACCTGATGGGCTCCTCCCCCAGCACAACTGCAATTCCTGCTTTTAGCCACTCAGGGGCTCCCAAGCTCAACCACAGCCCCAGAGTAAGGAGGGAGATTGAGTTAACAAGCCTCCAGAGGACACCTTGGGTCATCAGTGATGACCCTGAGCAGAGGGGTGACCCAGGAGTCATGTGCTTTGAAGTTGCAAGCCTGTCACAAGCCAATGAGAAGGCCTCCAGCCTCAACCTTTCTTTCTAAAAGGGACTTAGGGCACTGAGAACTCACTCCCCACCTCTTACCCTTACCCACTTCTCTGTGGTCATTTCCTCCCCCCGCGTGTTTCCTTCCCCTCCCCCATCCTCATGGTGGGAACCATCCCCCAGCCTGTCAGAGTCCTGAGGAATGTTTTTGCCTTGGCTGGGCGCCAAGCTGTGAACTTCCTGGGCTTTGGGGTGGGGCTTGGCCAAGGGGAAGCCCTTTGGACCCAAGAGCCACTCAGTTCTGCACGGCCTGCTGGCTTTCTCTGCCTCTCTGCTAAGCAAAAGGCTCATCCATCACTTTGTGTCACCACTGCCTCATTTCCTCCCCCCACAATTGGATTTCCTTGCCAGGGCAAATCACACAATCTGGAAGCAGTGGTCATCCTAAACACTGTTGGCTTATAGTGGGAGAGAGGGAAAGCACCTATTTCAGAAGCTGCCTTCTCTGTTCCAGAGGGCCAGTAGCTGGAAGGAGGGATTCAGTTGCCAGGGTCCTGAGGTAAGGACTTTGTAAATGGTAATTAATATTGGGGGTTCCTTCTGGATCCTTCTCAGAACCCTTGAGTCTAAAGAGGTACAGGGTCTCTATATAGTTAAGCCTGGGAGTAAGTGGATTTCTGCATATCTGACCTTTACACAGCCTTCATTTCCTGAAATAAATCAGCTGAAATCTGAACTCGCTCTTCCACATCATCTTTCCAGTCCCCTGCAGCAGACAGGGTAGGTTCAGCAAGAACACGGAGCAGGCAGAAACCACTCCCAAATCTCATTAATAGAGACTGGGCCTGTCAGGGACCACTGGCTCCTCTCCAGGGGGTCACTGCTCAGGTGTTTTTGCATTTCGGAGATGGGAGTCTTCTGATCTCTTGTCCACAAAAAGCCCTAAAATGACAAAGTGAGAACATAGTCCTGTGGCATCCCCTGCCTTAGGGCCCAGTCCCTCAACGCCACTTTTGCAGCCTGTCTGCCTGATGTCATCATCTGTAGACCTGTGCCAGATTCCCAAGTTCCTATCTTGAAATCTCAGCCCCCGCACCCAGGGCCTAGGGGAGAGCCAATGTAGGTCACTGCAGCTGAGCCTGCAGGGCTGTCTGCTCCTTGAGCCCAGAGCCTTTCAGGCACAGAGAGAAAGCCTTGCAGAGAAGCAAAAGAAAGGGCTCTGTGAGAATCAGAGAAAAGCTTATTCCTCAAAAAAATGAAGCAAGGAGAGGCCAGGAGTCAGCTGCTCAGACTGAGACAGTAACAGGAGTTCTGTTCCTGAGAACTGCCTGTGATGGAGAGAAGGCCCGAAGGGAGGGGCTGGGCATGGCTCCCATCCCCCCCAAGCTCCTAACCCCCATTTGCCTGTGTAAGGGAACCCTCTGGATCTGGTGTCCGTCCCTCATTCTCTACTCTCTTTCCAGGCTCAGGTTTCATTCTCAGGAGCTTTTGTGATTTGCCTTAGGGATCCTTTGTTTCCTCTGGCCACAGTTTCTGGGTCTCAGGAAGGTGGAGTAGGCCAGGGATGACCCCGCCCTCCCCTATTGAAAGACTTTTCCTGCTTGTTATCTGCTAAACTCATTTTACCCAGGGAACTTCCAACCTTCTGGGACCTCACTCCTTCCCTTGGTCTTCCTGCCTTGGCATCCAAGATCTTAAGGAGTGAGTGTTTGTGTGTGCCTGTGTGCGTGGTCCTCATATTCTTTTAGTTACTCATGGAAGTCAAGAGCCTATGTCTGTAACTAACTTGGGGTCCCCATGGCCAGCAAAATAGATAAAGGCTTAATTTCTACCTCCAGCCTCAAAACAATTTAAGCCACAATCATTTGTTCTAATAGGAGCCTTGGGACAGGAAGTGGGTAAGATGGACAAAGGATAAACAAATAAAATTCTAACCTTTTATTTCTTTCATTCTTCCCTCACCCAGTACCTTTCACTCCTCTTTGAGATCTCAGCTACTCATTAGCCTACTACTGTTGTATTATTTGCCCGCATTTCCAGAATCTGCACACAGGAGGCACTCAATAAATGCTTTTCACGCTGAATCAAACGAAATCTGAATATGCCCTGTGGCTGGACTTTGAGATGAAGCAGCACAAAGGGGGAAAGTAGACATGCCCCAGATTTTTTTTTTTTTTTTTTTGAGACAGGATCTCACTGTCGCCCACGCTGGAGTGCAGTGTGCGATCTTGGCTCACGGTAACCTCCACCTCCCAGTTCAAGGAATTCTCCTGCCTCAGCCTCCCGAGTAGCTGGGATTACAGGCAGCACACACCACACCTGCCTAATTTTTGTATTTTTTTGTGGAGACGGGGTTTCACCATGTTGACCAGGCTGGTCTCCAACGCCTGGCCTCAAGTGATCCGCCCACCTCAGCCTCCCAAAGTGCTGGGATTACAGGGATGAGTCACCACGCCCAGCTGACATGTCCCCAGATCTTGGGCTAGATTCTCCTAGAGGACTGATTGCTAGGGACCAAAGACATAGAGAGTGGGTCTCAGGCTTCCCAGAATCCCGAGGGCCTTGTTAAAACTCAGATTGCTGGGCTTTGCTCCCAGAGCTTCTGATTCAGTCAGCCTGGGATGGGGCCTGGGAATTTGCATTTCTAACATGTTCCCCAGGTGATCCGGATCCCTATGCTTATCTTGAGAACCACTGTCTTAGAGAACCCCAGCCCCTCACCCCAATGTTTACCATGAGGACCTGATTGATTCCTTCTTTTTTTTTGAGACAGGGCCTCGCTCTGTCACCCAGGCTGGAGTGCAGTGGCGTGATCTCAGCTCACTACAACCTCTGCCTCCCGGGTTAAAGCAATTCTCTTGCCTCAGCCTCTCAGGTAGCTGGGATTTCAGGCACCCGCCGCCAGGGCTGGCTAATTTTTTTGTATTTTTAGTAGAGACAGGGTTTCACCATGTTGGCCAGGCTGGTCTCGAACTCCTGATCTCAAATGATCCGCCCACCTTGGCCTCCCAAAGTGCTGGGATTACATGGTTCCAATTTTATATAGGAGGAAGGAATTGGTACCACGCTAACCAGTACAGACATCTTACAGAGGGTAAGGGCAAGCGTAAGTTGGTCTCTGATTATCCATTCTGCCTTTTTTTAAATAGTCCATTGATTCCATCCTTATTGAAAGTCACTTCCCCAAAACATGTTTTGCAGCAGCAACAGGAGCACTAGGAATTTCCTGTGACGAGGCAGAGCCAGCGCTGGGGAGGGGTGGAGGCAGTGCTGAGCGAGCGCCTTCCCTTGGCTCGGGCAGGGCCACGTGCCCCACCCCCTCGCTTGCACATGTCTCCACCGCCACCGCCGCAGCAGCCGGGCTGTTTATGAGCGAGTTGTTGTGGTAGAAATGGAGCAGGCTGCACATGCCCGGGCCATGTGACCCCGGCAGCCCGCGTGAGCCTCCAGCCGGCACAAGCACACTGGGCCCCTTCCTCCATGGGCCAAAGAAACTGGAGGCAAGATGAGGAAGGAGGGAAAGCGCGAGGGGCTCCGTTCTTGTCTCCTTGCTCTTTATCCTGCTTCTGTCTCCTTTTGTCTCTCCTGAGCCACCAGGGGAGCAAACACCCAGAAAAGAAACATGGTCTCCCCAAGCATATTTTCCTCCCAGGCAGCCCCTTGGTGTTTTCACAACCCAGAACCCTAAGCCTCAAAAGAACAAAGGACCTTCCCAAGCCAAGAACACAGAACAGCCCACCCCAGCCCTCATGGTGATGTGCTGATGTCAGCCCAGAGCCAAGAGTTGGCTTCCCTGTAGCCTGGGCTCCCCAAATGAGGCTACCCTGTCCCCTCTTTCTAGGAAGGAGGATGCCACACACACACACAAGTGCCCACTCCAGGATTAGAACAAGGACAGTTCAGGGATTTGTGTGTTTGGGGACATGAAGCAAAGGTTCTGCAACAGTGTTCTGTGAGGTTGGTGGACCGGAAAGGGAAAGTCCCTCTGCTACTTGGGGATGGGGAAGAGCAGAGGGCTGGAGGAAGTCTAGAAGGGCTTTCCCACTAACCCCTGTGCAGCTGGAGAACAAATGTGAGTGCAAAAGGCAAATTCAGCCTCCATCCCTCATTGAAGTGTCCCCTTCCATCTGCCTGGCCCTCTAAACCCCATGGGTCCTTCTCTGGGCACGCTAACCACAGACCCCCACTTCTGGCCCTCTGCTCCTGCCCCCTACTCGTGACCCCATTTCTAAGCTGCAGTGCCTCTTGCTGGGATATGAGACTATGCTAGAGTCAGGGGGACAGTAGGTTAGCAGGAACAAGCAAATGAAATGAGCACGACCCACATTTCCTCATCGCACCAGAACTTCGCAGATCCTGCATTGCAGAGCTAGCGCTTTTTTTTTTTTTTTTTTAATCTCCGCTGGGCCCCTACACACGTCTGCATTTTGCAACCAGCACAGATTTTTTTTTTTCAGGGTGCAAACTGCGCATTCTAATGAGCCAAAGCTCCTTCCTGAGGCATTGAAAATCTCTTTGGCAAATTGCTTCTTCCCCACTCGCCCTCCCCTCAATTTAGAAGAGGAGGAGGGATCCCAAATTTGTGAAGACGCACCCTCTCTCTCTCCTTCTCCTGCGCCCCCCCCCCCCCCAAGATACCGCAGTCTTTCCAGCCCGACTAACAGCTGCAGACCAGGGGAGAGGAGTGGGAGGAGGGAAAGTAAGCCTTGTTCCTTCTTTCCACTTAAGCTGAGCTGGCGGGGCGGGGGTTGCTTTTTTCCCTGGGCAGCCCATTGCAACCCCCCTTTCCTCCCCATCCCAGCCAGTGTTTATGTAAGCCTCCCAGAAACTACACAAGGCCCCTAATGCCTGCCCAGGCCGCAGCTCCTCGGAGGTCCATCCTGCTCACGAGGACTGTCATGAGCCTCTGGCCTCCCCAGGCAGCTGCATGGCGATTTGAAGAGACCCAAAGAATGGAGAGACACCGGATAAGCAAAGGGTTTGAGATGGAGCTTGGGATAAAGGGTGGAGATGGAAGTAGATGCAGAGCACCCCTCTCCCTTGCCCCGCCTCCCCCACATTCTCCTTGCATCTGAGTTCTACAGAGGCTCAAGGGCAGCCAATGGGCAGGTGCAGGGGCCTGGAAGATGACACCACAGTGGCTCCAGCAGCATGGCAAAGATTGGACAGGAGGCCTTAGCATAGCATGTACTGGATGCCAGAAAAAGGGTCATCTGG
This sequence comes from Rhinopithecus bieti, assembly GCF_001698545.2. Classification (NCBI taxonomy): domain Eukaryota; kingdom Metazoa; phylum Chordata; class Mammalia; order Primates; family Cercopithecidae; genus Rhinopithecus; species Rhinopithecus bieti. Next base: position 719,457 of record NW_016804585.1, on the reverse strand, counting down.
AGCTCAGTCTCCACTGCCAAGGACAATCCATGCCTCCTCTAGGATCCTGTGATGTGGGTGAGATCCTGGGCTCAGAGAGAGGGGACCCTCCTTTAGGTTCTTCAGAGGATCTGCTGAAGAAGCATTGGTGCAGGACAGTGGTTTTCAGAAGGGCTGGTTTTAGAGGTACACGTTCCTCAAAGCAGGTAAATAGGGAAGTAGGATGCTGTTTCCTTAAGGCTTTGGACACAACTTCTGTCGGTCCTTGGCCTTCCACACACTCCCTCAACCAATCTTCTTAATACAGCCCCTGGAAGGAAGCACCATGGGACTTTAGAGGGCCCTGACCTAATTTGCCCCACTCTCCTCACCACCAGCAGCAGACCCCAAATCCCGACGGTTTGGGTCGAGAACAGAGTTCAGATGCCTGCTTCTGTTAAGTCACCTCTGTAGCAGTCTGTGGTTTGTGCACCCTGTTCCTGCCCCTTCTACTTTTAGAACCAGATGAGGGAAATGTAGGATGGGGAGTGGGAAGAGTTTAGGGGACGAGGAAATGTGCCTGGGGTTAAAAGAGAGATTTTGTTTTGTTTTGTTTTGTTTTTTTTGAGACAGAGTCTCGCTCTGCCGCCCAGGCTGGAGTGCAGTGGCCAGGTCTCAGCTCACTGCAAGCTCCGCCTCCTGGGTTTACGCCATTCTCCTGCCTCAGCCTCCCAAGCAGCTGGGACTACAGGCGCCCGCCACCTCGCCCGGCTAGTTTTTTGTATTTTTTAGTAGAGACGGGGTTTCAGCATGTTAGCCAGGATGGTCTCGATCTCCTGACCTCGTGATCTGCCCGTCTCGGCCTCCCAAAGTGCTGGGATTACAGAAAAGAGAGATTTTGGAAAGCCAAGGTACTCCCCGGGACAGGAACAAGGGGGTGCTTCAGGCTTCTGTTCTTGGTGATATATCCCACTTCCAAACATCATCATTGCTTGGGAAACACCAGGATGAATTTGCTGCTCAGACATTCCCCTAGGGTGGCAGTAATCTCTCTCTCTAGGAGGGGCAGTCTTGCTAGTAGAAAGAGTTTCATCTTCAGGACTGGGGTTGAATCCCCAGCATTGCCATTTTCATTGTGACACTGACAGTGGTAGTTCCAAGAGATAGCTGGAGGGGGCTTTAGGCCCCCGCCAATAATTTCCATCAGCGCTATCATTCTTTGATGTGACATCTTTTCAGTCTTAAGTGCTATGCAAATTACAACTTCAAGACTAATCACTTAGACCCTCTGGCACCCTGGGCAAGTTAATACACTTCTCTAAGTTTCAGTTTCCCCATCTCTAAAATAAGAATGAGATCTACAGCATAGGGTTGTTGTGAATATTAAATGAGATAATGTGTATAAAGCACTTTGCACAGTGCCTGGCATACGGTTGGTACTTAATACATATTTATGGTTTCCTTTCCTTGGAAAAAGCAGTAGTGAGGTAAAGATAGAATCTGAGGCAAAGCACATCCATGGAACCCAGCCCTGGCTCATGCCTCGCCCTTTCTTTCTCCATCCCCCTCCCCCCACCACACAGAGAAGCAAGTTAGTTCAGACTCTGCCTTCCTGTAGCATGTTCTTAAAGTTCTCCCCAAAACATCCAGGCTTTGGGTGGGGTAGAGAAAGATAGCTGGCCTTTTAGAGACAAGGAAAAGGATTTAGGAGGGCAGGGAGTGAGTCTCTCCCAGGCACATGGTTGGTTCCCTGATTCAGGGGCATCCCCAGCATTTCTATACCAGGTTTGCATCACCTGGGCAGACAGGTTTCTACTCTGGGCAATGGTTCCTTGGTGAGAAAGGAGGGGGATGGGAAGGCACCTACAGAAGCCTGACCTGTTTCCAGCAAGGATCCGCCCTCAGTCAGTCAGTCAGTCAGTCAGTCAAGCAGCTGGCCCAAGATTTAGGCCACCCAGAATTTGCACTGGGTGTTGCCCTGTTACCCAGAACAACCTTCTGACAGGGAGAAGAGATCTCAGATCAAACACACACACCCACACACACAGCATTCACAACTCACACACATGCAGTCTCACTCACAGTCATACAATCACACACACACATGCACAAATACATAACTGACCAGAGCTTAGTGTTCTCAATACCTTTCCTTCTTCTCCTCTGTGTCTGCTGTCCTCTGAAGTCCAAAGAAATCAAGGAAAATTAAAGACATATTTGGAAACACACAGGCAGGATCCAACACGGCCCTTAATGGGAAGGTTCGTCCCCAGAATCCCAGACTCGGGAATCCAAGTGGAAGTGTATGCAGAACCAGGGCAGTGCCTTGCTGTACCAGATTGTGAATATGCATCTATTCTACCTGGATCCAATCTGAGTACTATTTATGAAGAGTTCAGTCCTTTCTTGAGTTGAACTGGGCTATGGGAGAAATGGTGTGTGTGTGTGTGTGTGTGTGTGTGTGTGTGTGTAGAAGTGAACAGCAGGCCGGGCGTGGTGGCTTACGCCTATAATCCCAGCACTTTGGGAGGCTGAGGCAGGTGGATCACCTGAGGTCAGGAGTTCGAGACTAGCCTGACTAATATGGTGAAACCCCATCCCTATTAAAAATATTTAAAAAATAGCCAGGCGTTGTGGCGTGTGCCTGTAGTCCCAGCAACTTGGGACACTGAGACAGGAGAATGGCTTGAACCCAGAAGGCAGAGGTTGCAGTAAGCCACTGCACTCCAGCCTGGGTGATAGAGTGGGACTGTCTCAAAAAAAAAAAAAAAAAAAAAAAAAAAAAAAAAAAAAAAAGAAGTGAACAGCAACATCCAGCTGGAGGGGCAGGGGAGGAAGATTGGGTTGAGATGCACCTGTTGTCTTAAGGTCGTACGGTCAAAGTTGAGGTCAAAGAGAAGCCAAGATTCTACTCCGGATCCCCCAGAACGAGACAACCCAGCCTTTCCCCCCTCCCTTTGGTCGCTTTGGGTCACATAGTTTCTGCCCTTCTCCCAGCAGCTGCTGACAGAGAAAGAAGCAGGCACAGACTGACTAGAAGCTTCCGGAGCCAAGGGAGAACACTGCCTTTTCATTCTGTATTCCTCTCACCAGCTGTAGAAGAAAGACACCCGAATGATTTATTTGTCAGGGAGAAAAGGAGGGGCCCTTTAAGAAATGCAAAGGAAGGAGCAGGGGGTAACCCCTCTCCTGTGCCCCCTCCCTCCCAGCCTCTGCCTTCTCACCACACACAGACTGCAGAACCACCCAGGTTTTGCCAAGAGGAACGTCAGGCTGACTGAATTTCAGCTCTATCTCTGCTCCCTCCTCCTTCTCACTGGTTGCAGCGGGGAAGGAGTCTTGACCCACCCCGGCTCCCCCTCCTAGAGGAACAAACACCCAGCAAGTATACAGGGGGTGGGCAGGACCACCACAGCAGCAATAGAGCTGTGGGCCTTGGGGAGGACCCAGGGCAAGTAAAGGGAGGGTGCTAGTGGTGGTGCTGGGCTGTGGGGAGCTAGATGCACGCCAGGGGTCCTGATTTTGAGTCCAGTCCTGACAGACACCTGGGCTCTGGCCTGGCTGTGACTTGGAGTCAAGGTCACGGAGAGCAGGCAGGAGCAAGACATGGCAACTTACCTCCTAGCTTTCCCTCCAGAGCCCAGAGGGCGGAGGGAGAGGGGGTGGAGGCTGAGCTCAGAACCAAGTTTTCCTGAAAAGCCTCTTTCCTTGTTTGTTAGCCCCTCCCAGTCCCTCCCAGTCCCTCCCACGCTCTGCTGCAGCTTCCCAACTCTGGGCCAAAGGGCCAGAGAAGAGCCCACTGCCCTCTCTCTCCCACTTTTCTTGGGAGCAGGAGAACAAAGCTAAAGCCTAGCCCATTCTAGGAAGCTCATCTTCTACAAGGAGTCAGAGGGTGAGTGGTCAAGCTCCTGCAGTCAAATTCACTGTCCTCACTACCCTGTTTACTCCTGTGTCCATATTCTTCATCTTTTTCTTTTTTTTTTTTTTGAGACGGAATTTCGGTCTTGTTGCCCAGGCTGGAGTGCATTGGCGCAATCTCGGCTCACTGCAACCTCCGTCTCCCAAGTTCAAGCGATTCTCCTGCCTCAGCCTCCCGAGTAGCTGGGACTACAGGCATGCACCACCACGCCCAGCTAATTTTTGTATTTCTAGTAGAGACAGGGTTTCTCCATGTTGGCCAGGCTGGTCTCAAACTCCTGACCTCGGGTGATCCACCCGCCTCGGCCTCCCAAAGTGCTGGGATTACAGGCATGAGCCACCACTGCACTTGACTTTTTTTTTTTTTTTTTTGAGATGGACTTTCACTCTGTTGCCCAGGTTGTAGTGCAGTGGCATGATCTCAGCTCTCTGCAACCTCCATCTCCTGGGTTCAACTGATTCTCCTGCCTCAGCCTCCCAAGTAGCTGGGATTATAGGCGCCTGCCAACATGCCCGGCTAGTATTTTTATATTTTTAGTAGAGATGGGGTTTCACCATGTTGGCCAGGCTGGTCTCAAACTCCTGACCTCAGGTGATCTGCCCACTTCAGCCTCCCAAAATCCTGGGATTATAGGTGTGAGCCACTACCCCTGGCCTCTCGTATTCTTTTTCTCTACTTTTTTTGAGATGGACTTTCACTCTGTTGCCCAGGTTGTAGTGCAGTGGCATGATCTCAGCTCTCTGCAACCTCCATCTCCTGGGTTCAACTGATTCTCCTGCCTCAGCCTCCCAAGTAGCTGGGATTATAGGCGCCTGCCAACATGCCCGGCTAGTATTTTATATTTTAGTAGAGATGGGGTTTCACCATGTTGGCCAGGCTGGTCTCAAACTCCTGACCTCAGGTGATCTGCCCACTTCAGCCTCCCAAAATCCTGGGATTATAGGTGTGAGCCACTACCCCTGGCCTCTCGTATTCTTTTCTCTACCTTTTGGTGACTTTCATGTTTCCCAGGCATCCATCAATACCATCCCAGGGGCTGCCTGTGGACAAGGACTTTCTATATGAAGAAAACCCTCCCTAGAAGCACTGGGCCTGGGGAAGAATTTAGCAGGAACAGCAGGTGGCTCAGGCTCCCTCTCTTCGCTGCCTGAAGAAGTTTCCATCTGCTCCATGTCCCAAGCCCTCTAACATGATAGATCTCCTCTACTTGAGATCTGTTATTACTCATGGGACAGTTGCTCTGAAGGGAAATGCTGGTTGTTTCTCTTTTCTTTTTTTTTTTTTTTTTTTTTTTGAGACAGAGTCTCACTCTGTCCCCCAGGCTGGAGTGCAATGGAGTGCAATGGCAATCTCGTCTCACTGCAACCTCTGCCTCCCGGGTTCTAGGGATTCTCCTGCCTCAGCCTCCTGACTAGCTGGGATTACAGGTGCCTACCACCACATCCGCCTAATTTTTGTATTTTTAGTAGAGACAGAGTTTCACCATGTTGGTCAAGCTGGTTTTGAACTCCTGACCTCAAGTGATCCACCCGCCTCAGCCTCCCAAAGTGCTGCGATTACAGGCATAAGCCACCATGCCCAGCAATGCTGGCTGTTTCTAACCCCTGTTCAGTATTTCACTTGTTCATCTACCCACCTCCCTGTTGGGGGTGGGCCAATGAAACTAGCAATGGACGTCTGACCTTGGGCCAATCACTTCTCCTAAGCCTCCTGTTCCCCAATAGTAGAAAGAGGGGGGCTTAAGATGATCTACATGTTCCCCTCTGAGTAGTAATCTTCTGTGGAATTCATATTCTACCCTCCAGCACCGAGGGGCAGGGGTATCACTCTGCCCCCACCCCCTGCCTCACATCTTGCTCATTACTTTAGGATCTCAAAGCACTTTCACTATTAGTTCCCCTCTGTTGTCTTTCTTGTTTCCCAAAGGGAAATGACTCACCCCAAAGTCAACTGGAGTGGGTGGAATGGTGTCATACAAGCAAACAGGGAGTCCCTACAGACATCCCTACCTCTGTGGCAACTCCTTCCCCTGGAGGTGTTCTCTCTAGGACGAGTAGAAGGGAAAGGGGGTCACATTTCCTTTCCTTCTCTGGACTTTGCCCCGAAGCAGAGGGCAGCCTAAGCTCCTGACTCCAGGGAAATCTCCCTCCCTGGCTTGTCTCTCTCCCGGTCACCAGTAACCTCAGGACGAGGTCAGTCCCGCAATCACGTGAAGCCCTCACGTTTGCAAGGTTTGCAGAAAGGGCCTCTTAGCTTTGATCTCCCAGAGAGCAGCCAAGCTTGCCAGTCCCTCCCCAGAAATTCACATGCCCCTGCCATACAGGCTTTCTAAACACGCCACCCTGACTCTTCAGCGCACCCCACCCCACTCTCAGCTCCTCCCAGGTCCCGGTAAGCGCTTTGCCAGGCAGAAAGGGGAAAGGCACGCAGTCCGCCCACTTTGTCAGTGGACTACAAATCCCGACAGTCTTGTCGTTGCGCAGGCGCACAGAGCTCAACGTGCCGGCTGTTGGAAAAGTGTGTCACTGGGGCACGAGGCGCTCCCTGGGATCACATGGTACTTGCTCCAGTGCCGCGTGCGGCCCGGGAACCCTGGGCTGCTGGCGCCTGCGCAGAGCCCTCTGTCCCAGGGAAAGGCTCGGGCAAAAGGCGGCTGAGATTGGCAGAGTGAAATATTACTGCCGAGAGAACGTAGCAGGGCACACGTCTCGCCTCTTTGCGACTCGGTGCCCCGTTTCTCCCCATCACCTACTTACTTCCTGGTTGCAACCTCTCTCTCTCTGGGACTTGTGCACTGGGATTCGCTACCCCACAGCGCTGCGGAGCCGGCAGGCAGAGGCACCCCGTACACTGCAGAGACCCGACGCTCCTTGCTACCTTCTAGCCAGAACTACTGCAGGCTGATTCCCCCCACACACTCTCTTTGCTCTTCCCATGCAAAGCAGAACTTCGTTGCCTCAACGTCCAACCCTTCTGCAGGGCTGCAGTCCGGCCACCCCGAGACCTTGCTGCAGGGTGCTTCGGATCCTGATCGTGAGTCGCGGGGTCCTCTCCCCGCCCTTAGCCAGTGCCCAGGGGGCAACAGCGGCGATCGCAACCTCTAGTTTGAGTCAAGGTCCAGTTTGAATGACCGCTCTCAGCCGGTGAAGACATGACGACCCTGGACTCCAACAACAACACAGGTACTGAGATTCCTTTACTATCATCTTTTCCCTGTCACTGTCTCCCCACCTCCATCTACGCCTTATAACAAGAGGAACTTTGTAAGGGACCGGGGAGTCCCTTGGCCCGGAGATTTGCTAACATGCTGCGTGGCTTTAATGTGGGATTTCCAGAGTGACTTGTTCGGGCTGGGAATGCTCTCAGAAACGCCCCATCACCACCCCTCAGAGTCCCAAAGCTCCCTTGAGCCTCGAATCCCGGGGCGGGTGGAAATGAAGAGGAGGTATGGGGGTGGTGAAGCGAAAAATTTAGGGGGACTGGGAGCTTTGGAACAGTGCCCCGAAACGGCCCCATCTGTCCACTACCTGCAGCTGTGGTATGCCTGGCCTCAGAAAACGGACCCCCTCCCCTCCTGTCTTCCCCCTCCTCTAGTTCCTGCAGGCGCGAGGGAATCTGAGAAGCAGTGGCTCGATCGGGGCTCAGGGAAGGAGGGGCTGGGAGAATCGTTCGGATCTCACTGGGGAATCCTCAGTGACAGGAGGGAGCGACACTTGAGGAGTCCAGAGCGTGGTGCCCGGCCCGAGGGAGGACACCTACAGGGCCCCGGCCACCTGGAGGGCTCACATGGCTCGAGAGCCGGGCCCACGTGCTGCGTTTGTTTTCATTCAGCAGAAGCCGTGGCCGCCACCCCATTGGTTGTTGCCTCCCGGCCTCGTTACATAATGAGCTCCGCCCCCCAGTCGCCCCGGCAACGCGTGTTCCCCTTCTCTCTTCCCCTAGGTTGTCCAGGTCCTGCTAGCGTTCGGGGTCCAGCCCACGACCCGGTCGCCGGGGAGAGGCGGGGAGGAGGTGGGGCTACTGCTCTCGATTGACGGGAAGCAAGGAGGGCGGGGCCTCGAGTTCCGGGGTTCCTCGTTGGGGAGCCACGTGCGAGAGGCACACGTGGAGCGGGGACGTGAGGCCGGCTGAGGGCCCAGCTCCCGCCCTGCCCCGCCCCGCCGAGATCTGGGTGAAGCTGGGCTGACTCACCGCCCCCGCCTGCCTCCTTTTCCGGTCCGCCTGCCCGGCCCCCTCCCCCTCATCACCAAAACAAAGTAACATGGAGCCATCTCTGACCTTTCATGGCCTTCTGTTTTACACTCCCTAAAGAGACCTCACCCCAACCACCTTTCTCACTCCTTTCGCCTTCACTTTTGTTTGCACCTACTTCACTGCACTTCATTTAGACTCAGCTTCCCCACATTCCAAATTCTCTGTTCCCCAAGCTTCTTTCCTTAGTTCTGTGACCACTGTCTTACCCTCATCTCCACCAAACAAGCTGCAGTGTGCCTACAAAGGGCTCCCCAAAGCAGCTGCACCCCACACTCATAGCTGAAATGATATTGTCCTTTTTTCTTACAAAAAGGAAAACTGAGACCCAAAGAGGGGAGTTGATATCCTCTAGGTCACAAAATAAGTTGGTAGTGATGGGTCTAGACCTGGGCCTAGACTCTTTTGAGTGTGCTCCTCACTTCCACGTTGGAATCCTCTGCATGAAGGTCTCTCTTTTGGGGGATGGGTGGATGGGTGAACTAGGTCAACTTCATTTACCGTCACCTAATGATTCCATCCCCCACCTCAGCCCTGAAACCGTGGGAGCTGATCTGTTGTGCAACTATTTTCCAAGGAGCTGGGTTCACCCTGACCAACCTTGAGCTATTTTAGGGCCGCCCTGCCCAGTTTAGTGTGTGTCAGTGGGTGAGCAAGACATGTGCCTCTGCAGACACAGTGGCATGGCATGTGTCAGCTCACACGTGTCCTGGGATCCTCCCTTCTCCCACCCCGCCTGTAGCAGCCCAGTCTAGGTGCTTGGCAGAGGTGTGGCAGGCAGGTCACCTTTTTCTCCTGCTAATACCACAGGAGCACAGCCACCTCGTTGGCAACGTAACCAGAGGGTCAAAGTCCCTGAGTGGCCAAAGAGCCAAGGTCATTGTTACCAGGCTGAGATCTGAAGGGGGAATTTTAGAGCCCTAGGCTGGACAGTTTGTACTTCCGCCTCCTGCAACTCGCACCGCGAAGTCCTTTCTGGACACAGAGATAGAGTCCACTGTGGCTCACTCTCTTAGAGGCCAGGGGAACCAGGCGGGCAGATTCCTTCCCTTCAGTTCCTTCAGAGAATATATCTCCCAGACTGGGGGGAATGTGATTGTCTTTTGTAAGATCTCCATTCTCTTTACTATTGGCTAGCTATCCCTCCGTGGTCCATGGTCTCATTCCTGGAATGGTCTTAGTATTAAAATCAGCAGCTGGGTTTTTGTTTTTGGAGGACTGGGCACTTTGAATGGCGCTCAGCTGCCCATCCCCCAATCTTCAATTGACAACTAAGTCATTAGCTGCAGTCGATATTCCCAAGGAAGGCATATAGGGAAGGGGGCACATACGCGTTATGCCACAGGGGTCACACCTCACATTCAAAGCAGAAGCTGAACGTGTCCTGCAAATGGTTGTGGGTGTTGCTTGGCCATGCCATGTCTACTGTGTGTTGGGGAATTGCTTATTTACTCCAAGATTAGGGGCTCCACATGGTGAACTGAGTGGCCAGCAGTGTTTTGGGCAGACAGGTGGGGATGAGCACAGTGGCATCCTAGGTCCAGAGACATGGTGGCTGACACCCCCTTCCCTTTTGTTCTCCCTCCAGGTGGCGTCATCACCTACATTGGCTCCAGTGGCTCCTCCCCGAGCCGCACCAGCCCTGAATCCCTCTATAGTGACAACTCCAATGGCAGCTTCCAGTCCCTGACCCAAGGCTGTCCCACCTACTTCCCACCGTCCCCCACTGGCTCCCTCACTCAAGACCCAGCTCGCTCCTTTGGGAGCATTGCACCCAGCCTGAGTGATGATGGCTCCCCTTCTTCCTCATCTTCCTCGTCGTCATCCTCCTCCTCCTTCTATAATGGGAGCCCCCCAGGGAGTCTACAAGTGGCCATGGAGGACAGCAGCCGAGTGTCCCCCAGCAAGAGCAGCAGCAACATCACCAGTGAGTACCTTTCCAGCTGATTCGGGGGAACGGAAGCAGGCCACGGCCAGATTGGGAATGGGTTTTTACGTGACACCAGTCTTGCCAGGGCCTATTCTGGCTTCAGGGATTTCTCCTAGAGTGGCACCAGCCCCTCTTCAGCCCAGTCTTGTCACTCCAGTGCCCCTTAACACTGGAGTTCCTCCTTAGCTTTTCCCTCCCCGGATCTCCAGCCCAGAAAGCCTTCCACACCTCTGGCCACTCAGCTTGGCCTCTCCTGCTCACCTGCTGCCCGTGTCTTTCACAGAGCTGAATGGCATGGTGTTACTGTGTAAAGTGTGTGGGGACGTTGCCTCGGGCTTCCACTATGGCGTGCACGCCTGTGAGGGCTGCAAGGTGAGGCGGACTGGGGGTAAGGGCAGGGGCAGGTGGCCCCCTCCCCCTTGGACACAGAGGCCCAGCCATGATGGAGGTGGTCACTAACCGCCCCTGCCCTCCAGGGCTTTTTCCGTCGGAGCATCCAGCAGAACATCCAGTACAAAAGGTGTCTGAAGAATGAGAATTGCTCCATCGTCCGCATCAATCGCAACCGCTGCCAGCAATGTCGCTTCAAGAAGTGTCTTTCCGTGGGCATGTCTCGAGACGGTGAGGCAGCATCCCCACATCCTCCCCCTTTCTTCCGCCCAAAGTTTCTGACTTAATCTTTCCCTTTAAAAAAGTCACAAATGGAGACACATCATACTGTGAATCACATTTGTACAGGGGATGTCCATCCTTCATCTGCTTGGGTCAACATACACTTCTATCCCATTGGTCCCTCGGGTCACCTCCTACCAACAATCCCTTCTAGGGAAACCCCCTTGATGGGCGTGGCCTTGCTGGTTTTAGTTTTGATGTGAAACCCCAAGCCTTCAGAGCCTTGCCCTTTCAGGAGGAAGGAAGGAAGAGAAGCACGTGAGTGTGGCTGAGAACTTCCTGACGCTGTTCTCATCCTGTTGCAGCTGTGCGTTTTGGGCGCATCCCCAAACGAGAGAAGCAGCGGATGCTTGCTGAGATGCAGAGTGCCATGAACCTGGCCAACAACCAGTTGAGCAGCCAGTGCCCGCTGGAGACTTCACCCACCCAGCACCCCACCCCAGGCTCCATGGGCCCCTCGCCACCCCCTGCTCCAGTCCCCTCACCCCTGGTGGGCTTCTCCCAGTTCCCGCAACAGCTGACGCCTCCCAGATCCCCAAGCCCCGAGCCCACAGTGGAGGATGTGATATCCCAGGTGGCCCGGGCCCATCGAGAGATCTTCACCTACGCCCATGACAAGCTGGGCAGCTCACCTGGCAACTTCAATGCCAACCATGCATCAGGTAGCCCTCCAGCCACCACCCCGCATCGCTGGGAAAATCAGGGCTGCCCACCTGTCCCCAATGACAACAACACCTTGGCCGCCCAGCATCATAACGAGGCCCTAAATGGTCTGCGCCAGGCCCCCTCCTACCCTCCCACCTGGCCTCCCGGCCCTGCACACCACAGCTGCCACCAGTCCAACAGCAACGGGCACCGTCTATGCCCCACCCACGTGTATGCAGCCCCAGAAGGCAAGGCACCTGCCAACAGTCCCCGGCAGGCTAACTCCAAGAATGTTTTGCTGGTAAGGGCATGGGGGCGGGCGGGTGCGTTAAGAAGGTCGGGGGGTGCTTGGCAGAATGGACTTAGTGTAGGGCAGCTGGGGGTTCCTGGAGGCTAAATGTGGGGATAGCCTCTTCCCAGGAGAGAATGTCTTGCCTTGCAGTCTGGGCTCTGCCTGGGAATCCCTGATCTCCACCTGGCACCTAATTGCTACTTTATCTTAAAGACCCATCCTCCAGGGCCACAGCCCCTAGCCCAGGCAGAATCTGGGGTCCAGCTCTGCTTGGGGCATTCATCTGGCTCAGACTGGCTGACACTCCCGTCCCTCAATCCTTTCCTCCCCCAGGCATGTCCTATGAACATGTACCCGCATGGACGCAGTGGACGAACGGTGCAGGAGATCTGGGAAGATTTCTCCATGAGCTTCACGCCTGCTGTGCGGGAGGTGGTAGAGTTTGCCAAGCACATCCCGGGCTTCCGTGACCTTTCTCAGCACGACCAAGTCACCCTGCTTAAGGCTGGCACTTTTGAGGTGAGTGACCATTTATGCTTCCTGGTTTTTTTGTTTGTTTTTTTGAGACAGAGTTTCGCTCGTTGCCCAGGCTGGAGTGGAATGGTGCGGCCTCCACTCATTGCAACCTCCACCTCCTGGGTTCAAGCGATTCTCCTACCTCAGCCTCCCGAGTAGCTGGGATTACAGGTGCCCGCCACCACACTTGGCTAATTTTTATATTTTTAGTAGAGACAAGGTTTCGCCATGTTGGCCAGGCTGGTCTCGAACTTCTGACCCCAGGTGATCCGCCCTCCTCGGACTTCCAAAGTATTGGGATTACAGGCGTGAGCCACTGCAGCCAGCCACTTCCTGTTTTGACCTTGGGAAGGATCCAGCAGAAGGCCTTGGTGTCTGGGGTGGGCAGGACCTCTGAAAGGTTTTAGAACCCAGTATCTTTGTCCTTATAGCCTCTGATTGGTGGAAGGGGCTGAGCTGCTCCTGCTGCTGTCTCTGGATGGCTGGGACTTCTGTCATCTCAGCTGGAATTTAATCACAACCCATTACACTGAAATAATGCCTTGGGTACAGTGCTGCCCCCATTCTAGACAAGAGCAGATTAACTTTGGTGAATGCCTTGCCCAAGGTCACAGGTAATAACAAAGCTGACACTCAGATTCAGGCTTACTGGATCCCAAAGCCATCCTTCCACCTGGGCTCCGTCGTTGCCCATTCAGAAACAACCCCCACTCTACTGAGAAATCAAAGGCAGCACCACTAAACCCTTTGGCAAACTACAGGGGCGATTTGGTCAGTGCTTCTTCCACCCCACCCAGGTTGACTGTTCCCACTCCCCCTCTAGGTGCTGATGGTGCGCTTTGCATCACTGTTCAACGTGAAGGACCAGACAGTGATGTTCCTAAGCCGCACCACCTACAGCCTGCAAGAGCTTGGTGCCATGGGCATGGGAGACCTGCTCAATGCCATGTTCGACTTCAGCGAGAAGCTCAACTCCCTGGCGCTTACCGAGGAGGAGCTGGGCCTCTTCACCGCGGTGGTGCTTGTCTCTGCAGGTAGGTCAGGCTCTCGCCTGACCCGGGGGAGGAGGCAGACGCAGTTCAATTCAACACACCTTTTATGGAGTACCTACTCTATGCCAGGCCCTGCACTGGGCACTGGGGATACAGACATGATTCAGACACAGTCTAGCTTGGGAAACAGACTCATGCCCGACTAATTATAAAACAGTGAGATAAGTGTCACAGTAGAAGCATGAACCAAGGAAGCACAGACAACTATTTCTGCCTGGGGGAGCTGGGGAAGGAGGTGACACTTGAGTTGGGGCCGCAAAGGACAAGTAAGATGTTGCCAGGCAGAGAAGGGGGGAAGGGCATCCCAGGCAGAGGGAACTACACAGCAAAAAGCAAGGGAGCCTGGCCATGTTCGGCCTGTTGAGGAAGGGAAGGTGGTCTTACGGGATGGGAGGTGACCAGCCCTGCTGAGCCCACGCTCCCAGCCTTCAGGCATCTGCTCTCGGGGCAGAGGCCTGTGAGAAGGTATGGCACTCCTTCTCCTTACCCATCGGCCCTCTGGGGGGCTTCAGGGAGAGGCTGCATTGCCTGCCAGGTCCTCGCAGACCTCCGGTTCCTCGTCAGAGGAGCTCGGGGAGTCCACCTCACTGCTGTCGTCTTCCCCACAGACCGCTCGGGCATGGAGAATTCCGCTTCGGTGGAGCAGCTCCAGGAGACGCTGCTGCGGGCTCTTCGGGCTCTGGTGCTGAAGAACCGGCCCTTGGAGACTTCCCGCTTCACCAAGCTGCTGCTCAAGCTGCCGGACCTGCGGACCCTGAACAACATGCATTCCGAGAAGCTGCTGTCCTTCCGGGTGGACGCCCAGTGACCCGCCCGGCCGGCCTTCTGCCGCTGCCCCCTTGTACAGAATCGAACTCTGCACTTCTCTCTCCTTTACGAGACGAAAAGGAAAAGCAAACCAGAATCTTATTTATATTGTTATAAAATATTCCAAGATGAGCCTCTGGCCCCCTGAGCCTTCTTGTAAATACCTGCCTCCCTCCCCCATCACCGAACTTCCCCTCCTCCCCTATTTAAACCACTCTCTCTCCCCCACAGCCCTCCCCTGGCCCCCTGATTTGTTCTGTTCCTGTCTCAAATCCAAGAGTTCACAGCTGAGCTGGCTTCTGTGGTGTGTGCTCGTTTGGGGGGTGGGGTGGAAATACTGCCAAGGCTGGGGGGCCACCTCTCCATCTGGTCAGTTTGTGGGGTGGGGACTCTGCCAGCAGATGGGAGGATATAGGGAAACAGCACACAAGTCTAAGGGGGGTGCCCAAGGGGGTTATTTTCATCATATATTTATTACATAAATATATAGTAAAATAGACGAGCAACAATTACCATAAAAATATCTTTCTTTAAAATCCTGACCCAAAACACAACGGGGTGAAAAATCGCACATAACAGACATACTGATTGTCAATGTGGGGCAGGAGTAGGAGCCCCTCAAGTCACCCCTGCCGGTCCCACCCCTCCCTGGGGAAGAGACCTACCTCCTTCCCTGTGTCTGGCCACAACTCCCCTCCCCCCAGCCCAGCACCAGCTTCTCATACATTCAGTAGCGCCTCTGGGCAGTATCCCCCTCCCCGCTGCCCAGGAGTTCCCAGGGCAGGAGTTACTGTCCTCCTTATGGACGGTGTCTCTGTCACACGCCCTGCCCTCTCCCAGCTCTGCAGACCCGCCACCAGGAGAAGGGGTAGGGGCTCCTCCCCCACCCTCCCCAAGTCTGAGCAGGGAGGAGGCTGGATGAGGTATGTGTGTTATGAGTGATGGGAGGGGCAATACTGAGATGGAGAGGCGAGTGGTGGGGGTGGGGTAGTGGTCATGGCTCTGGCACCCCCTTGTCCTGGCCTGGCCCCCTCGTCCTATTCCCAGCAACCCGTCCTCCCACCGATACTGCACCTGCTGCTCCACCCTGCCTGCCCTAGTGCCCCGGGCCAATACTGGGGGAGGCATGCTGAGCACCCACATCAAGGCCATCCCCCTCATTAGCACCAATGGCCCCCAGGAGAGGGCCCTGTCCCCCACTTCCACAGCAGGGACTGGGACAGCTGCCGCTCTAGAGCAGGTGCGTGGCACTCCTGAGTCGCCCTGGCTCCTCCCCCCTACCATGTGTACTCACTCACACATTCACGCAGAGCAACACACACATACACCCCACATCACCGAGGGGGAGGGGAATCACAGCTCATATGATTGGGGAGGGTGGGGGAGTCCCAAGTGCCTATAAGAGGCCAAGGCTCTTCAAGGCCTTTTCTCTGCCGTGTCCATGGCTGAGAATGGGGATGGAGGGGTTGGGGTGGGGATGGAGGGGTGGGGAAGACAGCAGACAGGTCAGGAATTCCACTGGGCCCCCAGGTGTGGGAGGAAGGTACGAGAGGGCCTACCCATGGAACTGGAGTAATAAGAGGAATCAGTACTCCAGGAGAGAGAGAGAGGATAGAGACAAAGACAGCGCAGGCAGCCCGAGGCCCCAGCAGGGTGGGACAGGAACATGCACAGGTGACAGTGGGTGCTCCTCCAGGCCCTCCACCCCTGTTGGAACACCTGACCAATGGGGAAAGGACAGTGCCCTAATGGGCAGCATAGCATTGCCTTCCCATGTCCGTGTGTGCATGTACGTGTGTGTGTGTGTGTGTGTGTAGGGGGCTGTGGCAGGCTGAGAGTCAGGGTGGGGTGGCAGGTTCCCCACTGCTTAAGACATTTTTGCCCCAATAGTGCAAAGCGCAGGAAGCCCTGGCACCCCTCCCCCCACCCCCTGCCCCAATCCCCATGGCTTCCGGGGGCATCTGTGTCCACCCATCCATCCCTGCCGACATGCAGCCCTGAGCCCAGCGCCCTCTGGTCTGCTCTGTCCCACCCCCACCTCCTGCTCCCATGGGAGGACCACCTCCTCTCTCTCTCTCTCCCCTGAGGAGTGGGTGGCAGCCACAGGGAGGGGGAGGAGGGCAGCTCACCCAAGTGCAGACCAACAGAGCACCCTCACCAGGAGGGCGAGAGGGGCTCAAGCCAAAGTCCCTGAATTAGAGAAAAGAAGAGGGGAAGGGGTCCTGGGGCAGAGGGGCAGCTGGCC
This sequence comes from Rhinopithecus bieti, assembly GCF_001698545.2. Taxonomy (NCBI): domain Eukaryota; kingdom Metazoa; phylum Chordata; class Mammalia; order Primates; family Cercopithecidae; genus Rhinopithecus; species Rhinopithecus bieti. The sequence continues at coordinate 703,170 of NW_016804585.1, read as the reverse complement.
AAAAGAGCTTTAAAGAAAAAGGAGCACCAACCACCCCCTCCCATGGGGCCCCAACTAAGTGTCACTTATCTAAACACCCCTATTCCGATGCCTGCCCGCCCAGAGTTAGTGCAGTGAGTAGGAGCAGGGGAGAGGGCAGAGGTTAGAGAGAGCCCAGAAGACAGATGGGAAACAGGGAAACAGAGTGCTAAAAGGGTGGAGGGTTCTGGGAGACGCTCACGCACAGCCCTCCTGCCCTCCCCGCCACCACCCAATGCAGCAGCATCCGGTTTCTAGCTAATACTGCAGGATATGAGGAGGGTAGGAGCTGGAGCCACAGTTTTTCCTGGGTGGGTGCCAAGGTGTGGAAGGAGGAGGTGGATGGGGAGAGGCCCCTAGGGCTGGGCACTTAAAGGGGAGCTGTGTGGGCAGCAGGGCAGGCTGGTGAGGGGCCAGCTGGCATCCAGCATGAGAGGTAGATGGAACTCAGCGGGCACGAGTGGCAGAAAGCAGAGGACATATTAGGGTCGGGGGGTGCCAAAGGGGCACAGAGGGTGGGGTACGGCAAGGGGGGTGGCCAGGACCCTGTTGTGTTAACTCACAGCTCTGATCGGCAGCCCTACCCTTGGGGCTCTGGTGTGGGGGCATTCCTCTCTGATGTGGGGGAAGGAGGGCAGCTCACAAAGTGCATGGGGTGGTAAAGGGGGGGGTCTCTCCCCTCTGGTCAGCCTCAGTTAATAACTTAATATCATCTCTCTCTATCGCTCGCTCTCTCTTTTCGTATTTTCTCTGTCTAGTTTTCTTCATTTGTCTTCTCCCCTTGCTTGGTTTCCAAAGTGCAGTTAGAATGACTATAAATTTTAACCTCCAGGGGAGGAGCCAAGCCAAGCGGTTCTTTGCACCCAGGCATCTGGGGAAGTAGAGAGGCCCTCAGCCTGGAGGGGAGACCTAGGCCAAGGAACTGGGTGGGGGCTCTCTCTTGTGTGTGTAGGGGGTGAGTTGAGGGCATCTTCCCCCAGCCCACATTCCTCCTTCCCCTACAGTCAAGGTGGCTTGTCTCTTCTCAGTCCTCCTACCCTTCCCCTACCTTCTGAGAGGACGGGGTCCTGGGAACTGTAGGACACGGCTCCCCCAGCCTCCCACACTGTCCTTTCCATAGCAAGTTCATTTGTTTGCCCTGTCCCAGGGCTGGAGGTCTGAGGAGGGACCTGGGCAGTGCGGGTGTGTGTATGGGAGCTGAATCTATCCAAGGACGAGAGGAAGGAGAGAAGGGGTGTGGGGGGGGTCTCCCTCAGCCCCCAGCTCTGCCCCTTCTCTCCAGGCTCCTCCCCACCAGCTCCGCACACCCTCTGGCCGCCTGAGGCTTTAGACTTCCTGATCCTCAAAGACCTCGAGGAAGAGTGGGGGGAAGAGTTCGGTGGGGCACTCGACTTTCATGTGGAGGAAGCGGCTGGCGTGGCAGGCCCCGATCATGCGGAGGTCAGTCACCTTCATCAGCAGCTTGGGCCAGAAGTGCGGAATGTTGTGTTTGCGGTGGTTGACGTAGTGCTCGAACGCCAGCAGGTACGCCTCCTGACTCTTCTCGATCTTGTCCACACACAGCAGGCCCGAGCGGTCTGTGGGAGAAGAGGGCCGTGAGGGACGTAGGGCCGGCCAAAGGCCTGGAGATGGGGAGGGTGAGGTGTTGTGGGGGAAGAAAGGACTAGAGGGGAGACAGAAGCAGAGAGGCTGGGGGAGGGGAGGGGAGAAGCTCCCCCTGAGGGACATGGGCAGGAGAAGCACAGGCAGAGGGAGGCAGCTGGGAAGTGGAGAGGGGCAGGGGGGAGCTGGGGGGATGGGACAACGCAAGGAGGACAGAGGGACAGGCCGGGGCTGGGGCAGAGAGAAGAGCCTGGGAGAGGGGAGGACTAGGGTTGGTGGTTAGAGAGGCGGGGTGCCGATGGGGGTAGGGAGGGGACTGAGGGGTAAGAGATGGGACTGGGGACAAAGGAGGGATGGGGATGGAAGGTGGTTGAGAACAAAGTGGGGAGTGGGGGACAAAGGGGAATGCGAGTGACAGAGGATGGGGGCAGAGAGGAGGAAGGAAGCAAGATAGGAAAAGGCACAGAGCAGGGATGGGGAGGCAAGGGGAACAAGTGAGAAGTAGGTGACAGAGCAGGGGACAGGGGACAGGGGATGGCCTAGGTGACAGAGAGGTAGCCCGGAAGAAGATTCAGGAGGGAGTTGAGCAACAGGCCCAGGGTCCAGCCAATCTCTGGGACCCCTGGAAGCTTCTGAGCCCTCCCGGCCAATCAGCAGGTACCTGTTGACATTAGCAGCACAGCCTGCAGCAGAGCCACTTCCGTGTCATCCAGGTTAAAGGCAGAGAGTGACTTGCCCAGTTCAAAGATGGCGTCGGAGACTACGCCCAGGCCGCCATTCTTGAGCTGCTCCCGCTTGACAGCCATCTCCCCACTCAGCGTCAGGGTGTCACTCTCAGGGTCGTAGCGGACAGCCGCCCGCAGGGACATGATCTCCATGCAGCACCCCTTCAGGAGGATGATCTGGTCTTCGCAAGGCAGCTGTGGAGAGGCAGGGCCACAGGAGCACTCAGCATACCCTCCCCGTGTCCTTGAGTCTCCCCTAGAGTGTCCTCCGGGAGCAGTGAGGCCGGCGAGGCCCCCATGGACTCCGAACGGCTGACCTTGTGTTGGGCCACATGCATGCCCTATTTCATTTAAGCCTCACAATGATGCCTGTGAGACCCAGCGTGGTGACTCATGACTATAATGCCAGCACTTTGGAAGGCCAAGGCGGGCGGATCACTTGAGGTCAGGAGTTCGAGACCAGCCTGGCCAACATACATGGTGAAACTCCATCTCTACTAAAAATACAAAATTAGTTGGGCGTGGTGGCACACGCCTGCAGTCCCAGCTACCAGGGAGGCTAAGGCAGGAGAATTGCTTGAACTCAGGAGGTGGAGGTTGCAGTGCACGTCACTGCACTCTAGCCTGGGCGATGGAACAAGACTCCGTCTCAAAAAAGAAAAAAAAATTATGCCTGTGAGTAGTGTCCATCATTATCCCCAGCCCACTCCAGATGAGAACACTGAGGCACAGGGGATGGAGGTAACTCGACCCAGGTCACACGGCTAGTAGGGCAGCCTGTCTCCAGCACTAGTGCTCTGGAAAATGAGAACTTTCAGGCTGCCTGGAGTTGGGTGGCCGCATAGACTTGAGGGATGAGGGGCTTCGGAGGGGAGCACTTGGAGCTGGCTGACTTCTTAGAGCAGTTAGACCTTGGTGTGTCTGTGTGCTGGGTGTGTATGTGTCTGTGTGTATCTGTATACGTGTGTCTGTGTGCTGTGTGTGTGTGTGCTGGGAGGGTGTGTCTGTGTATGTATTTGCATGTTTCTGTACTAGGTGTGTGTGTATACGTATCTGTGTCTGTATGCTATGTGTGTGTCTCCGTGTGTGGGGGGGTGTGAAGGTGCCTGTGTACTAGGTGTGTGTGTGTCTATATGTGTGTGTGTGTGTGTGCTGGGTGTATGTGTGTCTATGTGTCTGTGCTAGGGGTGTGTGTGTGTGCTAGGTGTGTATCTGTGTATGCGTCTGTGTGTGTGCCTATATGCTGTGTGTGTCTGTGTGTATGTGTCTGTATCTATGTGTGTGTCTGTGTGCTAGGTTGTGTGTGTGTGTGCCTGTGTGCTGGGTGTGTGTGTGTGTGCTAGGCATATATGTGTGTGTGTGTCTGTGTGAGCAGAGTATAGACCAGAGCCTGAGCTCCAAGTCAGCTAATAATGGTAACAGCTAGGGGTATATATGTGTGTGTGCACGCACTAGGTGTGTATGTGTCTGTATGTGTCTGTGTGTGTGTCTATGTATCTGTGTGTCTGTTTGCTAGGTGTGTGTGTGTGTGTGTGCCTGTGTGCTGGGTGTATGTCTGTGTATGTATCTGTGTGCTAGGTGTGTGTCTGTGTATGTGTCTGCATGTGTGCCTGTGTGCTGGGTGTATATGTATGTGTGTGTGTGTGTGTGTCTATGTATCTGTGTGTCTGTTTGCTAGGGGTGTGTGTGTGTGTGCCTGTGTGCTGGGTGTGTGTGTGTCTGTGTATGTATCTGTGTGCTAGGTGTGTGTCTGTGTGT